>NC_065574.1:37405703-37711572 GCF_937616625.2 Mercurialis annua | reverse complement strand
TATCATTTTGATCCCAAGAATAGCATTAAGTACTTGAGGGAAAGATAAATGAGTATAAGAATTCAATAACCCGCTTGAAATCTTTTCCAACAAAGATTCACGTTTCCTATTTTGGAAGTGTAGGATTCGAAAAAGATAGTGGGAGGCCATTTTGATAGAGACCAAATCATTATGGTTAAATATACAAAATAACACGAATACTAATTAGAGATCTTTGCTATCTAAAGGATAATAAGATTAAATAGAATCCTTTTAAGTGACATTCACGATAGTAATCGGCTAGTGGTTTAAAACCATTTTTTGATTGATTAAGATATTTAGATTCCTCCAAGGCTTTTGCGAAAAAGAAATGCACATTGGTTAACAAAGAAAAGTGTTTTCGTTTGTTAAGATGTAGGACAGTATAAGTCATAGCTGGAAATATTTGGAATATTTAAAAGGCGGTTCGGTCAATAAAAGAAAGTGTTTCTTTTGTCAAACCGAAAGACATTGAAATGGAAATTACATTAAGTATTGTGAATACATAAAGGGCAATGACGACAGGAATGACAATTCCATCAAGAATGTGTCCATCTCATATTCCAATGTCAATTGCTCATTTAAAAGCTTGGGCATTGAATACCGGTGCTAATTCTCACATTTGTTTATCTTTTACGGATTTAGTAAAAGTGAGAAAGAAAGGAAAAGGATGAAGTAATCTTAAATCTCGGGAATGACGCAAGCGTTGCGACAAGAGCTATAGGATCAACTTCAATTTTCTTAAATAAACATAAGTTGTACTTAAACAAGTTTTTTGTACTCACCCAATATATATAGAAATATCATATCCGAATTTGTATGACATATTTGGTATTTGATTTTCTATTTACAAAGTATGTTTGTAGTATTATGTTTGATAATACGGAGTTGGGTATAGACATGTACAAAATATTCTTTATGACTTGAATAAAGATGTTTAATGCAAACGATGTTTTGGAAATTAATACCATAAGTTATCAAACTTCTAAACAACTTTGGCATTTATAATTAGGACATATTGCAAAAGATAGACATAACAAGTTAGATAGGATGGGAATCTTGAGCAATCAAGATTTTGCATCTCTTTCGATTTGTGAGTCGTATCTTAAAGGCAACATGGCCTGATTATTCTTTGTGGGACAAAGAGGTAGAGCTAAAGCCGTTTAAGAGATCATACATAGTGATGTATATGGTACGTTTAAAGAAACGGACCAAGGTAGATACTTATACTTCATTTTCTACATCGATGATTTATCACGATATAGTTAAGTTTGTCTTATGAAGAACAAACATGAAGATTTTAAAATGTTCAAATGACTTCAAAAATGAAGTAGAAAACCAAATTGGAAAAGGTATTAATACTTTACGATGTGATCGAAAAGGGAAGAATACTTGATTACAGAATTTGGTATGTTCCTAAAAGGAATGTGGTATTATTTTTCAACTTACTCTTTGGGAACACCATGGTTGAATGGTGCGTCTGTCAAGAAGGACGTATCGTACATTGTGGGAAATGATACGATCAATAATGAGCTATATACTGACTTATCCATCTAGTTATAGGGTCAAGCACTTCTTACCGCAAATAAAATTCTAAATTAAATTCCAACTAAATTTGCACCATAGATACCTTATGAGATATGGTATGGAATCAAGTCTTAAGGATGTTAAGATTTGAGGGTGTTCGGAACATATCAGGAAACTGATATCCGATAAATTTGGAATCAAAATCAATCATGGAAAGGTTATGTTGGATATCCTAAATACAGTTTAGGATATTGTTTCTATATTCGAACCGAACAAACAATCGTTGTTTAACGGTGGTAGTCTTTCTTAATAAAGCGTTTATTCAAGAGGGACACTAAGAAAGGAATATAGAATTAGATGAGGAGTCATCTAGTTACCAACAAAATAATGAATCAATGAAGATTGATCAAACCCACTAAAAGCCGGAGTTAGTAAAAGATGTATCTACATTAACAACTCGAAGATTAATTAGAGTATCTCGTCCACCGTAGAGAGATGGTTTTCCCACATGATAAACAAGAGTTGTTTAGTCATGGAGTAAAAGATCAAGTGTTGATCCCTCTACTTATGAGGAAACTATATGTGATATAGATTCTTCAAAATTGGTTTGAAGGAATAAAATCTGAAATGGATTCCATATAAAGAAACCAAATTTTAGGAGCTAGTCGATCCATCCAAAGGTATTATACCAATAAGGTTTAAATGGATCTTCAAGTGTAAAATTGGTACTAATGGAAAGGTGGAGACATTTAAAGCAAGGCTTATTGCAAAAGAGTTTTGCTAGAGGCAAGAAGTTGTATTGTGAATACACTTTATCGCCGGTAGCCATGCTTAAGTCCATCAAGATTTTTCTTACCAAGGCTACACATTCAGATTTTGTGGTTGGACATATGGATGTAAGAACCACATTCTTTAATGGTTAAATTAAGGAGTATATCTATATGGAACAAGCCGAGGATTTTGAATCCGAAGAAGGTTCCGAGGCGTGTAAGCTAAAATGATCCCTAGTGGATGGAAACAAAGCTTCGAGATTCATCGTCTTGATAAAGCCGTAAGGAGTTACGAATTTATTAAAAACGATGATAAACCCAATGTTTACAAGAAGGTTAGTGGGAGCAAACTCACTTTTGTGATCTTGTATCTAGATAACATATTACTAATACATAATAATATCGAAATGTTAACTTCTGTAAAACTTTGGTTTATCTAATACGTACTCCATCAAAGTCCTCGGAGAAATAACTTATATTCTCAGTGTTGGAATCTATGGAGATAGATCTAAGAGAATAAGTAGTTTCTCCTACAGGCTCTTCTTAGAAAAGATATTGAAGTAGTTCAATATGGAAGTTGTAAGAGGATTGATACTAGTTAGCCATGAAATTCTTCTTTGAATAGGAATGTCTTCTGAGACTTCTGAAGAAAGAAAGAATCTAGCAAAGATACCATAGGCTTCGGCAATCGGTAGTTTGATGTATGTGTTGTCACTTACAAAGCTAGAAATTTGTCTATGCGGTTAGTGGGACTAATCAGTTTCAATCAAATCCATGTTGAGAACATTGGATGGTTGTTAAGGATATCTTTAAGTACTTATGAAGAACTAAAGATATGGTCTTAACAAATGGAGAACAAGGTTTTTTAAGTAGACCGTTTTACAGATTCTGATTAATAAATCAGATATGGAAGATAGAGAGTCTATCTCCAGATTCATATTTATCTATAATGAAGGAGTAGTAAGCTAGAAGTGTTCTAAGCGAGAATCAACTCCAGGTTCCATTATAGAAGCCGAGTATATTATGGCATGAGATGTTGTAATAGAAGGTGTTTGGATAAAATAGTTCTTAATAGAACTAAGTATGGTTTCTTCCATTAAGTCGACAGTTCCTCTTTTCTGCGACCACAATGGTGCTACTGCCATAGCAAAGGAAACTGGGTCTCACAACTTATCCAAACATAAGGAAAGGCATTATCATATTATCTAAAGAAATTGTTTGAAAGAGAAAATTGTTTCTCTAAAAGATAGCATCAGCCGATAACACGGCTGACCCACTGACAAAGCCCATGACTTAGAGTCATTAAGGTTTACATGACATAGAGTCATTAAGATTTACATCTTGTAAAGATGGGGCTTAGATATAGTTGCCAATGGCACTAGTGCAAGTGGGAGATTATTAGTAGTATGTGCCCTAGGGCCATTTGATCATGTATATTTGTAGAACTAATCCCAATGGCAAAGATATATATGTTCTAATTGAACTAAGTGTCTCATCAACTAAGTGTTCATTTATTACGTATTGTCCTTATCACATTGTGGTAGAATCTATTCTTAAGGTGTTAAGAATATGAGTTACAGATTTTATTATACATGTGATCTAAATAATAGTTCATGATCGATGGGGTCCTACGAATAAGGGCATCGTATTATCCCAGAAAGATTGTCACCTCTGTTTATTCTCCTGATTAGTAAGGAGTTACTAATTATAGGAAGTAGTGAGTCTCATACTACTTGATGGAGATCAGGATAAACATGTGGACACTCAAGATGTTGAGTGGGTCGAACAAGTGACGCTAGATGACTTATACATGGTATTTCATCAAAGTCAATTTAATGTCATCTAGTTCATAATTGTACATATGTCCTTTGACTTGCGATGACACTATCTTGTATATAGGTGATTAGAGTTTGATACTCCTTATCCCTAGATCTTTCATGAGCTAGGGTCGCGGGATGTATTGGCTCTAGTTAGTTGTATATGGAGATAGGGGTTTAACCAAGAGAGGATTTATCACTCCGGATGAACGGAGAAAAGATTCTATGCTATCTCAAATTGTTCTTGATGGATAATAAAACCTTCGCGGGTGTATATGACTTACTTAGAAATTTGTTTCTAGTGGAAGTCATATTTATTAAGAATAAGAACTGAGATGAGGTCATATGATTAAGACAAACAGTGTTTGACTTAACCGTGACACTAGTCGAGATCGGAATCTTAGATGAAGGGAATTTTGAGTGTACGGTAATTATGAACATTGGTTCATAAAGAATGCATCGAAACATTCATATCTATTTGGGGGTCGTGATATGTTGCTAGACGTCACTCACGATCTACGAGAATTAATAATTAATGGGATTTAATTATTTAATATAAGAAAGGCGTTTCTTATGACTCTCGTTGCCATATAGATGTGAACCTAGTTAGTCACACACAATAGGGTGTGCAACCGATTGAGTTTACGAGAGATCGATTTCATATAGATACTAGCATATCTCGAAAATTAATCTAAGATGAAAAACAAGTATAAATTAGGGACTAATTTGTAAAAGTTATAAATTAGTAGGCACCTAATTGTATTTTATCCAAGTTAATGTGATGATGTCATGTGATGATGTCACGATGATGTCATGTGATGATGTCACGATGATGTCACGATGATGTCATGTGATGATGTCACGATGATGTCATGTGATGATGTCACGATGATGTCATGTGATGATGTCATATGCTGATGTCACGTGATGATGTCATGTATGTCTCTGTGTGTGACACCTAGCATCCGACGTGTCAGAAGGTGGCAACACCTATGCTTGATGTATAACACCTAGCATGTTATGTGTCAGATGGTGGCAACACCTATGCTTGGTGTGTGACACCTAGCATGTGAGGTGTCGAATGGTGGCAACACCTTTGCTTGGTGTGTGACACCTAGCATGTGAGGTGTTGCATTCTTAAGCAAAGCTCTACCCTATAAATAGAGGTTGCCTTTGCTCATTCTAAACACACCACACTTAAGAGAGCATATTTGAAGGAGTTCAAGTAGTCATCAATCACAGAAAAGCTTGGAGAAAGTTTTTCATACATCCCAGCAAAGACGTAATCGAGGCGAGAGTTTGAGCTTAGGGTTGCTCAGCAAGAGAAATTCTTGCAGATTACTTCAAGGCGAGGATTCAATCGGACGCATACTCGTGCGGACGAGCTTGAGGTCGCCGTACTATCGGGACTACAAGAATCGTTGGAGAATCGACATAGGTATTCTTCTTACGGTTTCTAGATGCGTCCTTTAATTACTAGATGATACGACGATCCATTTGTTATTGATATGATCAATTTCTGGATCCGAATTGTTGGAATTCCAATTTTGAATTGAAATATACGATTCAGATCCTCACATCCCGCTGCACCAACAGTCCTACTGCGGTCTAAGAGTTCGAAAACAGTAATTAGTTTAAATAACATAAAAACCTCCGATGAATAAAAAGAATCGGAGTGGACCAGCTTCCAATCATAAACCTGGAAAATTTGGGAAAACAACAGGGTCAGATATACTGAGATGAGTTCGCAATACTATTTACATTTATTAAGTTTAAAACATTAAATCAAAACATTTATACTAATATAAATTTCTAAAAAGGAGAAACGCTTGGATTTGTTTTGTAACGTTTGTAAACATTTGGTTTAAAATACGAAAAAGGTGAAACGCTTGGACTTGTTTCAGAACGTTTGTAAACATTTGGCTTATATTGCTAAAAAGGTGAAATGCTTGGTTTCTTTTCAAAATGTTTGTAAAGGTTTGGCTTAAATCATTAAAAAGGTGAAACGTTTGGATTTGTTTCTTAATGTTTTAAACGTTTGGTTTTGTTTCGTAAAGTTTGTAAACGTTTAGCTTAAATTCCTAAAATGGCGAAATTTTGGATTTGTTTCGTAACGTTTGTAAACGTTTGGCTTAAATCGCCAAAAAGGTGAAACATTTGGATTTTTTTCGTAATGTTTGTAAACGTTTGGCTTAAATCGCTAAAAAGGTGAAATGTTTGAATTTGTTTTGTAAATTTTGTTAACGTTTGGCTTAAATCGCTAAAAAGGTGAAACGTTTGGATTTGTTTCGTAATGTTTGTAAACATTTGGCTTAAATCGCTAAAAAGATGAAACGTATGGATTTGTTTCGTAAGGTTTGTAAACGTTTGGCTTATATCGCTAATAAGGGGAAACGTTTGGATTAGTTTTGTAATGTTTGTAAATGTTTGGCTTAAATCGCTAAAAAGGTGAAACAATTGTTTTGTTTTGTAAAGTTTGTAAATGTTTTGCTTAAATCGCTAAAAAGGTTAAACGTTTGGATTTGTCTCGTAATGTTTGTAATTGTTTGGCTTAAATCGCTAATATGGGGAAACGTTTGGATTTGTTTCGTATCATTTCTAGACATTTGGCTTAAATTGCTAAAAAAATTGAAACGCTTGGATTTGTTTAGTAACATTTGTAAACGTTTGGCTTAAATTGCTAAAAAGGTGAAACGCTTGGATTTGTTTCGTAACGTTTGTAAACATTTTCCTTAAATTACTAAAAAGGAGAAATATTTGGATTTTTTTAGTAACGTTTGTAAAGGTTTGCCTTGAAGTGCTAAAAATGTTAAATGCTTGGATTTGTTTCGTAGCGTTTGTAAACGTTTGGCTTAAATTGCTAAAAAGGTCAAACGGTTGGATTTGTTTCGTTACGTTTGTAAACGTTTGGCTAAAATTTCTTAAAAGGTGAAACGCTTGGTTTTTGTTTCGCAACGTTTGTAAACGTTTGGCTTAAATTGGTAAAAAAGTGAAACATTTGGATTTGTTTCATAACATTTGTATATGTTTCAATCGCTAAAAAGATGATACGTTTGGATTTGTTTCGTAACGTTTGCAAACGTTTGGCATTAATCGCTAAAAAGGTGAAACGTTTGGAATTGTTTCATAACGTTTTAAACGTTTGGCTTAAATTACTAAAATGCGAAAACGTTTAGATTTATTTCGTTACGTTTAAACGTTTGGCTTAAATTGCTAAAAAGGGGAAACGTTTGGTTTTGTTTCGTAACGTTTGTAAACGTTCGGCTTAAATTGCTAAAAAGGTGAAACGTTTGGATTTGTTTCGTAACGTTGTAAACGTTTACCTTAAACTTCTAAAAAGGTGAAACGCTTGGATTGGTTTTGTAATGTTTGTAAACATTTGGTTTAAAATACTAAAAAGGGGAAACGCTAGAATTTGTTTCAGAACGTTTGTAAACGTTTGGCTTAAATTGCTAAAAAGGTGAATTGCTTGGTTTGTTTTCGTAACGTTTGTAAAGATTTGGCTTAAATCGTTAAAAAGGTGAAACGTTTGGATTTGTTTCGTAATGTTTTAAACGTTTGGTTTTGTTTCGTAAAGTTTGTAAACGTTTGGCTTGTATCGCTAAAAAGGAGAAACGTTTGGATTTGTTTCGTAACGTTTGTAAACGTTTGGCTTAAATTGCTAAAAGGGCAAAACGTTTGGATTTGTTTCGTAACGTTTGTAAATGTTTAGCTTAAATCGCTAAAAAGGTGAAACATTTGGATTTGTTTCGTAATGTTTGTAAACGTTTGGCTTAAATCGATAAAAAGAGGAAACATTTGGATTTGTTTTGTAAAGTTTGTTTACATTTGGCTTAAATCGCCAAAAAGGTGAAACGTTTGGATTTGTTTCGTAATGTTTGTAAACGTTTGGCTTAAATCGCTAAAAAGGTGAAAAATTTGGATTTATTTCGTAAGGTTTGTAAACGTTTGGCTTACATCGCTAATAAGGGGAAACGTTTGGATTAGATTTGTAATGTTTGTAAACGTTTGGCTTAAATCGCTAAAAAAGGTGAAACAGTTGTTTTCTTTTGTAAGGTTTGTAAATATTATGTTTAAATAGCTAAAAAGGTGAAACGTTTGGATTTGTTTCGCAACATTTGTAAATGTTTGGCGTAAATGGCTAAAAAGGTGAAACGTTTGAATTTCTTACGTATCGTTTGCAAATGTTTTGCTAAAATTGCTAAAAAGGTGAAACGGTTGGATTTGTTTCGTAACATTTGTAAAGGTTTGGATTAAATTGCTAAAAACTTGAAACGCTTTGGATTTGTTTGGTACCGTTTGTAAATTTTTAGCTTAAATTGCCAACAAAGGGAACGTTTGGATTTTTTCCGTAGCGTTTGTAGACGTTGGGATTAAATCGCTAAAAAGGTGAAACATTTGAATTTGTTTCGTACCATTTGTAAATGTTTGGCTTAAATTGCTAAAAAGGAGAAATATTTCGATTTGTTTCGTAACGATTGTAAAGGGTTGCCTTGAAGTGCTAAAAAGGTGAAACGCTTGGATTTGTTTCATAACGTTTGTAAACGTTTGGCTTCAATTGCTAAAAAGGTGAAACGCTTAGATTTGTTTCGTTACGTTTGTAAACGTTTGGCCTAAATTGCTAAAAATGTGAAACATTTGGATTTGTTTTGTAACGTTTGTAAACGTTTGGTTTTGTTTCGTAACGTTTTGATTTTTTTCATACTGTTTTAAACGTTTGGCTTAAATTGCTGAAATGGAAAACGTTTATATTTGTTTTGTTGCGTTTGTAAACGTTTGGCTTAAATTGCTAAAAAGGTGAAACATTTGGTTTTGTTCGTAACGTTTGTAAACATTCGGCTTAAATAGCTAAAAAGGTGAAACGTTTGGATTTGTTTCTTGACGTTGTAAACGTTTGCCTTAAATTTCTAATAAGGAGAAACGCATGGATTTCTTTTGTAACGTTTGTAAACATTTGGTTTAAAATACGAAAAAGGTGAAACACTTGGATTTGTTTCAGAACGTTTGTAAACATTTGGCTTATATTGCTAAAAAGGTGAAATGCTTGGTTTCTTTTCAAAACGTTTGTAAAGGTTTGGCTTAAATCATTAAAAAGGGGGAACGTTTGGATTTGTTTCTTAATGTTTCAAACGTTTGGCTTTGTTTCGAAAAGTTTGTAAACGTTTAGCTTAAATTCCTAAAAAGGCAAAATTTTGGATTTGTTTCGTAACAGTTGTAAACGTTTGGCTTAAATCGCCAAAAAGGTGAAACGTTTGGATTTTTTTTCGTAATGTTTGTAAACGTTTGGCTTAAATCGCTAAAAAGGTGAAACGTTTGAATTTGTTTTGTAAAGTTTTTTAACGTTTGGCTTAAATCGGTAAAAAGGTGAAACGTTTGGATTTGTTTCGTGATGATTGTAAACGTTTGGCTTAAATCGCTAAAAAGGTGAAACGTATGGATTTGTTTCGTAAGGTTTGTAAACGTTTGACTTATATCGCTAATAAGGGGAAACGTTTGGATTAGTTTGTAATGTTTGTAAATGTTTGGCTTAAATCGCTAAAAAGGTGAAACAATTGTTTTCTTTTGTAAAGTTTGTAAATGTTTGGCATAAATCGCTAAATAGGTTATACGTTTGGATTTTCTCGTAATGTTTGTAATAGTTTGGCTTAAATCGCTAATATGGGGAAACGTTTGGATTTGTTTCGTATCATTTGTAAACATTTGGCTTAAATTGCTAAAAAAATTGAAACGCTTGGATTTGTTTCGTAATGTTTGTAAACGTTTGGCTTAAATTGCTAAAAAGGTAAAACGCTTGGATTTGTTCTATAACGTTTGTAAACATTTGCCTTAAATTACTAAAAAGGAAAAATGTTTGGATTTTTTTAGTAACGTTTGTAAAGGTTTGCCTTGAAGTGCTAAAAAGGTTAAACGCTTGGATTTGTTTCGTAGCATTTGTAAACGTTTGGCTTAAATTGCTAAGAAGGTCAAACGGTTTGATTTGTTTCGTTACGTTTGTAAACGTTTGGCTAAAATTTCTAAAAAGTTGAAACGCTTGGTTTTTGTTTCGTAACGTTTGTAAACGTTTGGCTTAAATTGGTAAAAAAGTGAAACATTTGGATTTGTATCATAACATTTGTATATGTTTGGCTTCAATCGCTAAAAAGGTATACGTTTGGATTTGTTTCGTAACGTTTGCAAACGTTTGACATAAATCGCTAAAAAGGTGAAGCGTTTGGATTATTTTCGTAACGTTTTAAATGTTTGGCTTAAATTGCTAAAAAGGGGAAACGTTTGGTATTGTTTCGTAACGTTTGTAAACGTTCGGCTTAAATTGCTAAAAAGGTGAAACGTTTGGATTTGTTTCGTAACGTTGTAAACGTTTACCTTAAACTTCTAAAAAGGTGAAACGCTTGGATTGGTTTTGTAATGTTTGTAAACATTTGGTTTAAAATACTAAAAAGGCGAAACGCTTGGATTTGTTTCAGAACGTTTGTAAACGTTTGGCTTAAATTGCTAAAAAGGTGAAATGCTTGGTTTGTTTTCGTAACGTTTGCAAAGATTTGGCATAAATCGTTAAAAAGGTGAAACGTTTGGATTTGTTTCGTAATGTTTTAAACGTTTGGTTTTGTTTCGTAAAGTTTGTAAACGTTTGGCTTATATCGCTTAAAAGGGGAAACGTTTGGATTTGTTTCGTAACGTTTGTAAACGTTTTGCTTAAATTGCTAAAAAGGCGAAACGTTTGGATATGTTTCGTAAAGTTTGTAAACGTTTAGCTTAAATCGCTAAAAAGGTGAAACATTTGGATTTGTTTCGTAATGTTTGTAAACGTTTGGCTTAAATCACTAAAAAGAGGAAACATTTGGATTTGTTTTGTAAAGTTTGTTAACATTTGGCTTAAATCGCTAAAAAGGTGAAACGTTTGGATTTGTTTCGTAATGTTTGTAAACATTTGGCTTAAATCGCTAAAAAGGTGAAAAATTTGGATTTATTTCGTAAGGTTTGTAAACGTTTGGCTTAGATCGCTAATAAGGGGAAACGTTTGGATTAGTTTTGTAAGTTTTGTAAACATTAGTCTTAAATCGCTAAAAAGGTGAAATGTTTCGATTTTGTTTCGCAACGTTTGTAAACGTTTGGCATAAATGGCTAAAAAGGTGAAACGTTTGGTTTTGTTACGTATCGTTTGTAAACGTTGGGTTTAAATCGCTAAAAAGGTGACACGTTTAAATTTGTTTCGTACCGTTTGTAAACGTTTGTCTTAAATTGCTAAAAAGGAGAAATGTTTGGATTTGTTTCGTAACGTTTGTAAAGGTTTGCCTTGAAGTGCTAAAAAGGTGAAACGCTTAGATTTGTTTCTTTACGTTTGTAAACGTTTGGCCTAAATTGCTAAAAATGTGAAACATTTGGATTTGTTTCGTAACGTTTGTAAACGTTTGGTTTTGTTTCGTAACGTTTTGATTTTTTTCGTAACGTTTTAAACGTTTGGCTTAAATTGCTGAAATGGAAAACGTTTATATTTGTTTTGTTGCGTTTGTAAACGTTTGGCTTATATTGCTAAAAAGGTGAAACATTTGGTTTTGTTTCGTAACGTTTGTAAACATACGGCTTAAATAGCTAAAAAGGTGAAACGTTTGGATTTGTTTCTTGACGTTGTAAACGTTTGCCTTAAATTTCTAAAAAGGAGAAACGCTTGGATTTGTTTTGTAACGTGTAAACATTTGGTTTAAAATACGAAAAAGGTGAAATGCAAACGTTCTGTTTCATAACGTTTGTAAACGTTTGGCTTAAATTGCTAAAAAGGTGAAATACATGTTTTTTTTTTCATAACGTTTGTAAAGGTTTGGCTTAAATCATTAAAAAGGTGAAACTTTTGGATTTGTTTTGTAATGTTTTAAACGTTTGGTTTTGTTGGTAAAGTTTGTAAACGTTTGGCTTAAATCCCTAAAAATGGGAAACGTTTGGATTTGTTTGGTAACGTCTGTAAACGTTTGGCTTAAATAGCTAAAAAGGTGAAACATTTGGATTTGTTTCGTAATGTTTGTAAACGTTTGGCTTAAATCGCTAAAAGGTGAAACGTTTGGATTTGCTTTGTAAAGTTTGTTAACGTTTGTCTTAAATCACTAAAAAGGTGAAACGTTTGGATTTGTTTCGTAATGTTTGTAAACGTTTGGTTTAAATTACTAAAAAGGTGAAACTCTTGGATTTGTTTCGTAACGATTGTAAATTTTTGGCTTACATAGCTAAAAGAGGGAAACGTTTGGATTTATTTCATAGCGTTTGTAAAAAGTTTGGATTTGTTTCGTAACGTTTTAAATGTTTTGATTGGTTTCATAACATTTTAAACGTTTGGCTTAAATCTCTAAAAAGGTGAAACTTTTGGGTTTGTTTCATAACGTTTGGAAATGTTTGTCTTAAATTGCTAAAAACGTGAAACGTTTGTATTTGTTTCGTAACGTTTGTAAAAGTTTGGCTTAAATCGCTAATAAGGTGAAACGTTTGTTTTTGTTTCGTAACGATTGTAAACGTTTGACTTAAATTGCTAAAACCTTGAAACGTTTAGACTTGTTTCGTAACGTTTTAAACTTTTGGATTGGTTTTGTAAAGTTTGTAAACGTTTTTGGCTTAAATCGTTAAAAAGGTGAAACGTTTGGATTTGTTTCATCACATTTGTAAACATTTGGCTTAAATTGCTAAAAAGGTGAAACATTTGGATTGATTTTGTAACGTTTGTAAACGTTTGGCTTAAATCGCTGAAAAGTTAAAACGTTTGGTTTTGTTTCCTAACGTTTGTAAACATTTGGCTTAAATCGCTGAATAGGTGAAACGTTTGGATTTGTTTAGTAACGTTAGTACACGTTTGGATTAAATCGAAAAATGAGGAACGTTTGGATTAAATCGAAAAATGAGGAACGTTTGGATTTGTTTCGTAACGTTTGCAAAAGTTTGGCTTAAATCGCTAAAAAGGTGAAACATTTGGATTTGTTTTTTAACCTTTGTAACTATTTGGTTTAAATCACTAAAAAGGGGAAACGTTTGGTTTTGTTTCGTATTGTTTGTAAACGTTTGGCTTAAATCGCTAAAAAGGTGAAATATTTGGTTTTGTTTCGTAGCGTTTGTAAATGTTTGGCTTAAATCGCTAAAAACATAAAACGTTTGGATTTATTTCGTAGTGTTTTAAACGTTTGGATTGGTTTTGTAACATTTTAAATGTTTAGCTTAAATCTCTAAAAAGGGGAAACGGTTGGATTGGTTTCGTAACATTTTAAACATTTGGCTTCAATCGCCAAAAACGTGAAATGTTTGGATTTGTTTCGTAACGTTTGTAAACGTTTGGCTTAAATCGCTAAAAATGTGAAACGTTTGGATTTGTTACGTAACGTTTGTAAATGTTTGGCTTAAATCACTAAAAAGGTGAAACGTTTGGTTTTGCTTCATAGCGTTTGTAAACATTTGGCATAAATTTCTAAAAAGAATAAACGTTTGGGTTTCGTAACATTTTAAACGTTGGGATTGGTTTCGTAACATTTAAAAACATTTGGTTTTGTTTCGTAACGTTTGTAAACATTTGGCTTAAAAAGTTAAAAACGGGAAACGTTTGGATTGGTTTCGTAATGTTTAAAACGTTTGGTTTTGTTTCGTAACGTTAATAAACGTTTGGCTTAAATCGCTAAAAAGGTTAAACTCTTGGATTTGTTTCGAAATGTTTTAAACGTTTGGATTGGTTCCGTAACGATTGTAAACGTTTGGCTTAATTAGCTAAAAAGGTGAAACGTTTGGTTTTGTTTCGTAACGTTTGTAAACATTTGGCTTAAATCGCTAAAAAGGAGAAACGTTTGGATTTGTATCGTAACGTTTGTAAATGTTTGGCTTAAATCGCTAAAAAGGTGAAATGTTTGGATTAGTTTCGTGACGTTTTAAACGTTTTGATTGGTTTCATAAAGTTTGTAAACGTTTGGCTTAAATCGCTAAAAAGGTGAAACATTTGGATTTGTTTCGTAACGTTTGTAGATGTTATGCTTAAATTGCTAAAAAGGTGAAACATTTGGTTTTGTTTCGTAATATTTGTAAACATTTGCCTTCAATCGCCAAAAAGGTGAAACGTTTGGATTTGTTTCGTAACGTTTTAAACGTTTGGCTTAAATCACTAAAAAGGGTAACGTTTTAAACGTTTGGATTGGTTTCATAATGTTTTTATCATTTGGCCTAAATTAATAAAAAGGGGAAACATTTGGATTTGTTTCGTAAAGTTTGTAGACGTTTGGTTTAAATCGCTAAAAAGGGGAAACGTTTGGATTTGTTTCGTATAATTTTAAATGTTTGGATTGGTTTCATAACGTTTTAAACGTTTAGCTTAAATCGCTAAAAAGTTGAAACGTTTAGATTTATTTCGTAACTATTGTAAACGTTTAGCTTAAATTACTAAAAAGGTGATACATTTTGATTGGTTTCATAACGTTTTAAACATTCTTCTTACATCACTAAAAATGTGAAATGTTTGGATTTATTTCGTCACGATTGTAAACGTTTGGCTTAAATCGCTAAAAAGGTGAAACATTTGGATTTGTTTCGCAACGTTTGTAAACGTTTGGCTGAAATCGGAAATAAGGGGAAACGTTCGGATTTGTTTCGTAATATTTTAGACGTTTGGATTGGTTTCGTAACGTTTTAAATGTTTGGCTTAAATTGCTAAAAAGGAGAAACATTAGGATTTGTTTCGTAACGTTTGAAACGTTTGGATTGGTTTCGTAACGTTTTAGACATTTGGCTTAAATCGCTAAAAAGGTAAAATGTTTGGATTAGTTTCGTAACGTTTTAGACTTTTGGATTGGTTTCGTAATGTTTTAAACATTTGGCTTAAATCGCTAAAAAGGTGAAACATTTTGATTTTTTTCGTAAAGTTTGTAGACATTTGGCTTAAATGGCTAAAAAGGTGAAACGTTTTGATTTGTTTTGTAATATTTTAAACGCTTGGATTGCTTTTGTAACCTTTTAAATGTTTGGCTTAAATCGCTAAAAAGGTGAAACGTTTGGATTCGTTTCGTAACGTTTGTAAAAGTTAGGCTTAAATCGCTAAATAGGAGAAACGTTAGGAAACGTTTTGTAGCGTTTTAAACGTTTGGATTGCTTTCTTAATGTGTTAGACATTTGGCTTAAATCGCTAAAAAGGTAAAACGTTTGGATTTGTTTCGTAACGTTTTAAACGTTTGGATTTGTTTCGTAATGTTTTAAACATTTGGTTTAAATCGCTAAAAAGGTGAAACATTTTTATTTATTTCGTAGCGACTGTAAACGTTTGGATTTTTTTCGCAACGTTTGTAAACATTTGGCTAATAACGCTAAAAACGTGAAACATTTCAATTTGTTTGGTAATGTTTAAACCTTTGGATTGGTTTCGTAATGTTTTAAACGTGTGGCTTAAATTGCTAAAAAGGGGAAACGTTTGGATTTTTTTCGTAACGTTTTAAACGTTTGGATTGGTTTGGTAACGTTTTAAACGTTTGGCTTAAATCGCTAGAAAGGTGAAACGTTTGGATTTGTTTCACAACGTTTGTAGACGTTTGTCTAAAAACGCTAAAAAGGTGAAACGTTCGGAATTGTTTCGTAATATTTTAAACGTTTGGATTGGTTTCATACAGTTTTAAACGTTTGGCTTAAATTGATAAAAAGGTGAAACAGTTGGATTTGTTTCATAATGTTTGAATACCTTTAGTGTAAATCGATAAAAAGGTGAAACGTTTGGATTTGTTTCGTAACGTTTTAAACGTTTGAATTGGGTTCGTAACGTTTTAAACGTGTGGCATAAATCGCTATAAAGGAGAAACATTAGGATTTGTTTTGTAACGTTTAGATTGGTTTCGTAACGTTTTAGACGTTTGGCTTAAATCGCTTGAAAGGCAAAACGTTTGGATTTGTTTCATAACGTTTTAAACGTTTGGGTTGGTTTCGTAACGTTTTAAACGTTTGGCTTAAATCGATAAAAAGGGGAAACGTTTGGATTTGTTTCGTAACGTTTGTAAACGTTTGGCTTATTTCGCTAAAAAGGTGAAACTTTTGGATTTGTTTCGTAACGTTTGTAAACTTTTGGCTGAAAGCACTAAAAATGTGAAACATTTAGGTTTGTTTTGTAATGTTTTAAACGTGTGGAGTGGTTTCATAACGTTTTAAACGTTTGTCTTAAATTGATAAAAAGGGGAAACGTTTGGATTTGTTTCGTAACGTTTGTAAACGTTTGACTTAAATCGCTAAAAAGGTGAAACATTTGGATTTGTTTCGTACCATTTTAAACGTTTGGATAGGTTTCGTAACGTTTTAAACGTTTGGCTTAAATCGCTATAAAGAAAAAACGCTAGGATTTGTTTCGTAACGTTTTAAAAGTTTGGATTGGTTACGTAACATTTTAGACGTTTGGCTTAAATCGGTAAAAAGGTGAAACGTTTGGATTTGTTTCGAAACGTTTTAAACATTTGGCTTAAATTGCTAAAAAGGTATAACGTCAGGATTTGTTCCGTAACGTTTTAAAAGTTTAGCTTAAATCGCTAAAAAGGTGAGACGTTTGGATTTATTTCGTAACATTTTCAAAGTTTGGCTTAAATTGCTAAAAAGGAGAAACGTTAGGATTTGTTTCGTAACGTTTTAAAATTTTGGATTGTTGTCTCAACGTTTTAATCGTTTGGCTTAAATCGCTAAAAAGGTCAAACATTTTGATTTGTTTCGTAATGTTTGTAAACGTTTGGCTTAAATTGCTAAAAAGATAAACGTTTGGATTTGTTTCGTAACGTTTTAAACGTTTGGATTTGTTTCGTAACTTTTTAAACATTTGTCTTAAATCACTTAAAAAAGTGAATCATTTTGATTTTTTTTTATATTCGTAAACATTTGGCTTAAATAGCTAAAAAGGTAAAACGTTTGGATTTGTCGTGTAACATTTCAAACGTTTGGATTGGTTTCAAAATGTTTTCAATGTTTTGCTTACATTGATAAAAAGGGTGAAATGTTTGGATTTGTTTCTTAACATTTGTAAACGTTTGGCTTAAATCGCTAAAAAGGTGAAACGTTTGGATTTGTTTCGTAACGTTTTAAATATTTGGATTTGTTTCATAACATTTTAAACGTTTGTCTTGAATCGCTAAAATGGTGAAACGTTTGGATTTGTTACGTAACATTTGTAAATGTTTGGCTTAAATTGCTAAAAAGGTGAAACGTTTGAATTTGTTTCATAACGTTTTAAACGTTTCGTTTATATCGCTAAAATGGTGAAACGTAAGGATTTGTTTCGTAACGTTTTAAACGTTTAGATTGGTTTCATAACGTTTGAAACGTTTGGATTGGTTTTGTAACGCTTTAAACGTTTAGATTAGTTTCATAACGTTTTAAATGTTTGGCTTAAATCGCTAAAAAGGGGAATTGTTTCATAATGTTTGTAAACGTTTGGCTTAAATCGATAAAAAGGTGAAACGTTTGGATTGGTTTCGTAACGTTCGTAAATGTTTCGCTTAAATTGCTAACAACGTAAAATGTTTGGATTTGTTTCGTAATATTTGTAAATGTTTGCCTTAAATCGCCAAAAACGTGAAACGTTTGGATTTGTTTGGTAACGTTTTAAACGTTTGGCTTAAATCGCAAAAAAGGGAAAACGTTAAGATTTGTTTCGTACCGTTATATAACGTTTCGATTGGTTTCCTAACGTTTTAAATGGTTGACTTAAATCGCTAAAAAGGTGAAACTTTTGAATTTGTTTCGTAACGTTTTAAACGTTTGGATCAGTTTCATAACATTTTAACCGTTTGGCTTAAATCGCTAAAAATGAGAAACATTTGGATTTGTTTCGTGACGTTTGTAAAAGTTTGACTTAAAGCGCTAAAAAGGTGAAACGTTTGGGTTTCTTTTGTAACATTTGTAAATGTTTGGCATAAATCGCTAAAGTGGTGAAACATTTGGTTTTGTTTCGTAACGTTTGTAAAACTTGGCTTAAATCGCAAAAAAGATGAAACGTTTGGTTTTGTTTCATAACGTTTGTAAACGTTTGGCTTAAATCGCTAAAAAGGGGAAACGTTTGGATTTGTTTCGTAAAGATTTAAACGTTTGGATTAGTTTTGTAACGTTTTGAATGTTTGGCTTAAATCGCTAAAAAGGGGAAACGTTTGGAATTATTTCGTAATGTTTTTAACGTCTGGCTTAAATCGCTAAAAAGGTGAAACATTTGGATTTGCTTCGTAACGTTTGTAAACGTTTTGAATGGTTTCGGAAAGTTTGTAAACGTTTGGCGTAAATCGCTAAAAAGGTGAAACTTTTGGATGTGTTTCGTAACGTTTGTAAATGTTTTGCTTAAATTGCTAAAAAGGTGAAATGTTTGAATTTGTTTCGTAATATTTGTAAACGTTTGCCTTAAATCGCCAAAAAGGTGAAACGTTTGGTTTTGTTTCTTAGCGATTGTAAATGTTTGTCATAAATCGCTAAAAAGGTGAAACATTTGGATTTGTTTCATAACGTTTAAAACGTTTGGATTTTTTTCTTAACGTTTAGACGTTTAAATTGGTTTGGTAACGTTTTAAAGGTTTGGCTTATATCGCTAAAAAGGGGAAACATTTGGATTGGATTAGTAATGTTTTAAACATTTGGCTTCAATCGCTAAAAAGGTGAGAAACATTTGGATTTGTTTCGTAAAGTTTGCAAACATTTGGCTTTAATCGCTAAAAATGTGAAACGTTTGGGTTTGTTACGTGAAGTTTGTAAACGTTTGGCTTAAATCGCTAAAAAGGTGAAACGTTTGGATTTGTTTCGTAATATTTGTAAATGTTTGCCTTAAATCGCCAAAAAGGTGAAACGTTTGGATTTGTTTTGTAACGTTTTAAACGTTTGGCTTAAATCGCAAAAAAGGGAAAACGTTAAGATCTGTTTCATACCGTTATAAAACGTTTGGATTGGTTTCCTAACGTTTTCAATGGTTGACTTAAATCGCTAAAAAGGTGAAACTTTTGAATTTGTTTCGTAACGTTTTAAACGTTTGGATCGGTTTCATAACATTTTAACCGTTTGGCTTAAATCGCTAAAAATGAGAAACATTTGGATTTGTTTCGTGATGTTTGTAAAAGTTCGATTTAAAGCGCTAAAAAGGTGAAACGTTTGGGTTTGTTTTGTAACATTTCTAAACGTTTGGCATAAATCGCTAAAGTGGTGAAACATTTGGTTTTGTTTCGTAACGTTTGTAAAACTTGGCTTAAATCGTGAAAAAGATGAAACGTTTGGTTTTGTTTCATAACGTTTGTAAACGTTTGGCTTAAATCGCTAAAAAGGTAAAACTTTTGGATTTTTTTCGTAACGATTTAAACGTTTGGATTAGTTTTGTAACGTTTTGAATGTTTGGCTTAAATCGCTAAAAAGGGGAAACGTTTGGAATTGTTTCGTAATGTTTTTAACGTCTGGCTTAAATCGCTAAAAAGGTGAAACATTTGGATTTGTTTCGTAACGTTTGTAAACGTTTTGATTGGTTTTGTAAAGTTTGTAAACGTTTGGCGTAAATCGCTAAAAAGGTGAAACTTTTGGATGTGTTTCGTAACGTTTGTAAATGTTTTGCTTAAATTGCTAAAAAGGTGAAATGTTTGAATTTGTTTCGTAATGTTTGTAAACGTTTGCCTTAAATCGCCAAAAAGGTGAAACGTTTGGTTTTGTTTCTTAGCGATTGTAAATGTTTGTCATAAATCGCTAAAAATGTGAAACATTTGGATTTGTTTCATAACTTTTAAAACGTTTGGATTTTTTTCTTAACGTTTAGACGTTTAAATTGGTTTGGTAACGTTTTAAAGGTTTGGCTTATATCGCTAAAAAGGGGTAACATTTGGATTGGATTAGTAATGTTTTAAACATTTGGCTTCAATCACTAAAAAGGTGAGAAACGTTTGGATTTGTTTCGTAAAGTTTGCAAACATTTGGCTTAAATCGCTAAAAATGTGAAACGTTTGGGTTTGTTACGTGAAGTTTGTAAACGTTTGGCTTAAATCGCTAAAAAGGTGAAACGTTTGGTTTTGTTTCGAAACGTTTGTAAACATTTGTCTTAAGTTGCTAAAACGGGAAAACATTTGGATTTGTTTCTTAACGTTTGGATTGGTTTCGCACTGTTTAGAAACGTTTGGTTTTGTTTCGTAACGTTTGTAAATGTTTGGCTTAAATAGCTAAAAAGGGGAAACGTTTGGATATGTTTCGTAACGTTTAAATGTTTGGATTGGTTTCGTAACGTTTGCAAACATTTGGCTTAAATCGCTAGAAAGGTAAAACGTTTTGTTTTGTTTCGCAATGTTTGGCTTAAATCGCTAAAAGGGGAACCGTTTGGATTTGTTTCGTAACGTTTGTAAACGTTTGGCTTAAATCGCTAAAAAGGTGAAACGTTTGGATTAGTTTTGTAACGTTTTAAACGTTTGAATTGGTTTTGTAACGTTTGTAAACGTTTGGCTTAAATCGCTAAAATGGGGAAACGTTTTGATTTATTTCATAACGTTTGTAAATGTTTCGCATAAATCGCTAAAAAGGTGAAACGTTTGGAATTGTTTCGTAATGTTTGTAAAGATTAGGCTTAAATCGCTAATAATGTGAAACGTTTGGATTTGTTTCGTAACGTTTTAAACATTTGACTTACATTGCTAAAAAGGTAAAATGTTTGGCTTAAATTGCTAAAAATGTGAAACGTTTTGATTGGTTTCATAAAGTTTGTAAAAGTTTGGCTTAAATCGCTAAAAAGGTGAAACGTTTGGATTTGTTTCATAACGTTTGTAAACGTTTTGCTTAAATTGCTAAAAAGGTGAAAAGTTTGGTCTTGTTTCGTAATATTTGTAAACGTTTGCTTTAATCGCCAAAAAGGGAAAATGTTTGGATTTGTTTCGTAACGTTTTAAACGGTTGGCTTAAATCATTAAAAAGTGGAAACGTTAGGATTTGTTTCGTAACGTTTTAAAACGTTTGGATTGGTTTGCTAACGTTTTAAATGGTTTACTTAAATCGCTAAAAAGGTGAAAAGTTTGGATTTGTTTCGTAACGTTTTAAATGTTTTGATTGGTTTCATAACATTTTAAACGTTTGGCTTAAATCTCTAAAAAGGTGAAACTTTTGGGTTTGTTTCATAACGTTTGGAAATGTTTGCCTTAAATTGCTAAAAACGTGAAACGTTTGGATTTGTTTCGTAACGTTTGTAAAAGTTTGGCTGAAATCGCTAATAAGGTTAAACGTTTGTTTTTGTTTCGTAACGTTTGTAAACGTTTGACTTAAATCGCTAAAACATTGAAACGTTTTGACTTGTTTCGTAACGTTTTAAACTTTTGGATTGGTTTTGTAAAGTTTGTAAACGTTTGGCTTAAATCGTTAAAAAGGCGGAACGTTTGGATTTGTTTCATCACATTTGTAAACATTTGGCTTAAATTGCTAAAAAGGTGAAACATTTGGATTGATTTTGTAAGGTTTGTAAACGTTTGGCTTAAATCGCTGAAAAGTTAAAACGTTTGGTTTTGTTTCCTAACGTTTGTAAACGTTTGGCTTAAATCGCTGAAAAGGTGAAACTTTTGGATTTGTTTCGTAACGTTAGTACACGTTTGGATTAAATCGCTAAAAATGAGGAACGTTTGGATTTGTTTCGTAACGTTAGCAAAAGTTTGGCTTAAATCGCTAAAAAGGTGAAACATTTGGATTTGTTTTGTAACCTTTGTAACTGTTTGGTTTAAATCACTAAAAAGGTGAAACGTTTGGTTTTGTTTCGTATTGTTTGTAAACGTTTGGCTTAAATCGCTAAAAAGGTGAAATATTTGGTTTTGTTTCGTAACGTTTGTAAATGTTTGGCTTAAATCGCTAAAAAGATAAAACGTTTGGATTTGTTTCGTATTGTTTTAAACGTTTGGATTGGTTTTGTAACATTTTAAATGTTTAGCTTAAATCTCTAAAAAGGGGAAACGTTTGGATTGGGTTCGTAACATTTTAAACAATTGGCTTCAATCGCCAAAAACGTGAAATGTTTGGATTTGTTTCGTAACGTTTGTAAACGTTTGGCTTAAATCGCTAAAAATGTGAAACGTTTGGATTTGTTACGTAACGTTTGTAAATGTTTGGCTTAAATCACTAAAAAGGTGAAACGTTTGGTTTTGCTTCATAACGTTTGTAAACATTTGGCATAAATTTCTAAAAAGAGGAAACGTTTGGATTTGTTTCGTAACATTTTAAACGTTCGGATTGGTTTCGTAACATTTAAAAACGTTTGGTTTTGTTTCGTAACGTTTGTAAATATTTGGCTTAAAAAGTTAGAAAGGGGAAACGTTTGGATTTGTTTCTTAACGTTTGGATTGGTTTCGTAATGTTTAAAAATGTTTGGTTTTGTTTGGTAACGTTAATAAACGTTTGGCTTAAATCGCTAAAAAGGTTAAACTCTTGGATTTGTTTCGAAATGTTTTTAACGTTTGGATTGGTTCCGTAACGATTGTAAACGTTTGGCTTAATTAGCTAAAAAGGTGAAACGTTTGGTTTTGTTTCGTAACGTTAGTAAACATTTGGCTTAAATCGCTAAAAAGGAGAAACATTTGGATTTGTGTCGTAATGTTTGTAAATATTTGGCTTAAATCGCTAAAAAGGTGAAATGTTTGGATTAGTTTCGTGACGTTTTAAACGTTTTGATTAGTTTCATAAAGTTTGTAAACGTTTGGCTTAAATCGCTAAAAAGGTGAAACGTTTGAATTTGTTTCATAACGTTTTAAACGTTTCGTTTATATCGCTAAAATGGTGAAACGTAAGGATTTGTTTCGTAACGTTTTAAACGTTTAGATTGGTTTCATAACGTTTGAAACGTTTGGATTGGTTTTGTAACGCTTTAAACGTTTAGATTGGTTTCATAACGTTTTAAATGTTTGGCTTAAATCGCTAAAAAGGGGAATTGTTTCATAATGTTTGTAAACGTTTGGCTTAAATCGATAAAAAGGTGAAACGTTTGGATTGGTTTCGTAACGTTCGTAAATGTTTCGCTTAAATTGCTAACAACGTAAAATGTTTGGATTTGTTTCGTAATATTTGTAAATGTTTGCCTTAAATCGCCAAAAACGTGAAACGTTTGGATTTGTTTGGTAACGTTTTAAACGTTTGGCTTAAATCGCAAAAAAGGGAAAACGTTAAGATTTGTTTCGTACCGTTATAAAACGTTTGGATTGGTTTCCTAACGTTTTAAATGGTTGACTTAAATCGCTAAAAAGGTGAAACTTTTGAATTTGTTTCATAACGTTTTAAACGTTTGGATCAGTTTCATAACATTTTAACCGTTTGGCTTAAATCGCTAAAAATGAGAAACATTTGGATTTGTTTCGTGACGTTTGTAAAAGTTTGACTTAAAGCGCTAAAAAGGTGAAACGTTTGGGTTTCTTTTGTAACATTTGTAAATGTTTGGCATAAATCGCTAAAGTGGTGAAACATTTGGTTTTGTTTCGTAACGTTTGTAAAACTTGGCTTAAATCGCAAAAAAGATGAAACGTTTGGCTTAAATCGCTAAAAAAGGGAAACGTTTGGATTTGTTTCGTAAAGATTTAAACGTTTGGATTAGTTTTGTAACGTTTTGAATGTTTGGCTTAAATCGCTAAAAAGGGGAAACGTTTGGAATTATTTCGTAATGTTTTTAACGTCTGGCTTAAATCGCTAAAAAGGTGAAACATTTGGATTTTCTTCGTAACGTTTGTAAACATTTTGAATGGTTTCAGAAAGTTTGTAAACGTTTGGCGTAAATCGCTAAAAAGGTGAAACTTTTGGATGTGTTTCGTAACGTTTGTAAATGTTTTGCTTAAATTGCTAAAAAGGTGAAATGTTTGAATTTGTTTCGTAATATTTGTAAACGTTTGCCTTAAATCGCCAAAAAGGTGAAACGTTTGGTTTTGTTTCTTAGCGATTGTAAATGTTTGTCATAAATCGCTAAAAAGGTGAAACATTTGGATTTGTTTCATAACGTTTAAAACGTTTGGATTTTTTTCTTAACGTTTAGACGTTTAAATTGGTTTGGTAACATTTTAAAGGTTTGGCTTATATCGCTAAAAAGGGGAAACATTTGGATTGGATTAGTAATGTTTTAAACATTTGGCTTCAATCGCTAAAAAGGTGAGAAACATTTGGATTTGTTTCGTAAAGTTTGCAAACATTTGGCTTTAATCGCTAAAAATGTGAAACGTTTGGGTTTGTTACGTGAAGTTTGTAAACGTTTGGCTTAAATCGCTAAAAAGGTGAAACGTTTGGATTTGTTTTGTAATATTAGTAAATGTTTGCCTTAAATCGCCAAAAAGGTGAAACGTTTGGATTTGTTTTGTAACGTTTTAAACGTTTGGCTTAAATCGCAAAAATGGGAAAACGTTAAGATCTTTTTCATACCGTTATAAAACGTTTGGATTGGTTTCCTAACGTTTTCAATGGTTGACTTAAATCGCTAAAAAGGTGAAACTTTTGAATTTGTTTCGTAACGTTTTAAACGTTTGGATCGGTTTCATAACATTTTAACCGTTTGGCTTAAATCGCTAAAAATGAGAAACATTTGGATTTGTTTCGTGATGTTTGTAAAAGTTCGATTTAAAGCGCTAAAAAGGTGAAACGTTTGAGTTTGTTTTGTAACATTTCTAAACGTTTGGCATAAATCGCTAAAGTGGTGAAATATTTGGTTTTGTTTCGTAACGTTTGTAAAACTTGGCTTAAATCGTGAAAAAGATGAAACGTTTGGTTTTGTTTCATAACGTTTGTAAACGTTTGGCTTAAATCGCTAAAAAGGTAAAACTTTTGGATTTTTTTCGTAACGATTTAAACGTTTGGATTAGTTTTGTAACGTTTTGAATGTTTGGCTTAAATCGCTAAAAAGGGGAAACGTTTGGAATTGTTTCGTAATGTTTTTAACGTCTGGCTTAAATCGCTAAAAAGGTGAAACATTTGGATTTGTTTCGTAACGTTTGTAAACGTTTTGATTGGTTTCGTAAAGTTTGTAAACGTTTGGCGTAAATCGCTAAAAAGGTGAAACTTTTGGATGTGTTTCGTAACGTTTGTAAATGTTTTGCTTAAATTGCTAAAAAGGTGAAATGTTTGAATTTGTTTCGTAATGTTTGTAAACGTTTGCCTTAAATCGCCAAAAAGGTGAAACGTTTGGTTTTGTTTCTTTGCGATTGTAAATGTTTGTCATAAATCGCTAAAAATGTGAAACATTTGGATTTGTTTCATAACTTTTAAAACGTTTGGATTTTTTTCTTAACGTTTAGACGTTTAAATTGGTTTGGTAACGTTTTAAAGGTTTGGCTTATATCGCTAAAAAGGGGTAACATTTGGATTGGATTAGTAATGTTTTAAACATTTGGCTTCAATCGCTAAAAAGGTGAGAAACGTTTGGATTTGTTTCGTAAAGTTTGCAAACATTTGGCTTAAATCGCTAAAAATGTGAAACGTTTGGGTTTGTTACGTGAAGTTTGTAAACGTTTGGCTTAAATCGCTAAAAAGGTGAAACGTTTGGTTTTGTTTCGAAACGTTTGTAAACATTTGTCTTAAGTTGCTAAAACGGGAAAACATTTGGATTTGTTTCTTAACGTTTGGATTGGTTTCGCACTGTTTAGAAACGTTTGGTTTTGTTTCGTAACGTTTGTAAATGTTTGGCTTAAATAGCTAAAAAGGGGAAACGTTTGGATATGTTTCGTAACGTTTAAATGTTTGGATTGGTTTCGTAACGTTTGCAAACGTTTGGCTTAAATCGCTAGAAAGGTAAGACGTTTGGTTTTGTTTCGCAATGTTTGGCTTAAATCGCTAAAAGGGGAACCGTTTGGATTTGTTTCGTAACGTTTGTAAACGTTTGGCTTAAATCGCTAAAAAGGTGAAACGTTTGGATTAGTTTTGTAACGTTTTAAACGTTTGAATTGGTTTTGTAACGTTTGTAAACGTTTGGCTTAAATCGCTAAAAAGGGGAAACGTTTTGATTTATTTCACAACGTTTGTAAATGTTTCGCATAAATCGCTAAAAAGGTGAAACGTTTGGAATTGTTTCGTAATGTTTGTAAAGATTAGGCTTAAATCGCTAATAATGTGAAACGTTTGGATTTGTTTCGTAACGTTTTAAACATTTGACTTAAATTGCTAAAAAGGTAAAATGTTTGGCTTAAATTGCTAAAAATGTGAAACGTTTTGATTGGTTTCATAAAGTTTGTAAAAGTTTGGCTTAAATCGCTAAAAAGGTGAAACGTTTGGATTTGTTTCATAACGTTTGTAAACGTTTTGCTTAAATTGCTAAAAAGGTGAAAAGTTTGGTCTTGTTTCGTAATATTTGTAAACGTTTGCTTTAATCGCCAAAAAGGGAAAATGTTTGGATTTGTTTCGTAACGTTTTAAACGGTTGGCTTAAATCACTAAAAAGTGGAAACGTTAGGATTTGTTTCGTAACGTTTTAAAACGTTTGGATTGGTTTGCTAACGTTTTAAATGGTTTACTTAAATCGCTAAAAAGGTGAAAAGTTTGGATTTGTTTCGTAACGTTTTAATTGTTTTGATTGGTTTCATAACATTTTAAACGTTTGGCTTAAATCTCTAAAAAGGTGAAACTTTTGGGTTTGTTTCATAACGTTTGGAAATGTTTGCCTTAAATTGCTAAAAACGTGAAACGTTTGGATTTGTTTCGTAACGTTTGTAAAAGTTTGGCTGAAATCGCTAATAAGGTTAAACGTTTGTTTTTGTTTCGTAAAGTTTGTAAACGTTTGACTTAAATCGCTAAAACGTTGAAACGTTTTGACTTGTTTCGTAACGTTTTAAACTTTTGGATTGGATTTGTAAAGTTTGTAAACGTTTGGCTTAAATCGTTAAAAAGGCGGAACGTTTGGATTTGTTTCATCACATTTGTAAACATTTGGCTTAAATTGCTAAAAAGGTGAAACATTTGGATTGATTTTGTATTGTAAACGTTTGGCTTAAATCGCTGAAAAGTTAAAACGTTTGGTTTTGTTTCCTAACGTTTGTAAACGTTTGGCTTAAATCGCTGAAAAGGTGAAACGTTTGGATTTGTTTCGTAACGTTAGTACACGTTTGGATTAAATCGCTAAAAATGAGGAACGTTTGGATTTGTTTCGTAACGTTAGCAAAAGTTTGGCTTAAATCGCTAAAAAGGTGAAACATTTGGATTTGTTTTGTAACCTTTGTAACTGTTTGGTTTAAATCACTAAAAAGGTGAAACGTTTGGTTTTGTTTCGTATTGTTTGTAAACGTTTGGCTTAAATCGCTAAAAAGGTGAAATATTTGGTTTTGTTTCGTAACGTTTGTAAATGTTTGGCTTAAATCGCTAAAAAGATAAAACGTTTGGATTTGTTTCGTATTGTTTTAAACGTTTGGATTGGTTTTGTAACATTTTAAATGTTTAGCTTAAATCTCTAAATAGGGGAAACGTTTGGATTACGTTCGTAACATTTTAAACAATTGGCTTCAATCGCCAAAAACGTGAAATGTTTGGATTTGTTTCGTAACGTTTGTAAACGTTTGGCTTAAATCGCTAAAAATGTGAAACGTTTGGATTTGTTACGTAACGTTTGTAAATGTTTGGCTTAAATCACTAAAAAGGTGAAACGTTTGGTTTTGCTTCATAACGTTTGTAAACATTTGGCATAAATTTCTAAAAAGAGGAAACTTTTGGATTTGTTTCGTAACATTTTAAACGTTCGGATTGGTTTCGTAACATTTAAAAACGTTTGGTTTTGTTTCGTAACGTTTGTAAATATTTGGCTTAAAAAGTTAGAAAGGGGAAACGTTTGGATTTGTTTCTTAACGTTTGGATTGGTTTCGTAATGTTTAAAAATGTTTGGTTTTGTTTGGTAACGTTAATAAACGTTTGGCTTAAATCGCTAAAAAGGTTAAACTCTTGGATTTGTTTCGAAATGTTTTAAACGTTTGGATTGGTTCCGTAACGATTGTAAACGTTTGGCTTAATTAGCTAAAAAGGTGAAACGTTTGGTTTTGTTTCGTAACGTTTGTAAACATTTGGCTTAAATCGCTAAAAAGGAGAAACATTTGGATTTGTGTCGTAATGTTTGTAAATATTTGGCTTAAATCGCTAAAAAGGTGAAATGTTTGGATTAGTTTCGTGACGTTTTAAACGTTTTGATTAGTTTCATAAAGTTTGTAAACGTTTGGCTTAAATCGCTAAAAAGGTGAAACGTTTGGATTTGTTTCGTAACGTTTGTCAATGTTACGCTTAAATTGCTAAAAAGGTGAAACGTTTGGATTTGTTTCGTAATATTTGTAAACATTTGCCTTCAATCGCCAAAAAGGTGAAACCTTTGGATTTGTTTCGTAACGTTTTAAACGTTTGGCTTAAATCACTAAAAAGGGTAACGTTTTAAACGTTTGGATTGGTTTCGTAACGTTTTTATCATTTGGCCTAAATTAATAAAAAGGGGAAACGTTTGGATTTGTTTCGTAAAGTTTGTAGACGTTTGGCTTAAATCGCTAAAAAGGGGAAACGTTTGGATTTGTTTCGTAAAATTTTAAATGTTTGGATTGGTTTCAAAATGTTTTAAACGTTTAGCTTAAATCGCTAAAAAGTTGAAACGTTTAGATTTATTTCGTAACTATCGTAAACGTTTAGCTTAAATTACTAAAAAGGTGATACATTTGGATTGGTTTCATAATGTTTTAAACATTCTTCTTACATCACTAAAAATGTGAAATGTTTGAATTTATCTCGTCACGATTGTAAACGTTTGGCTTAAATCGCTAAAAAGGTGAAACATTTGGATTTGTTTCGCAACGTTTGTAAACGTTTGGCTGAAATCGGAAATAAGGGGAAACGTTCGGATTTGTTTCGTAATATTTTAGACGTTTGGATTGGTTTCGTAACGTTTTAAATGTTTGGCTTAAATCGCTAAAAAGGAGAAACATTAGGATTTGTTTCGTAACGTTTTAAACGTTTGGATTGGTTTCGTAACATTTTAGACATTTGGCTTAAATCGCTAAAAAGGTAAAATGTTTGGATTAATTTCGTAACGTTTTAGACTTTTGGATTGGTTTCGTGATGTTTTAAACATTTGGCTTAAATCGCTAAAAAGGTGAAACATTTTGATTTTTTTCGTAAAGTTTGTAGACATTTGGCTTAAATGGCCAAAAGGGGGAACGTTTTGATTTGTTTTGTAATATTTTTAACGTTTGGATTGCTTTTGTAACATTTTAAATGTTCGGCTTAAATCGCTAAAAAGGTGAAACGTTTGGATTCGTTTCGTAACGTTTGTAAAAGTTAGGCTTAAATCGCTAAATAGGAGAAACGTTAGGAAACGTTTCGTAGCGTATTAAACGTTTGGATTGCTTTCTTAATGTGTTAGACATTTGGCTTAAATCGCTAAAAAGGTAAAACGTTTGGATTTGTTTCGTAACATTTTAAAAGTTTGGATTTGTTTCGTAATGTTTTAAACATTTGGCTTAAATCGCAAAAAGGTGAAACATTTTTATTTATTTCGAAGCTACTGTAAACGTTTGGCTTAAATCGCAAAAAAGGGCGAAACGTTTGGATTTTTTTCGCAACGTTTGTAAACATTTGGCTAATAACGCTAAAAAGGTGAAACATTTCAATTTGTTTGGTAATGTTTTAAACGTTTGGATTGGTTTCGTAATGTTTTAAACGTGTGGCTTAAATTGCTAAAAAGGGGAAACGTTTGGATTTTTTTCGTAACGTTTTAAACGTTTGGATTGGTTTCGTAACGTTTTAAACGTTTGGCTTAAATCGCTAAAAAGGTGAAACGTTTGGATTTGTTTCGCAACGTTTGTAGACGTTTGTCTAAAAACGCTAAAAAGGTGAAACGTTCGGAATTGTTTTGTAATATTTTAAACGTTTGGATTGGTTTCGTACAGTTTTAAACGTTTGGCTTAAATTGATAAAAAGGTGAAACAGTTGGATTTGTTTCATAATATTTGAATACCTTTAGCGTAAATCGCTAAAAAGATGAAACGTTTGGATTTGTTTCGTAACGTTTTAAACGTTTGAATTGGGTTCGTAACGTTTTAAACGTTTGGCATAAATCGCTATAAAGGAGAAACATTAGGATTTGTTTTGTAACGTTTAGATTGGTTTCGTAACGTTTTAGACGTTTAGCTTAAATCGCTTAAAATGCAAAACATTTGGATTTTTTTCGTAACGTTTTAAACGTTTGGGTTGGTTTCGTAACGTTTTAAACGTTTGGCTAAAATCGATAAAAAGGGGAAACGTTTGGATTTGTTTCGTAACGTTTGTAAACGTTTGGCTTATTTCGCTAAAAAGGTGAAACTTTTGGATTTGTTTCGTAACGTTTGTAAACTTTTGGCTGAAAGCACTAAAAATGTGAAACATTTGGGTTTGTTTTGTAATGTTTTAAACGTGTGGAGTGGTTTCATAAGGTTTTAAACGTTTGTCTTAAATTGATAAAAAGGGGAAACGTTTTGATTTGTTTCGTAACGTTTGTAAACGTTTGACTTAAATCGCTAAAAAGGTGAAACGTTTGGATTTTTTTCGTACCATTTTAAACGTTTGGATAGGTTTCGTAACGTTTTAAACGTTTGGCTTAAATCGCTATAAAGGAAAAACGCTAGGATTTGTTTCGTAACGTTTTAAAAGTTTGGATTGGTTACGTAACATTTTAGACGTTTGGCTTAAATCGGTAAAATGGTGAAACGTTTGGATTTGTTTCGAAACGTTTTAAACATTTGGCTTAAATTGCTAAAAAGGTATAACGTCAGGATTTGTTCCGTAACGTTTTAAAAGTTTAGCTTAAATAGCTAAAAAGGTGAGACGTTTGGATTTATTTCGTAACATTTTCAAAGTTTGGCTTAAATTGCTAAAAAGGAGAAACGTTAGGATTTGTTTCGTAACGTTTTAAAATTTTGGATTGTTGTCTCAACGTTTCAATCGTTTGGCTTAAATCGCTAAAAAGGTCAAACATTTTTATTTGTTTCGTAATGTTTGTAAACGTTTGGCTTAAATTGCTAAAAAGAGAAACGTTTGGATTTGATTCGTAACATTTTAAACGTTTGGATTTGTTTCGTAACGTTTTAAACATTTGTCTTAAATCACTTAAAAAGTGAATCATTTTGATTTATTTTTTTTATATTTGTAAACATTTGGCTTAAATAGCTAAAAAGGTAAAACGTTTGGATTTGTCGTGTAACATTTCAAACGTTTGGATTGGTTTCAAAATGTTTTCAATGTTTTGCTTACATTGATAAAAAAAAGGTGAAATGTTTGGATTTGTTTCGTAACATTTGTAAACGTTGGGCTTAAATCGCTAAAAAGGTGAAACGTTTGGATTTGTTTCGTAACGTTTTAAATATTTGGATTTGTTTCATAACATTTTAAGCGTTTGTCTTGAATCGCTAAAATGGTGAAACGTTTGGATTTGTTACGTAACATTTGTAAATGTTTGGCTTAAATCGCTAAAAAGGTGAAACGTTTGAATTTGTTTCATAACGTTTTAAACGTTTGGTTTATATCGCTAAAATGGTGAAACGTAAGGATTTGTTTCGTAACGTTTTAAACGTTTAGATTGGTTTCATAACGTTTGAAACGTTTTGATTGGTTTTGTAACGTTTTAAACGTTTAGATTGGTTTCATAACGTTTTAAATGTTTGGCTTAAATCGCTAAAAAGGGGAATTGTTTCATAATGTTTGTAAACGTTTGGCTTAAATCGATAAAAAGGTGAAACGTTTGGATTGGTTTCGTAACGTTCGTAAATGTTTCGCTTAAATTGCTAACCACGTAAAATGTTTGGATTTGTTTCGTAATATTTGTAAATGTTTGCCCTAAATCGCCAAAAACGTGAAACGTTTGGATTTGTTTGGTAACGTATTAAACGTTTGGCTTAAATCGCAAAAAAGGGAAAACGTTAAGATTTGTTTCGTACCGTTATAAAACGTTTGGATTGGTTTCCTAACGTTTTAAATGGTTGACTTAAATCGCTAAAAAGGTGAAACTTTTGAATTTGTTTCGTAACGTTTTAAACGTTTGGATCGGTTTCATAACATTTTAACCGTTTGGCTTAAATTGCTAAAAATGAGAAACATATGGATTTGTTTCGTGACGTTTGTAAAAGTTCGATTTAAAGCGATAAAAAGGTGAAACGTTTGGGTTTGTTTTGTAACATTTGTAAACGTTTGGCATAAATCGCTAAAGTGGTGAAACATTTGTTTTTGTTTCCTAACGTTTGTAAAACTTGGCTTAAATCGTGAAAAAGATGAAACGTTTGGTTTTGTTTCATAACGTTTGTAAACGTTTGGCTTAAATCGCTAAAAAGGTAAAACTTTTGGATTTGTTTCGTAACGATTTAAACGTTTGGATTAGTTTTGTAACGTTTTGAATGTTTGGCTTAAATCGCTAAAAAGGGGAAACGTTTGGAATTGTTTCGTAATGTTTTTAACGTCTGGCTTAAATCGCTAAAAAGGTGAAACATTTGGATTTGTTTCGTAACGTTTGTAAACGTTTTGATTGGTTTCGCAAAGTTTGTAAACGTTTGGCGTAAATCGCTAAAAAGGTGAAACTTTTGGATGTGTTTCGTATGTTTGTAAATGTTTTGCTTAGATTGCTAAAAAGGTGAAATGTTTGAATTTGTTTCGTAATGTTTGTAAACGTTTGCCTTAAATCGCCAAAAAGGTGAAACGTTTGGTTTTGTTTCTTAGCGATTGTAAATGTTTGTCATAAATCACTAAAAAGGTGAAACATTTGGATTTGTTTCATAACTTTTAAAACGTTTGGATTTTTTTCTTAACGTTTAGACGTTTAAATTGGTTTGGTAACGTTTTAAAGGTTTGGCTTATATCGCTAAAAAGGGGAAACATTTGCATTGGATTAGTAATGTTTTAAACATTTGGCTTCAATCGCTAATAAGGTGAGAAACGTTTGGATTTATTTCGTAAAGTTTGCAAACATTTCGCTTAAATCGCTAAAAATGTGAAACGTTTGGGTTTGTTACGTGAAGTTTGTAAACGTTTGGCTTAAATCGCTAAAAAGGTGAAATGTTTGGTTTTGTTTCGAAACGTTTGTAAACATTTGGCTTAAGTTGCTAAAACGGGGAAACATTTGGATTTGTTTCGTAACGTTTGCAAAAGTTTGGCTTAAATTGCTAAAAAGGTGAAACATTTGGATTTGTTTTGTAACCTTTGTAACTGTTTGGTTTAAATCAGTAAAAAGGTGAAACGTTTGATTTTGTTTCGTATTGTTTGTAAACGTTTGGCTTAAATCGCTAAAAAGGTGAAACATTTGGTTTTGTTTCGTAACGTTTGTAAATGTTTGGCTTAAATCGCTAAAAAGATAAAACGTTTGGATTTGTTTCGTAGTGTTTTAAACGTTTGGATTGGTTTTGTAACATTTTAAATGTTTAGCTTAAATCTCTAAAAAGGGGAAACGTTTGGATTGGTTTCGTAACATTTTAAACATTTGGCTTCAATCGCCAAAAACGTGAAACGTTTGGATTTGTTTCGTAACGTTTGTAAACGTTTGGCTTAAATCGCTAAAAATGTGAAACGTTTGGATTTGTTACGTAACGTTTGTAAATGTTTGGCTTAAATCACTAAAAAGGTGAAACGTTTGGTTTTGCTTCATAACGTTTGTAAACATTTGGCATAAATTTCTAAAAAGAGGAAACATTTGGATTTGTTTCGTAACATTTTAAACGTTCGGATTGGTTTCGTAACATTTAAAAACGTTTGGTTTTGTTTCGTAACGTTTGTAAACATTTGGCTTAAAAAGTTAAAAAGGGGAAACGTTTGGATTTGTTTCTTAACGTTTGGATTGGTTTCGTAATGTTTAAAAACGTTTGGTTTTGTTTCGTAGCGTTAATAAACGTTTGGCTTAAATCACTAAAAAGGTTAAACTCTTGGATTTGTTTCGAAATGTTTTAAACGTTTGGATTGGTTCCGTAACGATTGTAAACGTTTGGCTTAATTAGCTAAAAAGGTGAAACGTTTGGTTTTGTTTCGTAAAGTTTGTAAACATTTGGCTTAAATCGCTAAAAAGGAGAAACATTTGGATTTGTGTCGTAACGTTTGTAAATATTTGGCTTAAATCTCTAAAAAGGGGAAACGTTTGGATTGGTTTCGTAACATTTTAAACATTTGGCTTCAATCGCCAAAAACGTGAAACGTTTGGATTTGTTTCGTAACGTTTGTAAACGTTTGGCTTAAATCGCTAAAAATGTGAAACGTTTGGATGTGTTACGTAACGTTTGTAAATGTTTGGCTTAAATCACTAAAAAGGTGAAACGTTTGGTTTTGCTTCATAACGTTTGTAAACATTTGGCATAAATTTCTAAAAAGAGGAAACTTTTGGATTTGTTTCGTAACATTTTAAACGTTCGGATTTGTTTCGTAACATTTAAAAACGTTTGGTTTTGTTTCGTAACGTTTGTAAACATTTGGCTTAAAAAGTTAAAAAGGGGAAACGTTTGGATTTGTTTCTTAACGTTTGAATTGGTTTCGTAATGTTTAAAAACGTTTGGTTTTGTTTCGTAACGTTAATAAACGTTTGGCTTAAATCGCTAAAAAGGTTAAACTCTTGGATTTGTTTCGAAATGTTTTAAACGTTTGGATTGGTTCCGTAACGATTGTAAACGTTTGGCTTAATTAGCTAAAAAGGTGAAACGTTTGGTTATGTTTCGTAACGTTTGTAAACATTTGGCTTAAATCGCTAAAAAGGAGAAACATTTGGATTTGTGTCGTAACGTTTGTAAATATTTGGCTTAAATCGCTAAAAAGGTGAAATGTTTGGATTAGTTTCGTGACGTTTTAAACGTTTTGATTAGTTTCATAAAGTTTGTAAACGTTGGGCTTAAATCGCTAAAAAGGTGAAACGTTTGGATTTGTTTCGTAACGTTTGTAAATGTTACGCTTAAATTGCTAAAAAGGTGAAACGTTTGGATTTGTTTCGTAATATTTGTAAACATTTGCCTTCAATCGCCAAAAAGGTGAAACCTTTGGATTTGTTTCGTAACGTTTTAAACGTTTGGCTTAAATCACTAAAAAGGGTAACGTTTTAAACGTTTAGATTGGTTTCGTAACGTTTTTATCATTTGGCCTAAATTAATAAAAAGGGGAAACGTTTGGATTTGTTTCGTAAAGTTTGTAGACGTTTGGCTTAAATCGCTAAAAAGGGGAAACGTTTGGATTTGTTTCGTAAAATTTTAAATGTTTGGATTGGTTTCAAAATGTTTTAAACGTTTAGCTTAAATCGCTAAAAAGTTGAAACGTTTAGATTTATTTCGTAACTATTGTAAACGTTTAGCTTAAATTACTAAAAAGGTGATACATTTGGATTGGTTTCATAATGTTTTAAACATTCTTCTTACATCACTAAAAATGTGAAATGTTTGGATTTATCTCGTCACGATTGTAAACGTTTGGCTTAAATCGCTAAAAAGGTGAAACATTTGGATTTGTTTCGCAACGTTTGTAAACGTTTGGCTGAAATCGGAAATAAGGGGAAACGTTCGGATTTGTTTCGTAATATTTTAGACGTTTGGATTGGTTTCGTAACGTTTTAAATGTTTGGCTTAAATCGCTAAAAAGGAGAAACATTAGGATTTGTTTCGTAACGTTTTAAACGTTTGGATTGGTTTCGTAACGTTTTAGACATTTGGCTTAAATCGCTAAAAAGGTAAAATGTTTGGATTAATTTCGTAACGTTTTAGACTTTTGGATTGGTTTCGTGATGTTTTAAACATTTGGCTTAAATCACTAAAAAGGTGAAACATTTTGATTTTTTTCGTAAAGTTTGTAGACATTTGGCTTAAATGGCTAAAAAGGTGAAACGTTTTGATTTGTTTTGTAATATTTTAAACGTTTGGATTGCTTTTGTAACATTTTAAATGTTTGGCTTAAATCGCTAAAAAGGTGAAACGTTTGGATTCGTTTCGTAACGTTTGTAAAAGTTAGGCTTAAATCGCTAAATAGGAGAAACGTTAGGAAACGTTTCGTAGCGTTTTAAACGTTTGGATTGCTTTCTTAATGTGTTAGACATTTGGCTTAAATCGCTAAAAAGGTAAAACGTTTGGATTTGTTTCGTAACGTTTTAAAAGTTTGGATTTGTTTCGTAATGTTTTAAACATTTGGCTTAAATCGCTAAAAAGGTGAAATATTTTTATTTATTTCGAAGCGACTGTAAACGTTTGGCTTAAATCGCAAAAAAGGGCGAAACGTTTGGATTTTTTTCGCAACGTTTGTAAACATTTGGCTAATAACGCTAAAAAGGTGAAACATTTCAATTTGTTTGGTAATGTTTTAAACGTTTGGATTGGTTTCGTAATGTTTTAAACGTGTGGCTTAAATTGCTAAAAAGGGAAAACGTTTGGATTTTTTTCGTAACGTTTTAAACGTTTGGATTGGTTTCGTAACGTTTTAAACGTTTGGCTTAAATCGCTAAAAAGGTGAAACGTTTGGATTGGTTTCGCAACGTTTGTAGACGTTTGTCTAAAAACGCTAAAAAGGTGAAACGTTCGGAATTGTTTTGTACCATTTTAAACGTTTGGATAGGTTTCGTAACATTTTAAACGTTTGGCTTAAATCGCTACAAAGGAAAAACGCTAGGATTTGTTTCGTAACGTTTTAAAAGTTTGAATTGGTTACGTAACATTTTAGACGTTTGGCTTAAATCGGTAAAAAGGTGAAACGTTTGGATTTGTTTCGAAACGTTTTAAACATTTGGCTTAAATTGCTAAAAAGGTATAACGTCGGGATTTGTTCCGTAACGTTTTAAAAGTTTAGCTTAAATAGCTAAAAAGGTGAGACGTTTGGATTTATTTCGTAACATTTTCAAAGTTTGGCTTAAATTGCTAAAAAGGAGAAACGTTAGGATTTGTTTCGTAACGTTTTAAAATTTTGGATTGTTGTCTCAACGTTTTAATCGTTTGGCTTAAATCGCTAAAAAGGTCAAACATTTTGATTTGTTTCGTAATGTTTGTAAACGTTTGGCTTAAATTGCTAAAAAGATAAACGTTTGGATTTGTTTCGTAACGTTTTAAACGTTTGGATTTGTTTCGTAACGTTTTAAACGTTTGGATTTGTTTCGTAACGTTTTAAACATTTGTCTTAAATCACTTAAAAAGTGAATCATTTTGATTTATTTTTTTTATATTTGTAAACATTTGGCTTAAATAGCTAAAAAGGTAAAACGTTTGGATTTGTCGTGTAACATTTCAAACGTTTGGATTGGTTTCAAAATGTTTTCAATGTTTTGCTTACATTGATAAAAAAGGTGAAATGTTTGGATTTGTTTCGTAGCATTCGTAAACGTTGGGCTTAAATCGCTAAAAAGGTGAAACGTTTGGATTTGTTTCTTAACGTTTTAAATATTTGGATTTGTTTCATAACATTTTAAACATTTGTCTTGAATCGCTAAAATGGTGAAACGTTTGGATTTGTTACGTAACATTTGTAAATGTTCGACTTAAATCGCTAAAAAGGTGAAACATTTGAATTTGTTTCATAACGTTTTAAACGTTTGGTTTATATCGCTAAAATGGTGAAACGTAAGGATTTGTTTCGTAACGTTTTAAACGTTTAGATTGGTTTCATAACGTTTGAAACGTTTTGATTGGTTTTGTAACGTTTTAAACGTTTGGATTGGTTTCATAACGTTTTAAATTTTTGGCTTAAATCGCTAAAAAGGGGAATTGTTTCATAATGTTTGTAAACGTTTGGCTTAAATCGATAAAAAGGTGAAACGTTTGGATTGGTTTCGTAACGTTCGTAAATGTTTCGCTTAAATTGCTAACAACGTAAAATGTTTGGATTTGTTTCGTAATATTTGTAAATGTTTGCCTTAAATCGCCAAAAACGTGAAACGTTTGGATTTGTTTGGTAACGTTTTAAACGTTTGGCTTAAATCGCAAAAAAGGGAAAACGTTTAGATTTGTTTCGTACCGTTATAAAACGTTTGGATTGGTTTCCTAACGTTTTAAATGGTTGACTTAAATCGCTAAAAAGGTGAAACTTTTGAATTTGTTTCGTAACGTTTTAAACGTTTGGATCGATTTCATAACATTTTAACCGTTTGGCTTAAATCGCTAAAAATGAGAAACATTTGGATTTGTTTCGTGACGTTTGTAAAAGTTCGATTTAAAGCGCTAAAAAGGTGAAACGTTTGGGTTTGTTTTGTAACATTTCTAAACGTTTGGCATAAATCGCTAAAGTGGTGAAACATTTGGTTTTGTTTCGTAACGTTTGTAAAACTTGGCTTAAATCGTGAAAAAGATGAAACGTTTGGTTTTGTTTCATAACGTTTGTAAACGTTTGGCTTAAATCGCTAAAAAGGTAAAACTTTTGGATTTTTTTTTTAACGATTTAAACGTTTGGATTAGTTTTGTAACGTTTTGAATGTTTGGCTTAAATCGCTAAAAAGGGGAAACGTTTGGAATTGTTTCGTAATGTTTTTAACGTCTGGCTTAAATAGCTAAAAAGGTGAAACATTTGGATTTGTTTCGTAACGTTTGTAAACGTTTTGATTGGTTTCGTAAAGTTTGTAAACGTTTGGCGTAAATCGCTAAAAAGGTGAAACTTTTGGATGTGTTTCGTAACGTTTGTAAATGTTTTGCTTAAATTGCTAAAAAGGTGAAATGTTTGAATTTGTTTCGTAATGTTTGTAAACGTTTGCCTTAAATCGCCAAAAAGGTGAAACGTTTGGTTTTGTTTCTTAGCGATTGTAAATGTTTGTCATAAATCGCTAAAAAGGTGAAACATTTGGATTTGTTTCATAACTTTTAAAACGTTTGGATTTTTTTCTTAACGTTTAGACTTTTAAATTGGTTTGGTAACGTTTTATAGGTTTGGCTTATATCGCTAAAAAGGGGAAACATTTGGATTGGATTAGTAATGTTTTAAACATTTGGCTTCAATCGCTAAAAAGGTGAGAAACGTTTGGATTTGTTTCGTAAAGCTTGCAAACATTTGGCTTAAATCGCTAAAAATGTGAAACGTTTGGGTTTGTTACGTGAATTTTGTAAACGTTTGGCTTAAATCGCTAAAAAGGTGAAACGTTTGGTTTTGTTTCGAAACGTTTGTAAACATTTGGCTTAAGTTGCTAAAACGGGGAAACATTTGGATTTGTTTCTTAACGTTTGGATTGGTTTCGTACTGTTTAGAAACGTTTGGTTTTGTTTCGTAACGTTTGTAAATGTTTGGCTTAAATAGCTAAAAAGGGGAAACGTTTGGATATGTTTCGTAACGTTTAAATGTTTGGATTGGTTTCGTAACGTTTGCAAACGTTTGGCTTAAATCGCTAGAAAGGTAAAACGTTTGGTTTTGTTTCGCAATGTTTGGCTTAAATCGCTAAAAGGGGAACCGTTTGGATTTGTTTCGTAACGTTTGTAAACGTTTGGCTTAAATCGCTAAAAAGGTGAAACGTTTGGATTAGTTTTGTAACGTTTTAAACGTTTGAATTGGTTTTGTAACGTTTGTAAACGTTTGGCTTAAATCGCTAAAAAGGGGAAACGTTTGGATTTATTTCATAACGTTTGTAAATGTTTCGCATAAATCGCTAAAAAGGTGAAACGTTTGGAATTGTTTCGTAATGTTTGTAAAGATTAGGCTTAAATCGCTAATAATGTGAAACGTTTGGATTTGTTTCGTAACGTTTTAAACGTTTGACTTAAATTGCTAAAAAGGTAAAATGTTTGGCTTAAATTGCTAAAAATGTGAAACGTTTTGATTGGTTTCATAAAGTTTGTAAAAGTTTGGCTTAAATCGCTAAAAAGGTGAAACGTTTGGATTTGTTTCATAACGTTTGTAAACGTTTTGCTTAAATTGCTAAAAAGGTGAAAAGTTTGGTCTTGTTTCGTAATATTTGTAAACGTTTGCTTTAATCGCCAAAAAGGGGAAACGTTTGGATTTGTTTCGTAACGTTATAAACGTTTGGCTTAAATCGCTAAAAAGGGGAAACATTAGGATTTGTTTCGTAACGTTTTAAAACGTTTGGATTGGTTTGCTAACGTTTTAAATGGTTTACTTAAATCGCTAAAAAGGTGAAAAGTTTGGATTTGTTTCGTAACTTTTTAAATGTTTTGATTGGTTTCATAACATTTTAAACGTTTGGCTTAAATCTCTAAAAAGGTGAAACTTTTGGGTTTGTTTCATAACGTTTGGAAATGTTTGCCTTAAATTGCTAAAAACGTGAAACGTTTGGATTTGTTTCGTAACGTTTGTAAAAGTTTGGCTTAAATCGCTAATAAGGTTAAACGTTTGTTTTTGTTTCGTAACGTTTGACTTAAGTCGCTAAAACGTTGAAAAGTTTTGACTTGTTTCGTAACGTTTTAAACTTTTGGATTGGTTTTGTAAAGTTTGTAAACGTTTGGCTTAAATCGTTAAAAAGGTGGAACGTTTGGATTTGTTTCATCACATTTGTAAACATTTGGCTTAAATTGCTAAAAAGGTGAAACATTTGGATTGATTTTGTAACGTTTGTAAACGTTTGGCTTAAATCGCTGAAAAGTTAAAACGTTTGGTTTTGTTTCCTAACGTTTGTAAACGTTTGGCTTAAATCGCTGAAAAGTTCAAACGTTTGGATTTGTTTCGTAACGTTAGTACACGTTTGGATTAAATCGCTAAAAATGAGGAACGTTTGGATTTGTTTCGTAACGTTTGCAAAAGTTTGGCTTAAATCGCTAAAAAGGTGAAACATTTGGATTTGTTTTGTAACCTTTGTAACTGTTTCATTTAAATCACTAAAAAGGTGAAACGTTTGGTTTTGTTTCGTATTGTTTGTAAACGTTTGGCTTAAATCGCTAAAAAGGTGAAACATTTGGTTTTGTTTCGTAACGTTTGTAAATGTTTGGCTTAAATCGCTAAAAAGATAAAACGTTTGGATTTGTTTCGTATTGTTTTAAACGTTTGGATTGGTTTTGTAACATTTTAAACGTTTAGCTTAAATCTCTAAAAAAGGGAAACGTTTGGATTGGTTTCGTAACATTTTAAACATTTGGCTTCAATCGCCAAAAACGTGAAATGTTTGGATTTGTTTCGTAACGTTTGTAAACGTTTGGCTTAAATCGCTAAAAATGTGAAACGTTTGGATTTGTTACGTAACGTTTGTAAATGTTTGGCTTATATCGCTAAAAAGATAAAACGTTTGGATTTGTTTCGTATTGTTTTAAACGTTTGGATTGGTTTTGTAACATTTTAAACGTTTAGCTTAAATCTCTAAAAAAGGGAAACGTTTGGATTGGTTTCGTAACATTTTAAACATTTGGCTTCAATCGCCAAAAACGTGAAATGTTTGGATTTGTTTCGTAACGTTTGTAAACGTTTGGCTTAAATCGCTAAAAATGTGAAACGTTTGGATTTGTTACGTAACGTTTGTAAATGTTTGGCTTAAATCACTAAAAAGGTGAAACGTTTGGTTTTGCTTCATAACGTTTGTAAACATTTGGCATAAATTTCTAAAAAGAGGAAACGTTTGGATTTGTTTCGTAACATTTTAAACGTTCGGATTGGTTTCGTAACATTTAAAAACGTTTGGTTTTGTTTCGTAACGTTTGTAAACATTTGACTTAAAAAGTTAAAAAGGGGAAACGTTTGGATTTGTTTCTTAACGTTTGGATTGGTTTCGTAATGTTTAAAAAGGTTTGGTTTTGTTTGGTAACGTTAATAAACGTTTGGCTTAAATCGCTAAAAAGGTTAAACTCTTGGATTTGTTTCGAAATGTTTTAAACGTTTGGATTGGTTCCGTAACGATTGTAAACGTTTGGCTTAATTAGCTAAAAAGGTGAAACGTTTGGTTTTCTTTCGTAACGTTTGTAAACATTTGGCTTAAATCGCTAAAAAGGAGAAACATTTGGATTTGTGTCGTAACGTTTGTAAATGTTTGGCTTAAATCGCTAAAAAGGTGAAATGTTTGGATTAGTTTCGTGACGTTTTAAACGTTTTGATTGGTTTCATAAATTTTGTAAACGTTTGGCTTAAATCGCTAAAAAGGTGAAACGTTTGGATTTGTTTCGTAACGTTTGTAAATGTTACGCTTAAATTGCTAAAAAGGTGAAACGTTTGGATTTGTTTCGTAATATTTGTAAACATTTGCCTTCAATCGCCAAAAAGGTGAAACCTTTGGATTTGTTTCGTAACGTTTTAAACGTTTAGCTTAAATCACTAAAAAGGGTAACGTTTTAAACGTTTAGATTGGTTTCGTAACGTTTTTATCATTTGGCCTAAATTAATAAAAAGGGGAAACGTTTGGATTTGTTTCGTAAAGTTTGTAGACGTTTGGCTTAAATCGCTAAAAAGTTGAAACGTTTAGATTTATTTCGTAACTATTGTAAACGTTTAGCTTAAATTACTAAAAAGGTGATACATTTGGATTGGTTTCATAATGTTTTAAACATTCTTCTTACATCACTAAAAATGTGAAATGTTTGGATTTATCTCGTCATGATTGTAAACGTTTGGCTTAAATCGCTAAAAAGGTGAAACATTTGGATTTGTTTCGCAACGTTTGTAAATGTTTTGCTGAAATCGGAAATAAGGGGAAACGTTCGGATTTGTTTCGTAATATTTTAGACGTTTGGATTGGTTTCGTAACGTTTTAAATGTTTGGCTTAAATCGCTAAAAAGGAGAAACATTAGGATTTGTTTCGTAACGTTTTAAACGTTTGGATTGGTTTCGTAACGTTTTAGACATTTGGCTTAAATCGCTAAAAAGGTAAAATGTTTGGATTAATTTCGTAACGTTTTAGACTTTTGGATTGGTTTCGTAATGTTTTAAACATTTGGCTTAAATCGCTAAAAAGGTGAAACATTTTGATTGGTTTCGTAAAGTTTGTAAACATTTGGCTTAAATGGCTAAAAAGGTGAAACATTTTGATTGGTTTTGTAATATTTTAAACGTTTGGATTGCTTTTGTAACATTTTAAATGTTTGGCTTAAATCGCTAAAAAGGTGAAACGTTTGGATTCGTTTCGTAACGTTTGTAAAAGTTAGGCTTAAATCGCTAAATAGGAGAAACGTTAGGAAACGTTTCGTAGCGTTTTAAACATTTGGATTGCTTTCTTAATGTGTTAGACATTTGGCTTAAATCGCTAAAAAGGTAAAACGTTTGGATTTGTTTCGTAACGTTTTAAAAGTTTGGATTTGTTTCGTAATGTTTTAAACATTTGGCTTAAATCGCTAAAAAGGTGAAACATTTTTATTTATTTCGAAGCGACTATAAACGTTTGGCTTAAATCGCAAAAAAGGGCGAAACGTTTGGATTTTTTTCGCAACGTTTGTAAACATTTGCCTAATAACGCTAAAAAGGTGAAACATTTCAATTTGTTTGGTAATGTTTTAAACGTTTGGATTGGTTTCGTAATGTTTTAAACGTGTGGCTTAAATTGCTAAAAAGGGGAAACGTTTGGATTTTTTTCGTAACGTTTTAAACGTTTGGATTGGTTTCGTAACGTTTTAAACGTTTGGCTTAAATCGCTAAAAAGGTGAAACGTTTGGATTTGTTTCGCAATGTTTATAGACATTTGTCTAAAAACGCTAAAAAGGTGAAACGTTCGGAATTGTTTTGTAATATTTTAAACGTTTGGATTGGTTTCGTACAGTTTTAAACGTTTGGCTTAAATTGATAAAAAGGTGAAACGGTTGGATTTGTTTCATAATGTTTGAATACCTTTAGCGTAAATTGCTAAAAAGGTGAAACGTTTGGATTTGTTTCGTAACGTTTTAAACATTTGAATTGGGTTCGTAACGTTTTAAACGTTTGGCATAAATCGCTATAAAGGAGAAACATTAGGATTTGCTTTGTAACGTTTAGATTGGTTTCGTAACGTTTTAGACGTTTGGCTTAAATCGCTTAAAAGGCGAAACATTTGGATTTTTTTCGTAACGTTTTAAACGTTTGGGTTGGTTTCGCAACGTTTTAAACGTTTGGCTAAAATCGATAAAAAGGTGAAACGTTTGGATTTGTTTCTTAACGTTTGTAAACGTTTGGCTTATTTCGCTAAAAAGGTGAAACGTTTGGATTGGTTTCGTAACGTTCGTAAATGTTTCGCTTAAATTGCTAACAACGTAAAATGTTTGGATTTGTTTCATAATATTTGTAAATGTTTGCCTTAAATCGCCAAAAACGTGAAACGTTTGGATTTGTTTGGTAACGTTTTAAACGTTTGGCTTAAATCGCAAAAAAGGGAAAACGTTAAGATTTGTTTCGTACCGTTATAAAACGTTTGGATTGGTTTCCTAACGTTTTAAATGGTTGACTTAAATCGCTAAAAAGGTGAAACTTTTGAATTTGTTTCGTAACGTTTTAAACGTTTGGATCGGTTTCATAACATTTTAACCGTTTGGCTTAAATCGCTAAAAATGAGAAACATTTGGATTTGTTTCGTGACGTTTGTAAAAGTTCGATTTAAAGCGCTAAAAAGGTGAAACGTTTGGATTTGTTTTGTAACATTTGTAAACGTTTGGCATAAATCGCTAAAGTGGTGAAACATTTGGTTTTGTTTCGTAACGTTTGTAATACTTGGCTTAAATTGTGAAAAAGATGAAACGTTTGGTTTTGTTTCATAACGTTTGTAAACGTTTGGCTTAAATCGCTAAAAAGGTAAAACTTTTGGATTTGTTTCGTAACGATTTAAACGTTTGGATTAGTTTTGTAACGTTTTGAATGTTTGGCTTAAATCGCTAAAAAGGGGAAACGTTTGGAATTGTTTCGTAATGTTTTTAACGTCTGGCTTAAATAGCTAAAAAGGTGAAACATTTGGATTTGTTTCGTAACGTTTGTAAACGTTTTGATTGGTTTCGTAAAGTTTGTAAACGTTTGGCGTAAATCGCTAAAAAGGTGAAACTTTTGGATGTGTTTCGTAACGTTTGTAAATGTTTTGCTTAAATTGCTAAAAAGGTGAAATGTTTGAATTTGTTTCGTAATGTTTGTAAACGTTTGCCTTAAATCGCCAAAAAGGTGAAAGGTTTGGTTTTGTTTCTTAGCGATTGTAAATGTTTGTCATAAATCGCTAATAAGGTGAAACATTTGGATTTGTTTCATAACTTTTAAAACGTTTGGATTTTTTTCTTAACGTTTAGACGTTTAAATTGGTTTGGTAACGTTTTAAAGGTTTGGCTTATATCGCTAAAAAGGGGAAACATTTGGATTGGATTAGTAATGTTTTAAACATTTGGCTTCAATCGCTAAAAAGGTGAGAAACGTTTGGATTTGTTTCGTAAAGTTTGCAAACATTTGGCTTAAATCGCTAAAAATGTGAAACGTTTGGGTTTGTTACGTGAATTTTGTAAACGTTTGACTTAAATCGCTAAAAAGGTGAAACGTTTGGTTTTGTTTCGAAACGTTTGTAAACATTTGGCTTAAGTTGCTAAAACAGGGAAACATTTGGATTTGTTTCTTAACGTTTGGATTGGTTTCGTACTGTTTAGAAACGTTTGGTTTTGTTTCGTAACGTTTGTAAATGTTTGGCTTAAATAGCTAAAAAGGGGAAACGTTTGGATATGTTTCGTAACGTTTAAATGTTTGGATTGGTTTCGTAACGTTTGCAAACGTTTGGCTTAAATCGCTAGAAAGGTAAAGCGTTTGGTTTTGTTTCGCAATGTTTGGCTTAAATCGCTAAAAGGGGAACCGTTTGGATTTGTTTCGTAACGTTTGTAAACGTTTGGCTTAAATCGCTAAAAAGGTGAAACGTTTGGATTAGTTTTGTAACGTTTTAAACGTTTGAATTGGTTTTGTAACGTTTGTAAACGTTTGGCTTAAATCGCTAAAAAGGGGAAACGTTTGGATTTATTTCATAACGTTTGTAAATGTTTCGCATAAATCGCTAAAAAGGTGAAACGTTTGGAATTGTTTCGTAATGTTTGTAAAGATTAGGCTTAAATCGCTAATAATGTGAAACGTTTGGATTTGTTTCGTAACGTTTTAAACGTTTGACTTAAATTGCTAAAAAGGTAAAATGTTTGGCTTAAATTGCTAAAAATGTGAAACGTTTTGATTGGTTTCATAAAGTTTGTAAAAGTTTGGCTTAAATCGCTAAAAAGGTGAAACGTTTGGATTCGTTTCGTAACGTTTGTAAACGTTTTGCTTAAATTGCTAAAAAGGTGAAAAGTTTGGTCTTGTTTCGTAATATTTGTAAACGTTTGCTTTAATCGCCAAAAAGGGGAAACGTTTGGATTTGTTTCGTAACGTTTTAAATGTTTGGCTTAAATCGCTAAAAAGGGGAAACGTTAGGATTTGTTTCGTAACGTTTTAAAACGTTTGGATTGGTTTGCTAACGTTTTAAATGGTTTACTTAAATCGCTAAAAAGGTGAAAAGTTTGGATTTGTTTCGTAACGTTTTAAATGTTTTGATTGGTTTCATAACATTTTAATCGTTTGGCTTAAATCTCTAAAAAGGTGAAACTTTTGGGTTTGTTTCATAACGTTTGGAAATGTTTGCCTTAAATTGCTAAAAACGTGAAACGTTTGGATTTGTTTCGTAACGTTTGTAAAAGTTTGGCTTAATTCGCTAATAATGTTAAACGTTTGTTTTTGTTTCGTAACGTTTGAGTTAAGTCGCTAAAACGTTGAAACGTTTTGACTTGTTTCGTAACGTTTTAAACTTTTGGATTGGTTTTGTAAAGTTTGTAAACGTTTGGCTTAAATCGTTAAAAAGGTGGAACGTTTGGATTTGTTTCATCACATTTGTAAACATTTGGCTTAAATTGCTAAAAAGGTGAAACATTTGGATTGATTTTGTAACGTTTGTAAACGTTTGGCTTAAATCGCTGAAAAGTTAAAACGTTTGGTTTTGTTTCCTAACGTTTGTAAACGTTTGGCTTAAATCGCTGAAAAGTTCAAACGTTTGGATTTGTTTCGTAACGTTAGTACACGTTTGGATTAAATCGCTAAAAATGAGGAACGTTTGGATTTGTTTCGTAACGTTTGCAAAAGTTTGGCTTAAATCGCTAAAAAGGTGAAACATTTGGATTTGTTTTGTAACCTTTGTAACTGTTTCATTTAAATCACTAAAAAGGTGAAACGTTTGGTTTTGTTTCGTATTGTTTGTAAACATTTGGCTTAAATCGCTAAAAAGGTGAAACATTTGGTTTTGTTTCGTAACGTTTGTAAATGTTTGGCTTAAATCGCTAAAAAGATAAAACGTTTGGATTTGTTTCGTATTTTTTTAAACGTTTGGATTGGTTTTGTAACATTTTAAACGTTTAGCTTAAATCTCTAAAAAAGGGAAACGTTTGGATTGGTTTCGTAACATTTTAAACATTTGCCTTCAATCGCCAAAAACGTGAAATGTTTGGATTTGTTTCGTAACGTTTGTAAACGTTTGGCTTAAATCGCTAAAAATGTGAAACGTTTGGATTTGTTACGTAACGTTTGTAAATGTTTGGCTTAAATCACTAAAAAGGTGAAACGTTTGGTTTTGCTTCATAACGTTTGTAAACATTTGGCATAAATTTCTAAAAAGAGGAAACGTTTGGATTTGTTTCGTAACATTTTAAACGTTCGGATTGGTTTCGTAACATTTAAAAACGTTTGGTTTTGTTTCGTAACGTTTGTAAACATTTGGCTTAAAAAGTTAAAAAGGGAAAACGTTTGGATTTGTTTCTTAACGTTTGGATTGGTTTCGTAATGTTTAAAAATGTTTGGTTTTGTTTGGTAACGTTAATAAACGTTTTGCTTAAATCGCTAAAAAGGTTAAACTCTTGGATTTGTTTCGAAATGTTTTAAACGTTTGGATTGGTTCCGTAACGATTGTAAACGTTTGGCTTAATTAGCTAAAAAGGTGAAACGTTTGGTTTTCTTTCGTAACGTTTGTAAACATTTGGCTTAAATCGCTAAAAAGGAGAAACATTTGGATTTGTGTCGTAACGTTTGTAAATGTTTGGCTTAAATCGCTAAAAAGGTGAAATGTTTGGATTAGTTTCGTGACGTTTTAAACGTTTTGATTGGTTTCATAAAGTTTGTAAACGTTTGGCTTAAATCGCTAAAAAGGTGAAACGTTTGGATTTGTTTCGTAACGTTTGTAAATGTTACGCTTAAATTGCTAAAAAGGTGAAACGTTTGGATTTGTTTCGTAATATTTATAAACATTTGCCTTCAATCGCCAAAAAGGTGAAACCTTTGGATTTGTTTCGTAACGTTTTAAACGTTTGGCTTAAATCACTAAAAAGGGTAACGTTTTAAACGTTTAGATTGGTTTCGTAACGTTTTTATCATTTGGCCTAAATTAATAAAAAGGGGAAACGTTTGGATTTGTTTCGTAAAGTTTGTAGACGTTTGGCTTAAATCGCTAAAAAGTTGAAACGTTTAGATTTATTTCGTAACTATTGTAAACGTTTAGCTTAAATTACTAAAAAGGTGATACATTTAGATTGGTTTCATAATGTTTTAAACATTCTTCTTACATCACTAAAAATGTGAAATGTTTGGATTTATCTCGTCATGATTGTAAACGTTTGGCTTAAATCGCTAAAAAGGTGAAACATTTGGATTTGTTTCGTAACGTTTGTAAATGTTTGGCTGAAATCGGAAATAAGGGGAAACGTTCGGATTTGTTTCGTAATATTTTAGACGTTTGGATTGGTTTCGTAACGTTTTAAATGTTTGGCTTAAATCGCTAAAAAGGAGAAACATTAGGATTTGTTTCGTAACGTTTTAAACGTTTGGATTGGTTTCGTAACGTTTTAGACATTTGGCTTAAATCGCTAAAAAGGTAAAATGTTTGGATTAATTTCGTAACGTTTTAGACTTTTGGATTGGTTTCGTAATGTTTTAAACATTTGGCTTAAATCGCTAAAAAGGTGAAATATTTTGATTGGTTTCGTAAAGTTTGTAAACATTTGGCTTAAATGGCTAAAAAGGTGAAACATTTTGATTGGTTTTGTAATATTTTAAACGTTTGGATTGCTTTTGTAACATTTTAAATGTTTGGCTTAAATCGCTAAAAAGGTGAAACGTTTGGATTCGTTTCGTAACGTTTGTAAAAGTTAGGCTTAAATCGCTAAATAGGAGAAACGTTAGGAAACGTTTCGTAGCGTTTTAAACATTTGGATTGCTTTCTTAATGTGTTAGACATTTGGCTTAAATCGCTAAAAAGGTAAAATGTTTGGATTTGTTTCGTAACGTTTTAAAAGTTTGGATTTGTTTCGTAATGTTTTAAACATTTGGCTTAAATCGCTAAAAAGGTGAAACATTTTTATTTATTTCGAAGCGACTGTAAACGTTTGGCTTAAATCGCAAAAAAGGGCGAAACGTTTGGATTTTTTTCGCAACGTTTGTAAACATTTGGCTAATAACGCTAAAAAGGTGAAACATTTCAATTTGTTTGGTAATGTTTTAAACGTTTGGATTGGTTTCGTAATGTTTTAAACGTGTGGCTTAAATTGCTAAAAAGGGGAAACGTTTGGATTTTTTTCGTAACGTTTTAAACGTTTGGATTGGTTTCGTAACGTTTTAAACGTTTGGCTTAAATCGCTAAAAAGGTGAAACGTTTGGATTTGTTTCGCAATGTTTGTAGACATTTGTCTAAAAACGCTAAAAAGGTGAAACGTTCGGAATTGTGTTGTAATATTTTAAACGTTTGGATTGGTTTCGTACAGTTTTAAACGTTTGGCTTAAATTGATAAAAAGGTGAAACGGTTGGATTTGTTTCATAATGTTTGAATACCTTTAGCGTAAATTGCTAAAAAGGTGAAACGTTTGGATTTGTTTCGTAACGTTTTAAACGTTTGAATTGGGTTCGTAACGTTTTAAACGTTTGGCATAAATCGCTATAAAGGAGAAACATTAGGATTTGTTTTGTAACGTTTAGATTGGTTTCGTAACGTTTTAGACATTTGGCTTAAATCGCTTAAAAGGCGAAACATTTGGATTTTTTTCGTAATGTTTTAAACGTTTGGGTTGGTTTCGCAACGTTTTAAACGTTTGGCTAAAATCGATAAAAAGGTGAAACGTTTGGATTTGTTTCGTAACGTTTGTAAACGTTTGGCTTATTTCGCTAAAAAGGTGAAACTTTTGGATTTGTTTCGTAACGTTTGTAAACTTTTGGCTGAAAGCACTAAAAATATGAAACATTTGGGTTTGTTTTGTAATGTTTTAAACGTGTGGAGTGGTTTCATAACGTTTTAAACGTTTGTCTTAAATTGATAAAAAGGGGAAACGTTTTGATTTGTTTCATACCATTTTAAACGTTTGGATAGGTTTCGTAAAGTTTTAAACGTTTGGCTTAAATCGCTATAAAGGAAAAACGCTAGGATTTGTTTCGTAACGTTTTAAAAGTTTGGATTGGTTATGTAACATTTTAGACGTTTCGCTTAAATCGGTAAAAAGGTGAAACGTTTGGATTTGTTTCGAAACGTTTTAAACATTTGGCTTAAATTGCTAAAAAGGTATAACGTCAGGATTTGTTCCGTAACGTTTTAAAAGTTTAGCTTAAATAGCTAAAAAGGTGAGGCGTTTGGATTTATTTCGTAACATTTTCAAATTTTGGCTTAAATTGCTAAAAAGGAGAAACGTTAGGATTTGTTTCGTAACGTTTTAAAATTTTGGATTGTTGTCTCAACGTTTTAATCTTTTGGCTTAAATCGCTAAAAAAGTCAAACATTTTGATTTGTTTCGTAATGTTTGTAAACGTTTGGCTTAAATTGCTAAAAAGATAAACGTTTGGATTTTTTTCGTAACGTTTGGATTTGTTTCGTAACGTTTTAAACATTTGTCTTAAATCACTTAAAAAGTGAATCATTTTGATTTATTTTTTTTATATTTGTAAACATTTGGCTTAAATAGCTAAAAAGGTAAAACGTTTGGATTTGTCGTGTAACATTTCAAACGTTTGGATTGGTTTCAAAATGTTCTCAATGTTTTGCTTACATTGATAAAAAAGGTGAAATGTTTGGATTTGTTTCGTAACATTTGTAAACGTTGGGCTTAAATCGCTAAAAAGGTGAAACGTTTGGATTTGTTTCATAACGTTTTAAATATTTGGATTTGTTTCATAACATTTTAAACATTTGTCTTGAATCGCTAAAATGGTGAAACGTTTGGATTTGTTACGAAACATTTGTAAATGTTTGGCTTAAATCGCTAAAAAGGTGAAACGTTTGAATTTGTTTCATAACGTTTTAAACGTTTGGTTTATATCGCTAAAATGGTGAAACGTAAGGATTTGTTTCGTAACGTTTTAAATGTTTAGATTGGTTTCATAACGTTTGAAACGTTTTGATTGGTTTTGTAACGTTTTAAACGTTTGGATTGGTTTCATAACGTTTTAAATGTTTGGCTTAAATCGCTAAAAAGGGGAATTGTTTCATAATGTTTGTAAACGTTTGGCTTAAATCGATAAAAAGGTGAAACGTTTGGATTGGTTTCGTAACGTTCGTAAATGTTTCGCTTAAATTGCTAACAACGTAAAATGTTTGGATTTGTTTCGTAATATTTGTAAATGTTTGCCTTAAATCGCCAAAAAGGTGAAACGTTTGGATTTGTTTGGTAACGTTTTAAACGTTTGGCTTAAATCGCAAAAAAGGGAAAACGTTAAGATTTGTTTTGTACCGTTAAACGTTTGGATTGGTTTCCTAACATTTTAAATGGTTGACTTAAATCGCTAAAAAGGTGAAACTTTTGAATTTGTTTCGTAACGTATTAAACGTTTGGATCGGTTTCATAACATTTTAACCGTTTGGCTTAAATCGCTAAAAATGAGAAACATTTGGATTTGTTTCGTGACGTTTGTAAAAGTTTGACTTAAAGCGCTAAAAAGGTGAAACGTTTGGGTTTGTTTTGTAACATTTGTAAACGTTTGGCATAAATCGCTAAAGTGGTGAAACATTTGGTTTTGTTTCGTAACGTTTGTAAAACTTGGCTTAAATCGCGAAAAAGATGAAACGTTTGGTTTTGTTTCATAACGTTTGTAAACGTTTGGCTTAAATCGCTAAAAAGGTGAAACGTTTGGATTTGTTTCGTAACGATTTAAACGTTTGGATTAGTTTTGTAAAGTTTTGAATGTTTGGCTTAAATCGCTAAAAACGGGAAACGTTTGGAATTGTTTCGTAATGTTTTTAAAGTCTGGCTTAAATCGCGAAAAAGGTGAAACATTTGGATTTGTTTCGTAACGTTTGTAAACGTTTTGATTGGTTTCGTAAAGTTTGTAAACGTTTGGCATAAATCGCTAAAAAGGTGAAACTTTTGGATGTGTTTCGTAACGTTTGTAAATGTTTTGCTTAAATTGCTAAAAAGGTGAAATGTTTGAATTTGTTTCGTAATGTTTGTAAACGTTTGCCTTAAATCGCCAAAAAGGTGAAACGTTTGGTTTTGTTTCTTAGCGATTGTAAATGTTTGTCATAAATCGCTAAAAAGGTGAAACATTTGGATTTGTTTCATAACGTTTAAAACCTTTGGATTTTTTTCTTAACGTTTAGACGTTTAAATTGGTTTGGTAACGTTTTAAAGGTTTGGCTTATATCGCTAAAAAGGGGAAACATTTGGATTGGATTAGTAATGTTTTAAACATTTGGCTTCAATCGCTAAAAAGGTGAGAAACGTTTGGATTTGTTTCGTAAAGTTTGCAAACATTTGGCTTAAATCGCTAAAAATGTGAAACGTTTGGGTTTGTTACGTGAATTTTGTAAACGTTTGACTTAAATCGCTAAAAAGGTGAAACGTTTGGTTTTGTTTCGAAACGTTTGTAAACATTTGGCTTAAGTTGCTAAAACGGGGAAACATTTGGATTTGTTTCTTAACGTTTGGATTGGTTTCGTACTGTTTAGAAACGTTTGGTTTTGTTTCGTAACGTTTGTAAATGTTTGGCTTAAATAGCTAAAAAGGGGAAACGTTTGGATATGTTTCGTAACGTTTAAATGTTTGGATTGGTTTCGTAACGTTTGCAAACGTTTGGCTTAAATCGCTAGAAAGGTAAAACGTTTGGTTTTGTTTCGCAATGTTTGGCTTAAATCGCTAAAAGGGGAACCGTTTGGATTTGTTTCGTAACGTTTTAAACGTTTGACTTAATTTGCTAAAAAGGTAAAATGTTTGGCTTAAATTGCTAAAAATGTGAAACGTTTTGATTGGTTTCATAAAGTTTGTAAAAGTTTGGCTTAAATCGCTAAAAAGGTGAAACGTTTGGATTTGTTTCATAACGTTTGTAAACGTTTTGCTTAAATTGCTAAAAAAGGTGAAAAGTTTGGTCTTGTTTCGTAATATTTATAACGTTTGCTTTAATCGCCAAAAAGGGGAAACGTTTGGATTTTTTTCGTAACGTTTTAAACGTTTGGCTAAAATCGCTAAAAAGGGGAAACGTTAGGATTTGTTTCGTAACGTTTTAAAACGTTTGGATTGGTTTCCTAACGTTTTAAATGGTTCACATAAATCGCTAAAAAGGTGAAACGTTTGGATTTGTTTCGTAACGTTTTAAATGTTTTGATTGGTTTCATAACATTTTAAACGTTTGGCTTAAATCTCTAAAAAGGTGAAACTTTTGGGTTTGTTTCATAACGTTTGGAAATGTTTGTCTGAAATTGCTAAAAACGTGAAACGTTTGGATTTGTTTCGTAACGTTTGTAAAAGTTTGGCTTAAATCGCTAATAAGGTGAAACGTTTGTTTTTGTTTCGTAACGTTTGGCTTAAATCGCTAAAACGTTGAAACGTTTAGACTTATTTCGTAACGTTTTAAACTTTTGGATTGGTTTTGTAAAGTTTGAAAACGTTTGGCTTAAATCGTTAAAAAGGTGAAACGTTTGGATTTGTTTCATCACATTTGTAAACATTTGGCTTAAATTTCTAAAAAGGTGAAACATTTGGATTGATTTTGTAACGTTTGTAAACGTTTGGCTTAAATCGCTGACAAGTTAAAACGTTTGGTTTTGTCTCCTAACGTTTGTAAACGTTTGGCTTAAATCGCTGAAAAGGTGAAACGTTTGGATTTGTTTCGTAACGTTAGTACACGTTTGGATTAAACCGCTAAAAATGAGGAACTTTTGGATTTGTTTCATAACTTTTGCAAAAGTTTGGCTTAAATCGCTAAAAAGGTGAAACATTTGGATTTGGTTTGTAACCTTTGTAACTGTTTGGTTTAAATCAGTAAAAAGGTGAAACATTTGGTTTTGTTTCGTATTGTTTGTAAACGTTTGGCTTAAATCGCTAAAAAGGTGAAACATTTGGTTTTGTTTCGTAACGTTTGTAAATGTTTGGCTTAAATCGCTAAAAAGATAAAACGTTTGGATTTGTTTCGTATTGTTTTAAACGTTTGGATTGGTTTTGTAACATTTTAAACGTTTAGCTTAAATCTCTAAAAAAGGGAAACGTTTGGATTGGTTTCGTAACATTTTAAACATTTGGCTTCAATCGCCAAAAACGTGAAATGTTTGGATTTGTTTCGTAACGTTTGTAAACGTTTGGCTTAAATCGCTAAAAATGTGAAACGTTTGGATTTGTTACGTAACGTTTGTAAATGTTTGGCTTAAATCACTAAAAAGGTGAAACGTTTGGTTTTGCTTCATAACGTTTGTAAACATTTGGCATAAATTTCTAAAAAGAGGAAACGTTTGGATTTGTTTCGTAACATTTTAAACGTTCGGATTGGTTTCGTAACATTTAAAAACGTTTGGTTTTGTTTCGTAACGTTTGTAAACATTTGGCTTAAAAAGTTAAAAAGGGGAAACGTTTGGATTTGTTTCTTAACGTTTGGATTGGTTTCGTAATGTTTAAAAAGGTTTGGTTTTGTTTGGTAACGTTAATAAACGTTTGGCTTAAATCGCTAAAAAGGTTAAACTCTTGGATTTGTTTCGAAATGTTTTAAACGTTTGGATTGGTTCCGTAACGATTGTAAACGTTTGGCTTAATTAGCTAAAAAGGTGAAACGTTTGGTTTTCTTTCGTAACGTTTGTAAACATTTGGCTTAAATCGCTAAAAAGGAGAAACATTTGGATTTGTGTCGTAACGTTTGTAAATGTTTGGCTTAAATCGCTAAAAAGGTGAAATGTTTGGATTAGTTTCGTGACGTTTTAAACGTTTTGATTGGTTTCATAAATTTTGTAAACGTTTGGCTTAAATCGCTAAAAAGGTGAAACGTTTGGATTTGTTTCGTAACGTTTGTAAATGTTACGCTTAAATTGCTAAAAAGGTGAAACGTTTGGATTTGTTTCGTAATATTTGTAAACATTTGCCTTCAATCGCCAAAAAGGTGAAACCTTTGGATTTGTTTCGTAACGTTTTAAACGTTTGGCTTAAATCACTAAAAAGGGTAACGTTTTAAACGTTTAGATTGGTTTCGTAACGTTTTTATCATTTGGCCTAAATTAATAAAAAGGGGAAACGTTTGGATTTGTTTCGTAAAGTTTGTAGACGTTTGGCTTAAATCGCTAAAAAGTTGAAACGTTTAGATTTATTTCGTAACTATTGTAAACGTTTAGCTTAAATTACTAAAAAGGTGATACATTTGGATTGGTTTCATAATGTTTTAAACATTCTTCTTACATCACTAAAAATGTGAAATGTTTGGATTTATCTCGTCATGATTGTAAACGTTTGGCTTAAATCGCTAAAAAGGTGAAACATTTGGATTTATTTCGCAACGTTTGTAAATGTTTGGCTGAAATCGGAAATAAGGGGAAACGTTCGGATTTGTTTCGTAATATTTTAGACGTTTGGATTGGTTTCGTAACGTTTTAAATGTTTGGCTTAAATCGCTAAAAAGGAGAAACATTAGGATTTGTTTCGTAACGTTTTAAACGATTGGATTGGTTTCGTAACGTTTTATACGTTTTGCTTAAATCGCTAAAAAGGTAAAACGTTTGGATTTGTTTCGTAACGTTTTAGACTTTTGGATTGGTTTCGTAATGTTTTAAACATTTGGCTTAAATCGCTAAAAAGGTGAAACATTTTGATTGGTTTCGTAAAGTTTGTAAACATTTGGCTTAAATGGCTAAAAAGGTGAAACATTTTGATTGGTTTTGTAATATTTTAAACGTTTGGATTGCTTTTGTAACATTTTAAATGTTTGGCTTAAATCGCTAAAAAGGTGAAACGTTTGGATTCGTTTCGTAACGTTTGTAAAAGTTAGGCTTAAATCGCTAAATAGGAGAAACGTTAGGAAACGTTTCGTAGCGTTTTAAACATTTGGATTGCTTTCTTAATGTGTTAGACATTTGGCTTAAATCGCTAAAAAGGTAAAACGTTTGGATTTGTTTCGTAACGTTTTAAAAGTTTGGATTTGTTTCGTAATGTTTTAAACATTTGGCTTAAATCGCTAAAAAGGTGAAACATTTTTATTTATTTCGAAGCGACTGTAAACGTTTGGCTTAAATCGCAAAAAAGGGCGAAACGTTTGGATTTTTTTCGCAACGTTTGTAAACATTTGGCTAATAACGCTAAAAAGGTGAAACATTTCAATTTGTTTGGTAATGTTTTAAACGTTTGGATTGGTTTCGTAATGTTTTAAACGTGTGGCTTAAATTGCTAAAAAGGGGAAACGTTTGGATTTTTTTCGTAACGTTTTAAACGTTTGGATTGGTTTCGTAACGTTTTAAACGTTTGGCTTAAATCGCTAAAAAGGTGAAACGTTTGGATTTGTTTCGCAATGTTTGTAGACATTTGTCTAAAAACGCTAAAAAGGTGAAACGTTCGGAATTGTTTTGTAATATTTTAAACGTTTGGATTGGTTTCGTACAGTTTTAAACGTTTGGCTTAAATTGATAAAAAGGTGAAACGGTTGGATTTGTTTCATAATGTTTGAATACCTTTAGCGTAAATTGCTAAAAAGGTGAAACGTTTGGATTTGTTTCGTAACGTTTTAAACATTTGAATTGGGTTCGTAACGTTTTAAACGTTTGGCATAAATCGCTATAAAGGAGAAACATTAGGATTTGCTTTGTAACGTTTAGATTGGTTTCGTAACGTTTTAGACGTTTGGCTTAAATCGCTTAAAAGGCGAAACATTTGGATTTTTTTCGTAACGTTTTAAACGTTTGGGTTGGTTTCGCAACGTTTTAAACGTTTGGCTAAAATCGATAAAAAGGTGAAACGTTTGGATTTGTTTCGTAACGTTTGTAAACGTTTGGCTTATTTCGCTAAAAAGGTGAAACGTTTGGATTGGTTTCGTAACGTTCGTAAATGTTTCGCTTAAATTGCTAACAACGTAAAATGTTTGGATTTGTTTCGTAATATTTGTAAATGTTTGCCTTAAATCGCCAAAAACGTGAAACGTTTGGATTTGTTTGGTAACGTTTTAAACGTTTGGCTTAAATCGCAAAAAAGGGAAAACGTTAAGATTTGTTTCGTACCGTTATAAAACGTTTGGATTGGTTTCCTAACGTTTTAAATGGTTGATTTAAATCGCCAAAAAGGTGAAACTTTTGAATTTGTTTCGTAACGTTTTAAACGTTTGGATCGGTTTCATAACATTTTAACCGTTTGGCTTAAATCGCTAAAAATGAGAAACATTTGGATTTGTTTCGTGACGTTTGTAAAAGTTCGATTTAAAGCGCTAAAAAGGTGAAACGTTTGGGTTTGTTTTGTAACATTTGTAAACGTTTGGCATAAATCGCTAAAGTGGTGAAACATTTGGTTTTGTTTCGTAACGTTTGTAATACTTGGCTTAAATTGTGAAAAAGATGAAACGTTTGGTTTTGTTTCATAACATTTGTAAACGTTTGGCTTAAATCGCTAAAAAGGTAAAACTTTTGGATTTGTTTCGTAACGATTTAAACGTTTGGATTAGTTTTGTAACGTTTTGAATGTTTGGCTTAAATCGCTTAAAAGGGGAAACGTTTGGAATTGTTTCGTAATGTTTTTAACGTCTGGCTTAAATAGCTAAAAAGGTGAAACATTTGGATTTGTTTCGTAACGTTTGTAAACGTTTTGATTGGTTTCGTAAAGTTTGTAAACGTTTGGCGTAAATCGCTAAAAAGGTGAAACTTTTGGATGTGTTTCGTAACGTTTGTAAACTTTTTGCTTAAATTGCTAAAAAGGTGAAATGTTTGAATTTGTTTCGTAATGTTTGTAAACGTTTGCCTTAAATCGCCAAAAAGGTGAAAGGTTTGGTTTTGTTTCTTAGCGATTGTAAATGTTTGTCATAAATCGCTAATAAGGTGAAACATTTTGATTTGTTTCATAACTTTTAAAACGTTTGGATTTTTTTCTTAACGTTTAGACGTTTAAATTGGTTTGGTAACGTTTTAAAGGTTTGGCTTATATCGCTAAAAAGGGGAAACATTTGGATTGGATTAGTAATGTTTTAAACATTTGGCTTCAATCGCTAAAAAGGTGAGAAACGTTTGGATTTGTTTCGTAAAGTTTGCAAACATTTGGCTTAAATCGCTAAAAATGTGAAACGTTTGGGTTTGTTACGTGAATTTTGTAAACGTTTGGCTTAAATCGCTAAAAAGGTGAAACGTTTGGTTTTGTTTCGAAACGTTTGTAAACATTTGGCTTAAGTTGCTAAAACAGGGAAACATTTGGATTTGTTTCTTAACGTTTGGATTGGTTTCGTACTGTTTAGAAACGTTTGGTTTTGTTTCGTAACGTTTGTAAATGTTTGGCTTAAATAGCTAAAAAGGGGAAACGTTTGGATATGTTTCGTAACGTTTAAATGTTTGGATTGGTTTCGTAACGTTTGCAAACGTTTGGCTTAAATCGCTAGAAAGGTAAAACGTTTGGTTTTGTTTCGCAATGTTTGGCTTAAATCGCTAAAAGGGGAACCGTTTGGATTTGTTTCGTAACGTTTGTAAACGTTTGGCTTAAATCGCTAAAAAGGTGAAACGTTTGGATTAGTTTTGTAACGTTTTAAACGTTTGAATTGGTTTTGTAACGTTTGTAAACGTTTGGCTTAAATCGCTAAAAAGGGGAAACGTTTGGATTTATTTCATAACGTTTGTAAATGTTTCGCATAAATCGCTAAAAAGGTGAAACGTTTGGAATTGTTTCGTAATGTTTGTAAAGATTAGGCTTAAATCGCTAATAATGTGAAACGTTTGGATTTGTTTCGTAACGTTTTAAACGTTTGACTTAAATTGCTAAAAAGGTAAAATGTTTGGCTTAAATTGCTAAAAATGTGAAACGTTTTGATTGGTTTCATAAAGTTTGTAAATTTTTTTGGCTTAAATCGCTAAAAAGGTGAAACGTTTGGATTCGTTTCGTAACGTTTGTAAACGTTTTGCTTAAATTGCTAAAAAGGTGAAAAGTTTGGTCTTGTTTCGTAATATTTGTAAACGTTTGCTTTAATCGCCAAAAAGGGGAAACGTTTGGATTTGTTTCGTAACGTTTTAAACGTTTGGCTTAAATCGCTAAAAAGGGGAAACGTTAGGATTTGTTTCGTAACGTTTTAAAACGTTTGGATTGGTTTGTTAACGTTTTAAATGGTTTACTTAAATCGCTAAAAAGGTGAAAAGTTTGGATTTGTTTCGTAACGTTTTAAATGTTTTGATTGGTTTCATAACATTTTAATCGTTTGGCTTAAATCTCTAAAAAGGTGAAACTTTTGGGTTTGTTTCATAACGTTTGGAAATGTTTGCCTTAAATTGCTAAAAACGTGAAACGTTTGGATTTGTTTCGTAACGTTTGTAAAAGTTTGGCTTAATTCGCTAATAAGGTTAAACGTTTGTTTTTGTTTCGTAACGTTTGACTTAAGTCGCTAAAACGTTGAAACGTTTTGACTTGTTTCGTAACGTTTTAAACTTTTGGATTGGTTTTGTAAAGTTTGTAAACGTTTGGCTTAAATCGTTAAAAAGGTGGAACGTTTGGATTTGTTTCATCACATTTGTAAACATTTGGCTTAAATTGCTAAAAAGGTGAAACATTTGGATTGATTTTGTAACGTTTGTAAACGTTTGGCTTAAATCGCTGAAAAGTTAAAACGTTTGGTTTTGTTTCCTAACGTTTGTAAACGTTTGGCTTAAATCGCTGAAAAGTTCAAACGTTTGGATTTGTTTCGTAACGTTAGTACACGTTTGGATTAAATCGCTAAAAATGAGGAACGTTTGGATTTGTTTCGTAACGTTTGCAAAAGTTTGGCTTAAATCGCTAAAAAGGTGAAACATTTGGATTTGTTTTGTAACCTTTGTAACTGTTTCATTTAAATCACTAAAAAGGTGAAACGTTTGGTTTTGTTTCGTATTGTTTGTAAACGTTTGGCTTAAATCGCTAAAAAGGTGAAACATTTGGTTTTGTTTCGTAACGTTTGTAAATGTTTGGCTTAAATCGCTAAAAAGATAAAACGTTTGGATTTGTTTCGTATTGTTTTAAACGTTTGGATTGGTTTTGTAACATTTTAAACGTTTAGCTTAAATCTCTAAAAAAGGGAAACGTTTGGATTGGTTTCGTAACATTTTAAACATTTGCCTTCAATCGCCAAAAACGTGAAATGTTTGGATTTTTTTCGTAACGTTTGTAAACGTTTGGCTTAAATCGCTAAAAATGTGAAACGTTTGGATTTGTTACGTAACGTTTGTAAATGTTTGGCTTAAATCACTAAAAAGGTGAAACGTTTGGTTTTGCTTCATAACGTTTGTAAACATTTGGCATAAATTTCTAAAAAGAGGAAACGTTTGGATTTGTTTCGTAACATTTTAAACGTTCGGATTGGTTTCGTAACATTTAAAAACGTTTGGTTTTGTTTCGTAACGTTTGTAAACATTTGGCTTAAAAAGTTAAAAAGGGGAAACGTTTGGATTTGTTTCTTAACGTTTGGATTGGTTTCGTAATGTTTAAAAAGGTTTGGTTTTGTTTGGTAACGTTAATAAACGTTTGGCTTAATCGCTAAAAAGGTTAAACTCTTGGATTTGTTTCGAAATGTTTTAAACGTTTGGATTGGTTCCGTAACGATTGTAAACGTTTGGCTTAATTAGCTAAAAAGGTGAAACGTTTGGTTTTCTTTCGTAACGTTTGTAAACATTTGGCTTAAATCGCTAAAAAGGAGAAACATTTGGATTTGTGTCGTAACGTTTGTAAATGTTTGGCTTAAATCGCTAAAAAGGTGAAATGTTTGGATTAGTTTCGTGACGTTTTAAACGTTTTGATTGGTTTCATAAATTTTGTAAACGTTTGGCTTAAATCGCTAAAAAGGTGAAACGTTTGGATTTGTTTCGTAACGTTTGTAAATGTTACGCTTAAATTGCTAAAAAGGTGAAACGTTTGGATTTGTTTCGTAATATTTGTAAACATTTGCCTTCAATCGCCAAAAAGGTGAAACCTTTGGATTTGTTTCGTAACGTTTTAAACGTTTGGCTTAAATCACTAAAAAGGGTAACGTTTTAAACGTTTAGATTGGTTTCGTAACGTTTTTATCATTTGGCCTAAATTAATAAAAAGGGGAAACGTTTGGATTTGTTTCGTAAAGTTTGTAGACGTTTGGCTTAAATCGCCAAAAAGTTGAAACGTTTAGATTTATTTCGTAACTATTGTAAACGTTTAGCTTAAATTACTAAAAAGGTGATACATTTGGATTGGTTTCATAATGTTTTAAACATTCTTCTTACATCAATAAAAATGTGAAATGTTTGGATTTATCTCGTCATGATTGTAAACGTTTGGCTTAAATCGCTAAAAAGGTGAAACATTTGGATTTATTTCGCAACGTTTGTAAATGTTTGGCTGAAATCGGAAATAAGGGGAAACGTTCGGATTTGTTTCGTAATATTTTAGACGTTTGGATTGGTTTCGTAACGTTTTAAATGTTTGGCTTAAATCGCTAAAAAGGAGAAACATTAGGATTTGTTTCGTAACGTTTTAAACGTTTGGATTGGTTTCGTAACGTTTTAGACATTTGGCTTAAATCGCTAAAAAGGTAAAATGTTTGGATTAATTTCGTAACGTTTTAGACTTTTGGATTGGTTTCGTAATGTTTTAAACATTTGGCTTAAATCGCTAAAAAGGTGAAACATTTTGATTGGTTTCGTAAAGTTTGTAAACATTTGGCTTAAATGGCTAAAAAGGTGAAACATTTTGATTGGTTTTGTAATATTTTAAACGTTTGGATTGCTTTTGTAACATTTTAAATGTTTGGCTTAAATCGCTAAAAAGGTGAAACGTTTGGATTCGTTTCGTAACGTTTGTAAAAGTTAGGCTTAAATCGCTAAATAGGAGAAACGTTAGGAAACGTTTCGTAGCGTTTTAAACATTTGGATTGCTTTCTTAATGTGTTAGACATTTGGCTTAAATCGCTAAAAAGGTAAAACGTTTGGATTTGTTTCGTAACGTTTTAAATGTTTGGATTTGTTTCGTAATGTTTTAAACATTTGGCTTAAATCGCTAAAAAGGTGAAACATTTTTATTTATTTCGAAGCGACTGTAAACGTTTGGCTTAAATCGCAAAAAAGGGCGAAACGTTTGGATTTTTTTCGCAACGTTTGTAAACATTTGGCTAATAACGCTAAAAAGGTGAAACATTTCAATTTGTTTGGTAATGTTTCAAACGTTTGGATTGGTTTCGTAATGTTTTAAACGTGTGGCTTAAATTGCTAAAAAGGGGAAACGTTTGGATTTTTTTCGTAACGTTTTAAACGTTTGGATTGGTTTCGTAACGTTTTAAACGTTTGGCTTAAATCGCTAAAAAGGTGAAACGTTTGGATTTGTTTCGCAATGTTTGTAGACATTTGTCTAAAAACGCTAAAAAGGTGAAACGTTCGGAATTGTTTTGTAATATTTTAAACGTTTGGATTGGTTTCGTACAGTTTTAAACGTTTGGCTTAAATTGATAAAAAGGTGAAACGGTTGGATTTGTTTCATAATGTTTGAATACCTTTAGCGTAAATTGCTAAAAAGGTGAAACGTTTGGATTTGTTTCGTAACGTTTTAAACATTTGAATTGGGTTCGTAACGTTTTAAACGTTTGGCATAAATCGCTATAAAGGAGAAACATTAGGATTTGCTTTGTAACGTTTAGATTGGTTTCGTAACGTTTTAGACGTTTGGCTTAAATCGCTTAAAAGGCGAAACATTTGGATTTTTTTCGTAACGTTTTAAACGTTTGGATTGGTTTCGCAACGTTTTAAACGTTTGGCTAAAATCGATAAAAAGGTGAAACGTTTGGATTTGTTTCGTAACGTTTGTAAACGTTTGGCTTATTTCGCTAAAAAGGTGAAACGTTTGGATTGGTTTCGTAACGTTCGTAAATGTTTCGCTTAAATTGCTAACAACGTAAAATGTTTGGATTTGTTTCGTAATATTTGTAAATGTTTGCCTTAAATCGCCAAAAACGTGAAACGTTTGGATTTGTTTGGTAACGTTTTAAACGTTTGGCTTAAATCGCAAAAAAGGGAAAACGTTAAGATTTGTTTCGTACCGTTATAAAACGTTTGGATTGGTTTCCTAACGTTTTAAATGGTTGACTTAAATCGCTAAAAAGGTGAAACTTTTGAATTTATTTCGTAACGTTTTAAACGTTTGGATCGGTTTCATAACATTTTAACCGTTTGGCTTAAATCGCTAAAAATGAGAAACATTTGGATTTGTTTCGTGACGTTTGTAAAAGTTCGATTTAAAGCGCTAAAAAGGTGAAACGTTTGGGTTTGTTTTGTAACATTTGTAAACGTTTGGCATAAATTGCTAAAGTGGTGAAACATTTGGTTTTGTTTCGTAACGTTTGTAATACTTGGCTTAAATTGTGAAAAAGATGAAACGTTTGGTTTTGTTTCATAACATTTGTAAACGTTTGGCTTAAATCGCTAAAAAGGTAAAACTTTTGGATTTGTTTCGTAACGATTTAAACGTTTGGATTAGTTTTGTAACGTTTTGAATGTTTGGCTTAAATCGCTAAAAAGGGGAAACGTTTGGAATTGTTTCGTAATGTTTTTAACGTCTGGCTTAAATAGCTAAAAAGGTGAAACATTTGGATTTGTTTCGTAACGTTTGTAAACGTTTTGATTGGTTTCGTAAAGTTTGTAAACGTTTGGCGTAAATCGCTAAAAAGGTGAAACTTTTGGATGTGTTTCGTAACGTTTGTAAACTTTTTGCTTAAATTGCTAAAAAGGTGAAATGTTTGAATTTGTTTCGTAATGTTTGTAAACGTTTGCCTTAAATCGCCAAAAAGGTGAAAGGTTTGGTTTTGTTTCTTAGCGATTGTAAATGTTTGTCATAAATCACTAATAAGGTGAAACATTTGGATTTGTTTCATAACTTTTAAAACGTTTGGATTTTTTTCTTAACGTTTAGACGTTTAAATTGGTTTGGTAACGTTTTAAAGGTTTGGCTTATATCGCTAAAAAGGGGAAACATTTGGATTGGATTAGTAATGTTTTAAACATTTGGCTTCAATCGCTAAAAAGGTGAGAAACGTTTGGATTTGTTTCGTAAAGTTTGCAAACATTTGGCTTAAATCGCTAAAAATGTGAAACGTTTGGGTTTGTTACGTGAATTTTGTAAACGTTTGGCTTAAATCGCTAAAAAGGTGAAACGTTTGGTTTTGTTTCGAAACGCTTGTAAACATTTGGCTTAAGTTGCTAAAACAGGGAAACATTTGGATTTGTTTCTTAACGTTTGGATTGGTTTCGTACTGTTTAGAAACGTTTGGTTTTGTTTCGTAACGTTTGTAAATGTTTGGCTTAAATAGCTAAAAAGGGGAAACGTTTGGATATGTTTCGTAACGTTTAAATGTTTGGATTGGTTTCGTAACGTTTGCAAACGTTTGGCTTAAATCGCTAGAAAGGTAAAACGTTTGGTTTTGTTTCGCAATGTTTGGCTTAAATCGCTAAAAGGGGAACCGTTTGGATTTGTTTCGTAACGTTTGTAAACGTTTGGCTTAAATCGCTAAAAAGGTGAAACGTTTGGATTAGTTTTGTAACGTTTTAAACGTTTGAATTGGTTTTGTAACGTTTGTAAACGTTTGGCTTAAATCGCTAAAAAGGGGAAACGTTTGGATTTATTTCATAACGTTTGTAAATGTTTCGCATAAATCGCTAAAAAGGTGAAACGTTTGGAATTGTTTCGTAATGTTTGTAAAGATTAGGCTTAAATCGCTAATAATGTGAAACGTTTGGATTTGTTTCGTAACGTTTTAAACGTTTGACTTAAATTGCTAAAAAGGTAAAATGTTTGGCTTAAATTGCTAAAAATGTGAAACGTTTTGATTGGTTTCATAAAGTTTGTAAATTTTTTTGGCTTAAATCGCTAAAAAGGTGAAACGTTTGGATTCGTTTCGTAACGTTTGTAAACGTTTTGCTTAAATTGCTAAAAAGGTGAAAAGTTTGGTCTTGTTTCGTAATATTTGTAAACGTTTGCTTTAATCGCCAAAAAGGGGAAACGTTTGGATTTGTTTCGTAACGTTTTAAACGTTTGGCTTAAATCGCTAAAAAGGGGAAACGTTAGGATTTGTTTCGTAACGTTTTAAAACGTTTGGATTGGTTTGTTAACGTTTTAAATGGTTTACTTAAATCGCTAAAAAGGTGAAAAGTTTGGATTTGTTTCGTAACGTTTTAAATGTTTTGATTGGTTTCATAACATTTTAATCGTTTGGCTTAAATCTCTAAAAAGGTGAAACTTTTGGGTTTGTTTCATAACGTTTGGAAATGTTTGCCTTAAATTGCTAAAAACGTGAAACGTTTGGATTTGTTTCGTAACGTTTGTAAAAGTTTGGCTTAATTCGCTAATAAGGTTAAACGTTTGTTTTTGTTTCGTAACGTTTGACTTAAGTCGCTAAAACGTTGAAACGTTTTGACTTGTTTCGTAACGTTTTAAACTTTTGGATTGGTTTTGTAAAGTTTGTAAACGTTTGGCTTAAATCGTTAAAAAGGTGGAACGTTTGGATTTGTTTCATCACATTTGTAAACATTTGGCTTAAATTGCTAAAAAGGTGAAACATTTGGATTGATTTTGTAACGTTTGTAAACGTTTGGCTTAAATCGCTGAAAAGTTAAAACGTTTGGTTTTGTTTCCTAACGTTTGTAAACGTTTGGCTTAAATCGCTGAAAAGTTCAAACGTTTGGATTTGTTTCGTAACGTTAGTACACGTTTGGATTAAATCGCTAAAAATGAGGAACGTTTGGATTTGTTTCGTAACGTTTGCAAAAGTTTGGCTTAAATCGCTAAAAAGGTGAAACATTTGGATTTGTTTTGTAACCTTTGTAACTGTTTCATTTAAATCACTAAAAAGGTGAAACGTTTGGTTTTGTTTCGTATTGTTTGTAAACGTTTGGCTTAAATCGCTAAAAAGGTGAAACATTTGGTTTTGTTTCGTAACGTTTGTAAATGTTTGGCTTAAATCGCTAAAAAGATAAAACGTTTGGATTTGTTTCGTATTGTTTTAAACGTTTGGATTGGTTTTGTAACATTTTAAACGTTTAGCTTAAATCTCTAAAAAAGGGAAACGTTTGGATTGGTTTCGTAACATTTTAAACATTTGCCTTCAATCGCCAAAAACGTGAAATGTTTGGATTTTTTTCGTAACGTTTGTAAACGTTTGGCTTAAATCGCTAAAAATGTGAAACGTTTGGATTTGTTACGTAACGTTTGTAAATGTTTGGCTTAAATCACTAAAAAGGTGAAACGTTTGGTTTTGCTTCATAACGTTTGTAAACATTTGGCATAAATTTCTAAAAAGAGGAAACGTTTGGATTTGTTTCGTAACATTTTAAACGTTCGGATTGGTTTCGTAACATTTAAAAACGTTTGGTTTTGTTTCGTAACGTTTGTAAACATTTGGCTTAAAAAGTTAAAAAGGGGAAACGTTTGGATTTGTTTCTTAACGTTTGGATTGGTTTCGTAATGTTTAAAAAGGTTTGGTTTTGTTTGGTAACGTTAATAAACGTTTGGCTTAATCGCTAAAAAGGTTAAACTCTTGGATTTGTTTCGAAATGTTTTAAACGTTTGGATTGGTTCCGTAACGATTGTAAACGTTTGGCTTAATTAGCTAAAAAGGTGAAACGTTTGGTTTTCTTTCGTAACGTTTGTAAACATTTGGCTTAAATCGCTAAAAAGGAGAAACATTTGGATTTGTGTCGTAACGTTTGTAAATGTTTGGCTTAAATCGCTAAAAAGGTGAAATGTTTGGATTAGTTTCGTGACGTTTTAAACGTTTTGATTGGTTTCATAAATTTTGTAAACGTTTGGCTTAAATCGCTAAAAAGGTGAAACGTTTGGATTTGTTTCGTAACGTTTGTAAATGTTACGCTTAAATTGCTAAAAAGGTGAAACGTTTGGATTTGTTTCGTAATATTTGTAAACATTTGCCTTCAATCGCCAAAAAGGTGAAACCTTTGGATTTGTTTCGTAACGTTTTAAACGTTTGGCTTAAATCACTAAAAAGGGTAACGTTTTAAACGTTTAGATTGGTTTCGTAACGTTTTTATCATTTGGCCTAAATTAATAAAAAGGGGAAACGTTTGGATTTGTTTCGTAAAGTTTGTAGACGTTTGGCTTAAATCGCCAAAAAGTTGAAACGTTTAGATTTATTTCGTAACTATTGTAAACGTTTAGCTTAAATTACTAAAAAGGTGATACATTTGGATTGGTTTCATAATGTTTTAAACATTCTTCTTACATCAATAAAAATGTGAAATGTTTGGATTTATCTCGTCATGATTGTAAACGTTTGGCTTAAATCGCTAAAAAGGTGAAACATTTGGATTTATTTCGCAACGTTTGTAAATGTTTGGCTGAAATCGGAAATAAGGGGAAACGTTCGGATTTGTTTCGTAATATTTTAGACGTTTGGATTGGTTTCGTAACGTTTTAAATGTTTGGCTTAAATCACTAAAAAGGAGAAACATTAGGATTTGTTTCGTAACGTTTTAAACGATTGGATTGGTTTCGTAACGTTTTAGACATTTGGCTTAAATCGCTAAAAAGGTAAAATGTTTGGATTAATTTCGTAACGTTTTAGACTTTTGGATTGGTTTCGTAATGTTTTAAACATTTGGCTTAAATCGCTAAAAAGGTGAAACATTTTGATTGGTTTCGTAAAGTTTGTAAACATTTGGCTTAAATGGCTAAAAAGGTGAAACATTTTGATTGGTTTTGTAATATTTTAAACGTTTGGATTGCTTTTGTAACATTTTAAATGTTTGGCTTAAATCGCTAAAAAGGTGAAACGTTTGGATTCGTTTCGTAACGTTTGTAAAAGTTAGGCTTAAATCGCTAAATAGGAGAAACGTTAGGAAACGTTTCGTAGCGTTTTAAACATTTGGATTGCTTTCTTAATGTGTTAGACATTTGGCTTAAATCGCTAAAAAGGTAAAACGTTTGGATTTGTTTCGTAACGTTTTAAAAGTTTGGATTTGTTTCGTAATGTTTTAAACATTTGGCTTAAATCGCTAAAAAGGTGAAACATTTTTATTTATTTCGAAGCGACTGTAAACGTTTGGCTTAAATCGCAAAAAAGGGCGAAACGTTTGGATTTTTTTCGCAACGTTTGTAAACATTTGGCTAATAACGCTAAAAAGGTGAAACATTTCAATTTGTTTGGTAATGTTTTAAACGTTTGGATTGGTTTCGTAATGTTTTAAACGTGTGGCTTAAATTGCTAAAAAGGGGAAACGTTTGGATTTTTTTCGTAACGTTTTAAACGTTTGGATTGGTTTCGTAACGTTTTAAACGTTTGGCTTAAATCGCTAAAAAGGTGAAACGTTTGGATTTGTTTCGCAATGTTTGTAGACATTTGTCTAAAAACGCTAAAAAGGTGAAACGTTCGGAATTGTGTTGTAATATTTTAAACGTTTGGATTGGTTTCGTACAGTTTTAAACGTTTGGCTTAAATTGATAAAAAGGTGAAACGGTTGGATTTGTTTCATAATGTTTGAATACCTTTAGCGTAAATTGCTAAAAAGGTGAAACGTTTGGATTTGTTTCGTAACGTTTTAAACGTTTGAATTGGGTTCGTAACGTTTTAAACGTTTGGCATAAATCGCTATAAAGGAGAAACATTAGGATTTGTTTTGTAACGTTTAGATTGGTTTCATAACGTTTTAGACGTTTGGCTTAAATCGCATAAAAGGCGAAACATTTGGATTTTTTTCGTAACGTTTTAAACGTTTGGGTTGGTTTCGCAACGTTTTAAACGTTTGGCTAAAATCGATAAAAAGGTGAAACGTTTGGATTTGTTTCGTAACGTTTGTAAACGTTTGGCTTATTTCGCTAAAAAGGTGAAACTTTTGGATTTGTTTCGTAACGTTTGTAAACTTTTGGCTGAAAGCACTAAAAATGTGAAACATTTGGGTTTGTTTTGTAATGTTTTAAACGTGTGGAGTGGTTTCATAACGTTTTAAACGTTTGTCTTAAATTGATAAAAAGGGGAAACGTTTTGATTTGTTTCATACCATTTTAAACGTTTGGATAGGTTTCGTAAAGTTTTAAACGTTTGGCTTAAATCGCTATAAAGGAAAAACGCTAGGATTTGTTTCGTAACGTTTTAAAAGTTTGGATTGGTTATGTAACATTTTAGACGTTTCGCTTAAATCGGTAAAAAGGTGAAACGTTTGGATTTGTTTCGAAACGTTTTAAACATTTGGCTTAAATTGCTAAAAAGGTATAACGTCAGGATTTGTTCCGTAACGTTTTAAAAGTTTAGCTTAAATAGCTAAAAAGGTGAGACGTTTGGATTTATTTCGTAACATTTTCAAATTTTGGCTTAAATTGCTAAAAAGGAGAAACGTTAGGATTTGTTTCGTAACGTTTTAAAATTTTGGATTGTTGTCTCAACGTTTTAATCTTTTGGCTTAAATCGCTAAAAAAGTCAAACATTTTGATTTGTTTCGTAATGTTTGTAAACGTTTGGCTTAAATTGCTAAAAAGATAAATGTTTGGATTTTTTTCGTAACGTTTTAAACGTTTGGATTTGTTTCGTAACGTTTTAAACATTTGTCTTAAATCACTTAAAAAGTGAATCATTTTGATTTATTTTTTTTATATTTGTAAACATTTGGCTTAAATAGCTAAAAAGGTAAAACGTTTGGATTTGTCGTGTAACATTTCAAACGTTTGGATTGGTTTCAAAATGTTCTCAATGTTTTGCTTACATTGATAAAAAAGGTGAAATGTTTGGATTTGTTTCGTAACATTTGTAAACGTTGGGCTTAAATCGCTAAAAAGGTGAAACGTTTGGATTTGTTTCATAACATTTTAAACATTTGTCTTGAATCGCTAAAATGGTGAAACGTTTGGATTTGTTACGAAACATTTGTAAATGTTTGGCTTAAATCGCTAAAAAGGTGAAACGTTTGAATTTGTTTCATAACGTTTTAAACGTTTGGTTTATATCGCTAAAATGGTGAAACGTAAGGATTTGTTTCGTAACGTTTTAAATGTTTAGATTGGTTTCATAACGTTTGAAACGTTTTGATTGGTTTTGTAACGTTTTAAACGTTTGGATTGGTTTCATAACGTTTTAAATGTTTGGCTTAAATCGCTAAAAAGGGGAATTGTTTCATAATGTTCGTAAACGTTTGGCTTAAATCGATAAAAAGGTGAAACGTTTGGATTGGTTTCGTAACGTTCGTAAATGTTTCGCTTAAATTGCTAACAACGTAAAATGTTTGGATTTGTTTCGTAATATTTGTAAATGTTTGCCTTAAATCGCCAAAAAGGTGAAACGTTTGGATTTGTTTGGTAACGTTTTAAACGTTTGGCTTAAATCGCAAAAAAGGGAAAACGTTAAGATTTGTTTTGTACCGTTAAACGTTTGGATTGGTTTCCTAACATTTTAAATGGTTGACTTAAATCGCTAAAAAGGTGAAACTTTTGAATTTGTTTCGTAACGTATTAAACGTTTGGATCGGTTTCATAACATTTTAACCGTTTGGCTTAAATCGCTAAAAATGAGAAACATTTGGATTTGTTTCGTGACGTTTGTAAAAGTTTGACTTAAAGCGCTAAAAAGGTGAAACGTTTGGGTTTGTTTTGTAACATTTGTAAACGTTTGGCATAAATCGCTAAAGTGGTGAAACATTTGGTTTTGTTTTGTAACGTTTGTAAAACTTGGCTTAAATCGCGAAAAAGATGAAACGTTTGGTTTTGTTTCATAACGTTTGTAAACGTTTGGCTTAAATCGCTAAAAAGGTGAAACGTTTGGATTTGTTTCGTAACGATTTAAACGTTTGGATTAGTTTTGTAAAGTTTTGAATGTTTGGCTTAAATCGCTAAAAACGGGAAACGTTTGGAATTGTTTCGTAATGTTTTTAAAGTCTGGCTTAAATCGCGAAAAAGGTGAAACATTTGGATTTGTTTCGTAACGTTTGTAAACGTTTTGATTGGTTTCGTAAAGTTTGTAAACGTTTGGCATAAATCGCTAAAAAGGTGAAACTTTTGGATGTGTTTCGTAACGTTTGTAAATGTTTTGCTTAAATTGCTAAAAAGGTGAAATGTTTGAATTTGTTTCGTAATGTTTGTAAACGTTTGCCTTAAATCGCCAAAAAGGTGAAACGTTTGGTTTTGTTTCTTAGCGATTGTAAATGTTTGTCATAAATCGCTAAAAAGGTGAAACATTTGGATTTGTTTCATAACGTTTAAAACGTTTGGATTTTTTTCTTAACGTTTAGACGTTTAAATTGGTTTGGTAACGTTTTAAAGGTTTGGCTTATATCGCTAAAAAGGGGAAACATTTGGATTGGATTAGTAATGTTTTAAACATTTGGCTTCAATCGCTAAAAAGGTGAGAAACGTTTGGATTTGTTTCGTAAAGTTTGCAAACATTTGGCTTAAATCGCTAAAAATGTGAAACGTTTGGGTTTGTTACGTGAAGTTTGTAAACGTTTGGCTTAAATAGCTAAAAAGGCGAAACGTTTGGTTTTATTTCGAAATGTTTGTAAACATTTGGCTTAAGTTGCTAAAACGGGGAAACATTTGAATTTGTTTCTTAACGTTTGGATTGGTTTCGTAATGTTAGAAACGTTTGGTTTTGTTTCGTAACGTTTGTAAATGTTTGGCTTAAATAGCTAAAAAGGGGAAACGTTTGGATATGTTTCGTAACGTTTAAATGTTTGGATTGGTTTCGTAACGTTTGCAAACGTTTGGCTTAAATCGCTAAAAAGGTAAAACGTTTGGTTTTGTTTCGCAATGTTTGGCTTAAATCGCTAAAAGGGGAACCGTTTGGATTTATTTCGTAACGTTTGTAAACGTTTGGCTTAAATCGCTAAAAAGGTGAAACATTTGGATTAATTTTGTAACGTTTTAAACGTTTGAATTGGTTTTGTAACGTTTGTAAACGTTTGGCTTAAATCGCTAAAAAGGTGAAACTTTTGGATTTGTTTCATAACGTTTGTAAATGTTTCGCATAAATCGCTAAAAAGGTGAAATGTTTGGAATTGTTTCGTAATATTTGTAAAGATTAGGCTTCAATCGCTAATAATGTGAAACGTTTGGATTTGTTTCGTAACGTTTTAAACGTTTGACTTAATTTGCTAAAAAGGTAAAATGTTTGGCTTAAATTGCTAAAAATGTGAAACGTTTTGATTGGTTTCATAAAGTTTGTAAAAGTTTGGCTTAAATCGCTAAAAAGGTGAAACGTTTGGATTTGTTTCATAACGTTTGTAAACGTTTTGCTTAAATTGCTAAAAAAGGTGAAAAGTTTGGTCTTGTTTCGTAATATTTATAACGTTTGCTTTAATCGCCAAAAAGGGGAAACGTTTGGATTTTTTTCGTAACGTTTTAAACGTTTGGCTAAAATCGCTAAAAAGGGGAAACGTTAGGATTTGTTTCGTAACGTTTTAAAACGTTTGGATTGGTTTCCTAACGTTTTAAATGGTTCACATAAATCGCTAAAAAGGTGAAACGTTTGGATTTGTTTCGTAACGTTTTAAATGTTTTGATTGGTTTCATAACATTTTAAACGTTTGGCTTAAATCTCTAAAAAGGTGAAACTTTTGGGTTTGTTTCATAACGTTTGGAAATGTTTGTCTGAAATTGCTAAAAACGTGAAACGTTTGGATTTGTTTCGTAACGTTTGTAAAAGTTTGGCTTAAATCGCTAATAAGGTGAAACGTTTGTTTTTGTTTCGTAACGTTTGGCTTAAATCGCTAAAACGTTGAAACGTTTAGACTTATTTCGTAACGTTTTAAACTTTTGGATTGGTTTTGTAAAGTTTGAAAACGTTTGGCTTAAATCGTTAAAAAGGTGAAACGTTTGGATTTGTTTCATCACATTTGTAAACATTTGGCTTAAATTTCTAAAAAGGTGAAACATTTGGATTGATTTTGTAACGTTTGTAAACGTTTGGCTTAAATCGCTGACAAGTTAAAACGTTTGGTTTTGTCTCCTAACGTTTGTAAACGTTTGGCTTAAATCGCTGAAAAGGTGAAACGTTTGGATTTGTTTCGTAACGTTAGTACACGTTTGGATTAAACCGCTAAAAATGAGGAACGTTTGGATTTGTTTCATAACTTTTGCAAAAGTTTGGCTTAAATCGCTAAAAAGGTGAAACATTTGGATTTGGTTTGTAACCTTTGTAACTGTTTGGTTTAAATCAGTAAAAAGGTGAAACATTTGGTTTTGTTTCGTATTGTTTGTAAACGTTTGGCTTAAATCGCTAAAAAGGTGAAACATTTGGTTTTGTTTCGTAACGTTTGTATGTTTGGCTTAAATCGCTAAAAAGATAAAACGTTTGGATTTGTTTCGTAGTGTTTTAAACGTTTGGATTGGTTTTGTAACATTTTAAATGTTTAGTTTAAATCTCTTAAAAGGGGAAACGTTTGGATTGGTTTCGTAACATTTTAAACATTTGGCTTCAATCGCCAAAAACGTGAAACGTTTGGATTTGTTTCGTAACGTTTGTAAACGTTTGGCTTAAATCGCTAAAAATGTGAAACGTTTGGATTTGTTACGTAACGTTTGTAAATGTTGGCTTAAATCACTAAAAAGGTCAAACGTTTGGTTTTGCTTCATAACGTTTGTAAACATTTGGCATAAATTTCTAAAAAGAGGAAACGTTTGGATTTGTTTCGTAGCATTTTAAACGTTCGGATTGGTTTCGTAACATTTAAAAACGTTTGGTTTTGTTTCGTAACGTTTGTAAACATTTGGCTTAAAAAGTTAAAAAGGGGAAACGTTTGGATTTGTTTCTTAACGTTTGGATTGGTTTCGTAATGTTTAAAAACGTTTGATTTTGTTTCGTAACGTTAATAAACGTTTGGCTTAAATCGCTAAAAAGGTTAAACTCTTGGATTTGTTTCGAAATGTTTTAAACGTTTGGATTGGTTCCGTAACGATTGTAAACGTTTGGCTTAATTAGCTAAAAAGGTGAAACGTTTGGTTTTGTTTCGTAACGTTTGTAAACATTTGGCTTAAATCGCTAAAAAGGAGAAACGTTTGGATTTGTGTCGTAACGTTTGTAAATGTTTGGCTTACATCGCTAAAAAGGTGAAATGTTTGGATTAGTTTCGTGACGTTTTAAACGTTTTGATTGGTTTCATAAAGTTTGTAAACGTTTGGCTTAAATCGCTAAAAAGGTGAAACGTTTGGATTTGTTTCGTAACGTTTGTAAATGTTACGCTTAAATTGCTAAAAAGGTGAAACGTTTGGATTTGTTTCGTAATATTTGTAAATATTTGCCTACAATCGCCAAAAAGGTGAAACGTTTGGATTTGTTTCGTAACGTTTTAAACGTTTGGCTTAAATCACTAAAAAGGGTAACGTTTTAAACGTTTGGATTGGTTTCGTAACGTTTTTATCATTTGGCCTAAATTAATAAAAAGGGGAAACGTTTGGATTTGTTTCGTAAAGTTTGTAGACGTTTGGCTTAAATCGCTAAAAAGGGGAAACGTTTGGATTTGTTTCGTAAAATTTTAAATGTTTGGATTGGTTTCAAAATGTTTTAAACGTTTAGCTTAAATCGCTAAAAAGTTGAAACGTTTAGATTTATTTCGTAACTATTGTAAACGTTTAGCTTAAATTACTAAAAAGGTGATACATTTGGATTGGTTTCATAATGTTTTAAACATTCTTCTTACATCACTAAAAATGTGAAATGTTTGGATTTATCTCGTCACGATTGTAAACGTTTGGCTTAAATCGCTAAAAAGGTGAAACATTTGGATTTGTTTCGCAACGTTTGTAAACGTTTGGCTGAAATCGGAAATAAGGGGAAACGTTCGGATTTGTTTCGTAATATTTTAGACGTTTGGATTGGTTTCGTAACGTTTTAAATGTTTGGCTTAAATCGCTAAAAAGGAGAAACATTAGGATTTGTTTCGTAACGTTTTAAACGTTTGGATTGGTTTCGTAACGTTTTAGACATTTGGCTTAAATCGCTAAAAAGGTAAAATGTTTGGATTAATTTCATAACGTTTTAGACTTTTTGATTGGTTTTGTAATGTTTTAAACATTTGGCTTAAATCGCTAAAAAGGTGAAACATTTTGATTTTTTTCGTAAAATTTGTAAACATTTGGCTTAAATGGCTAAAAAGGTGAAACGTTTTGATTTGTTTTGTAATATTTTAAACCTTTGGATTGCTTTTGTAACATTTTAAATGTTTGGCTTAAATCGCTAAAAAGGTGAAACGTTTGGATTCGTTTCGTAACGTTCGTCAAAGTTAGGCTTAAATCGCTAAATAGGAGAAACGTTAGGAAACGTTTCGTAGCGTTTTAAACGTTTGGATTGCTTTCTTAATGTGTTAGACATTTGGCTTAAATCGCTAAAAAGGTAAAACGTTTGGATTTGTTTCGTAACGTTTTAAACGTTTGGATTTGTTTCGTAATGTTTTAAACATTTGGCTTAAATCGCTAAAAAGGTGAAACATTTTTATTTATTTCGAAGCGACTGTAAACGATTGGCTTAAATCGCAAAAAAGGCGAAACGTTTGGATTTTTTTCGCAACGTTTGTAAACATTTGGCTAATAACGCTAAAAAGGTGAAACATTTCAATTTGTTTGGTAATGTTTTAAACGTTTGGATTGGTTTCGTAATGTTTTAAACGTGTGGCTTAAATTGCTAAAAAGGGGAAACGTTTGGATTTTTTTCGTAACGTTTTAAACGTTTGGATTGGTTTCATAACGTTTTAAACATTTGGCTTAAATCGCTAAAAAGGTGAAACGTTTGGATTTGTTTCGCAACGTTTGTAGACGTTTGTCTAAAAATGCTAAAAAGGTGAAACGTTCGGAATTGTTTTGTAATATTTTAAACGTTTGGCTTAAATTGATAAAAAGGTGAAACGGTTGGATTTGTTTCATAATGTTTGAATACCTTTAGCGTAAATCGCTAAAAAGGTGAAACATTTGGATTTGTTTCGTAACATTTTAAACGTTTGAATTGGGTTCGTAACGTTTTAAACGTTTGGCATAAATCGCTATAAAGGAGAAACATTAGGATTTGTTTTGTAACGTTTAGATTGGTTTCGTAACGTTTTAGACGTTTGGCTTAAATCGCTTAAAAGGCGAAACATTTGGATTTGTTTCGTAACGTTTTAAACGTTTGGGTTGGTTTCGTAACGTTTTAAACGTTTGGCTAAAATCGATAAAAAGGTGAAACGTTTGGATTTGTTTCGTAACGTTTGTAAACGTTTGGCTTATTTCGCTAAAAAGGTGAAACTTTTGGATTTGTTTCGTAACGTTTGTAAACTTTTGGCTGAAAGCACTAAAAATGTGAAACATTTGGGTTTGTTTTGTAATGTTTTAAACGTGTGGAGTGGTTTCATAACGTTTTAAACGTTTGTCTTAAATTGATAAAAAGGGGAAACGTTTTGATTTGTTTCGTAACGTTTGTAAACGTTTGACTTAAATCGCTAAAAAGGTGAAACGTTTGGATTTTTTTCGTACCATTTTAAACGTTTGGATATGTTTCGTAACGTTTTAAACATTTAGCTTAAATCGCTATAAAGGAAAAACGCTAGGATTTGTTTCGTAACGTTTTAAAAGTTTGGATTGGTTACGTAACATTTTAGACGTTTGGCTTAAATCGGTAAAAAGGTGAAACGTTTGGATTTGTTTCGAAACGTTTTAAACATTTGGCTTAAATTGCTAAAAAGGTATAACGTCAGGATTTGTTCCGTAACGTTCTAAAAGTTTAGCTTAAATAGCTAAAAAGGTGAGACGTTTGGATTTATTTCGTAACATTTTCAAAGTTTGGCTTAAATTGCTAAAAAGGAGAAACGTTAGGATTTGTTTCGTAACGTTTTAAAATTTTGGATTGTTGTCTCAACGTTTTAATCGTTTGGCTTAAATCGCTAAAAAGGTCAAACATTTTGATTTGTTTCGTAATGTTTGTAAACGTTTGGCTTAAATTGCTAAAATGATAAACGTTTGGATTTTTTTCGTAACGTTTTAAACGTTTGGATTTGTTTCGTAACGTTTTAAACATTTGTCTTAAATCACTTAAAAAGTGAATCATTTTGATTTATTTTTTTTATATTTGTAAACATTTGGCTTAAATAGCTAAAAAGGTAAAACGTTTGGATTTGTCGTGTAACATTTCAAACGTTTGGATTGGTTTCAAAATGTTCTCAATGTTTTGCTTACATTGATAAAAAAGGTGAAATGTTTGGATTTGTTTCGTAACATTTGTAAACGTTGGGCTTAAATCGCTAAAAAGGTGAAACGTTTGGATTTGTTTCGTAACGTTTTAAATATTTGGATTTGTTTCATAACATTTTAAACGTTTGCTTGAATCGCTAAAATGGTGAAACGTTTGGATTTGTTACGTAAAATTTGTAAATGTTTGGCTTAAATCGCTAAAAAGGTGAAACGTTTGAATTTGTTTCATAACGTTTTAAACGTTTGGTTTATATCGCTAAAATGGTGAAACGTAAGGATTTGTTTCGTAACGTTTTAAACGTTTAGATTGGTTTCATAACGTTTGAAACGTTTGGATTGGTTTTGTAACGTTTTAAACGTTTGGATTGGTTTCATAACGTTTTAAATGTTTGGCTTAAATCGCTAAAAAGGGGAATTGTTTCATAATGTTTGTAAACGTTTGGCTTAAATCGATAAAAAGGTGAAACGTTTGGATTGGTGTCGTAACGTTCGTAAATGTTTCGCTTAAATTGCTAACAACGTAAAATGTTTGGATTTGTTTCGTAATATTTGTAAATGTTTGCCTTAAATCGCCAAAAAGGTGAAACGTTTAGATTTGTTTGGTAACGTTTTAAACGTTTGGCTTAAATCGCAAAAAAGGGAAAACGTTAAGATTTGTTTCGTACCGTTATAAAACGTTTGGATTGGTTTCTTAACATTTTAAATGGTTGACTTAAATCGCTAAAAATGAGAAACATTTGGATTTGTTTCGTGACGTTTGTAAAAGTTTGACTTAAAGCGCTAAAAAGGCGAAACGTTTGGGTTTGTTTTGTAACATTTGTAAACGTTTGGCATAAATCGCTAAAGTGGTGAAACATTTGGTTTTGTTTCGTAACGTTTGTAAAACTTGGCTTAAATCGCGAAACAGATGAAACGTTTGGTTTTGTTTCATAACGTTTGTAAACGTTTGGCTTAAATCGCTAAAAAGGTGAAACGTTTGGATTTGTTTCGTAACGATTTAAACGTTTGGATTAGTTTTATAACGTTTTGAATGTTTGGCTTAAATCGCTAAAAAGGGGAAACGTTTGGAATTGTTTCGTAATGTTTTTAACGTCTGGCTTAAATCGCTAAAAAGGTGAAACATTTGGATTTGTTTCGTAACGTTTGTAAACGTTTTGATTGGTTTCGTAAAGTTTGTAAACGTTTGGCGTAAATCGCTAAAAAGGTGAAACTTTTGGATGTGTTTCGTAACGTTTGTAAATGTTTTGCTTAAATTGCTAAAAAGGTGAAATGTTTGAATTTGTTTCGTAATGTTTGTAAACGTTTGCCTTAAATCGCCAAAAAGGTGAAACGTTTGGTTTTGTTTCTTAGCGATTGTAAATGTTTGTCATAAATCGCTAAAAAGGTGAAACATTTGGATTTGTTTCATAACGTTTAAAACGTTTGGATTTTTTTCTTAACGTTTAGACGTTTAAATTGGTTTGGTAACGTTTTAAAGGTTTGGCTTATATCGCTAAAAAGGGGAAACATTTGGATTGGATTAGTAATGTTTTAAACATTTAGCTTCAATCGCTAAAAAGGTGAGAAACGTTTGGATTTGTTTCGTAAAGTTTGCAAACATTTGGCTTAAATCGCTAAAAATGTGAAACGTTTGGGTTTGTTACGTGAAGTTTGTAAACGTTTGGCTTAAATCGCTAAAAAGGTGAAACGTTTGGTTTTGTTTCGAAACGTTTGTAAACATTTGGCTTAAGTTGCTAAAACGGGGAAACATTTGAATTTGTTTCTTAACGTTTGGATTGGTTTCGTAATGTTAGAAACGTTTGGTTTGGTTTCGTAACGTTTGTAAATGTTTGGCTTAAATAGCTAAAAAGGGGAAACGTTTGGATATGTTTCGTAACGTTTAAATGTTTGGATTGGTTTCGTAACGTTTGCAAACGTTTGGCTTAAATCGCTAAAAAGGTAAAACGTTTGGTTTTGTTTCGCAATGTTTGGCTTAAATCGCTAAAAGGGGAACCGTTTGGATTTGTTTCGTAACGTTTGTAAACGTTTGGCTTAAATCGCTAAAAAGGTGAAACGTTTGGATTAGTTTTGTAACGTTTTAAACGTTTGAATTGGTTTTGTAACGTTTGTAAACGTTTGGCTTAAATCGCTAAAAAGGTGAAACTTTTGGATTTGTTTCATAACGTTTGTAAATGTTTCGCATAAATCGCTAAAAAGGTGAAACGTTTGGAATTGTTTCGTAATGTTTGTAAAGATTAGGCTTAAATCGCTAATAATGTAAAACGTTTGGATTTGTTTCGTAACGTTTTAAACGTTTGACTTAAATTGCTAAAAAGGTAAAATGTTTGGCTTAAATTGCTAAAAATGTGAAACGTTTTGATTGGTTTCATAAAGTTTGTAAAAGTTTGGCTTAAATCGCTAAAAAGGTGAAACGTTTGGATTTGTTTCATAACGTTTGTAAACGTTTTGCTTAAATTGCTAAAAAGGTGAAAAGTTTGGTCTTGTTTCGTAATATTTATAAACGTTTGCTTTAATCGCCAAAAAGGGGAAACGTTTGGATTTGTTTCGTAACGTTTTAAACATTTGGCTTAAATCGCTAAAAAGGGGAAACGTTAGGATTTGTTTCGTAACGTTTTAAAACGTTTGGATTGGTTTCCTAACGTTTTAAATGGTTTACTTAAATCGCTAAAAAGGTGAAACGTTTGGATTTGTTTCGTAACGTTTTAAATGTTTTGATTGGTTTCATAACATTTTAAACGTTTAGCTTAAATCTCTAAAAAGGGGAAACTTTTGGGTTTGTTTCATAACGTTTGGAAATGTTTGTCTTAAATTGCTAAAAACGTGAAACGTTTGGATTTGTTTCGTAACGTTTGTAAAAGTTTGGCTTAAATCGCTAATAAGGGGAAACGTTTGTTTTTGTTTCGTAACGTTTGTAAACGTTTGGCTTAAATCGCTAAAACGTTGAAACGTTTAGACTTGTTTCGTAACGTTTTAAACTTTTGGATTGGTTTTGTAAAGTTTGTAAACGTTTGGCTTAAATCGTTAAAAAGGTGAAATGTTTGGATTTGTTTCATCACATTTGTAAACATTTGGCTTAAATTGCTAAAAAGGTGAAACATTTGGATTGATTTTGTAACGTTTGTAAACGTTTGGCTTAAATCGCTGAAAAGTTAAAACGTTTGGTTTTGTTTCCTAACGTTTGTAAACGTTTGGCTTAAATCGCTGAAAAGGGGAAACGTTTGGATTTGTTTCGTAACGTTAGTACACTTTTGGATTAAATCGCTAAAAATGAGGAATGTTTGGATTTGTTTCGTAACGTTTGCAAAAGTTTGGCTTAAATCTCTAAAAGGTGAAACATTTGGATTTGTTTTGTAACCTTTGTAACTGTTTGGTTTAAATCACTAAAAAGGTGAAACGTTTGGTTTTGTTTCGTATTGTTTGTAAACGTTTGGCTTAAATCGCTAAAAAGGTGAAACGTTTGGATTTGTTTCGTAACGATTTAAACGTTTTGATTAGTTTTATAACGTTTTGAATGTTTGGCTTAAATCACTAAAAAAGGGAAACGTTTGGAATTGTTTCGTAATGTTTTTAACGTCTGGCTTAAATCGCTAAAAAGGTGAAACATTTGGATTTGTTTCGTAACGTTTGTAAACGTTTTGATTGGTTTCGTAAAGTTTGTAAACGTTTGGCGTAAATCGCTAAAAAGGTGAAACTTTTGGATGTGTTTCGTAACGTTTGTAAATGTTTTGCTTAAATTGCTAAAAAGGTGAAATGTTTGAATTTGTTTCGTAATGTTTGTAAACGTTTGCCTTAAATCGCCAAAAAGGTGAAACGTTTGGTTTTGTTTCTTAGCGATTGTAAATGTTTGTCATAAATCGCTAAAAAGGTGAAACATTTGGATTTGTTTCATAACGTTTAAAACGTTTGGATTTTTTTCTTAACGTTTAGACGTTTAAATTGGTTTGGTAACGTTTTAAAGGTTTGGCTTATATCGCTAAAAAGGGGAAACATTTGGATTGGATTAGTAATGTTTTAAACATTTAGCTTCAATCGCTAAAAAGGTGAGAAACTTTTGGATAGGTTTCGTAACGTTTTAAACGTTTGACTTAAATCGCTATAAAGGAAAAACGCTAGGATTTGTTTCGTAACGTTTTAAAAGTTTGGATTGGTTACGTAACATTTTAGACGTTTGGCTTAAATCGGTAAAAAGGTGAAACGTTTGGATTTGTTTCGAAACGTTTTAAACATTTGGCTTAAATTGCTAAAAAGGTATAACGTCAGGATTTGTTCCGTAACGTTTTAAACATTTGTCTTAAATCTCTTAAAAAGTGAATCATTTTGATTTATTTTTTTATATTTGTAAACATTTGGCTTAAATAGCTAAAAAGGTAAAACGTTTGGATTTGTCGTGTAACATTTCAAACGTTTGGATTGGTTTCAAAATGTTTTCAATGTTTTGCTTACATTGATAAAAAAAGGTGAAATGTTTGGATTTGTTTCGTAACATTTGTAAACGTTTGGCTTAAATCGCTAAAAAGGTGAAACGTTTGTATTTGTTTCGTAGCGTTTTAAATATTTGGATTTGTTTCATAACATTTTAAACGTTTGTCTTGAATCGCTAAAATGGTGAAACGTTTGGATTTGTTACGTAACATTTATAAATGTTTGGCTTAAATCGCAAAAAAGGGGAAACGTTTGAATTTGTTTCATAACGTTTTAAACGTTTGGTTTATATCGCTAAAATGGTGAAACGTAAGGATTTGTTTCGTAACGTTTTAAACGTTTGGATTGGTTTTGTAACGTTTTAAACGTTTGGATTGGTTTCATAACGTTTTAAATGTTTGGCTTAAATCGCTAAAAAGGGGAATTGTTTCATAATGTTTGTAAACGTTTGGCTTAAATCGATAAAAAGGTGAAACGTTTGGATTGGTTTCGTTACGTTCGTAAATGTTTCGCTTAAATTGCTAACAACGTAAAATGTTTGGATTTGTTTCGTAATATTTGTAAATGTTTGCCTTAAATCGCCAAAAAGGTGAAACGTTTGGATTTGTATGGTAACGTTTTAAACGTTTGGCTTAAATCACAAAAAAGGGAAAACGTTAAGATTTGTTTCGTACCGTTATAAAACGCTTGGATTGGTTTCTTAACGTTTTAAATGGTTGACTTAAATCGCTAAAAAGGTGAAACTTTTGAATTTGTTTCGTAACGTTTTAAACGTTTGGATCGGTTTCATAACATTTTAACCGTTTGGCTTAAATCGCTAAAAATGAGAAACATTTGGATTTGTTTCGTGACATTTGTAAAAGTTTGACTTAAAGCGCTAAAAAAGTGAAACGTTTGGGTTTATTTTGTAACATTTGTAAACGTTTGGCATAACTCGCTAAAGTGGTGAAACATTTGGTTTTGTTTCGTAACATTTGTAAAACTTGGCTTAAATCGCGAAAAAGATGAAACGTTTGGTTTTGTTTCATAACGTTTGTAAACGTTTGGCTTAAATCGCTAAAAAGGTGAAACGTTTGGATTTGTTTCGTAACGATTTAAACGTTTGGATTAGTTTTGTAACGTTTTGAATGTTTGGCTTAAATCGCTAAAAAGGGGAAACGTTTGGAATTGTTTCGTAATGTTTTTAACGTCTGGCTTAAATCGCTAAAAAGGTGAAACATTTGGATTTGTTTCGTAACGTTTGTAAACGTTTTGATTGGTTTCGTAAAGTTTGTAGACGTTTGGCGTAAATCGCTAAAAAGGTGAAACTTTTGGATGTGTTTCGTAACGTTTGTAAATGTTTTGCTTAAATTGCTAAAAAGGTGAAATGTTTGAATTTGTTTCGTAATGTTTGTAAACGTTTGCCTTAAATCGCCAAAAAGGTGAAACGTTTGGTTTTGTTTCTTAGCGATTGTAAATGTTTGTCATAAATCGCTAAAAAGGTGAAACATTTGGATTTGTTTCATAACGTTTAAAACGTTTGGATTTTTTTCTTAACGTTTAGACGTTTCAATTGGTTTGGTAACGTTTTAAAGGTTTGGCTTATATCGCTAAAAAGGGGAAACATTTGGATTGGATTAGTAATGTTTTAAACATTTAGCTTCAATCGCTAAAAAGGTAAGAAACGTTTGGATTTGTTTCGTAAAATTTGCAAACATTTGGCTTAAATCGCTAAAAATGTGAAACGTTTGGGTTTGTTACGTGAAGTTTGTAAACGTTTGGCTTAAATCACTTAAAAGGTGAAACGTTTGGTTTTGTTTCGAAACGTTTGTAAACATTTGGCTTAAGTTGCTAAAACGGGGAAACATTTGAATTTGTTTCTTAACGTTTGGATTGGTTTCGTAATGTTAGAAACGTTTGGTTTTGTTTCGTAACGTTTGTAAATGTTTGGCTTAAATAGCTAAAAAGGGGAAACGTTTGGATATGTTTCGTAACGTTTAAATGTTTGGATTGGTTTCGTAACGTTTGCAAACTTTTGGCTTAAATCGCTAAAAAGGTAAAACGTTTGGTTTTGTTTCGCAATGTTTGGCTTAAATCGCTAAAAAGGGAACCGTTTGGATTTGTTTCGTAACGTTTGTAAACGTTTGGCTTAAATCGCTAAAAAGGTGAAACGTTTGGATTAGTTTTGTAACGTTTTAAACGTTTGAATTGGTTTTGTAACGTTTGTAAACGTTTGGCTTAAATCGCTAAAAAGGTGAAACTTTTGGATTTGTTTCATAACGTTTGTAAATGTTTCGCATAAATCGCTAAAAAGGTGAAACGTTTGGAATTGTTTCGTAATGTTTGTAAAGATTAGGCTTAAATCGCTAATAATGTGAAACGTTTGGATTTGTTTCGTAACGTTTTAAATGTTTGACTTAAATTGCTAAAAAGGTAAAATGTTTGGCTTAAATTGCTAAAAATGTGAAACGTTTTGATTGGTTTCATAAAGTTTGTAAAAATTTGGGTTAAATCGCTAAAAAGGTGAAACGTTTGGATTTGTTTCATAACGTTTGTAAACGTTTTGCTTAAATTGCTAAAAAGGTGAAAAGTTTGGTCTTGTTTCGTAATATTTATAAACGTTTGCTTTAATCGCCAAAAAGGGGAAACGTTTGGATTTGTTTCGTAACGTTTTAAACGTTTGGCTTAAATCGCTAAAAAGGGGAAACGTTAGGATTTGTTTCGTAACGTTTTAAAACGTTTGGATTGGTTTCCTAACGTTTTAAATGGTTTACTTAAATCGCTAAAAAGGTGAAACGTTTGGATTTGTTTCATAACGTTTTAAATGTTTTGATTGGTTTCATAACATTTTCAACGTTTAGCTTAAATCTCTAAAAAGGTGAAACTTTTGGGTTTGTTTCATAACGTTTGGAAATGTTTGTCTTAAATTGCTAAAAACGTGAAACGTTTGGATTTGTTTCGTAACGTTTGTAAAAGTTTGGCTTAAATCGCTAATAAGGTGAAACGTTTGTTTTTGTTTCGTAACGTTTGTAAACGTTTGGCTTAAATCGCTAAAACGTTGAAACGTTTAGACTTGTTTCGTAACGTTTTAAACTTTTGGATTGGTTTTGTAAAGTTTGTAAACGTTTGGCTTAAATCGTTAAAAAGGTGAAACGTTTGGATTTGTTTCATCACATTTGTAAACATTTGGCTTAAATTGCTAAAAAGGTGAAACATTTGGATTGATTTTGTAACGTTTGTAAATGTTTGGCTTAAATCGCTGAAAAGTTAAAACGTTTGGTTTTGTTTCCTAACGTTTGTAAACGTTTGGCTTAAATCGCTGAAAAGGGGAAACGTTTGGATTTGTTTCGTAACGTTAGTACACTTTTGGATTAAATCGCTAAAAATGAGGAACGTTTGGATTTGTTTCGTAACGTTTGCAAAAGTTTGGCTTAAATCTCTAAAAAGGTGAAACATTTGGATTTGTTTTGTAACCTTTGTAACTGTTTGGTTTAAATCACTAAAAAGGTGAAACGTTTGGTTTTGTTTCGTATTGTTTGTAAACGTTTGGCTTAAATCGCTAAAAAGGTGAAACATTTGGTTTTGTTTCGTAACGTTTGTAAATGTTTGGCTTAAATCGCTAAAAAGATAAAACGTTTGGATTTGTTTCGTAGTGTTTTAAACGTTTGGATTGGTTTTGTAACATTTTAAATGTTTAGCTTAAATCTCTAAAAAGGGGAAACGTTTGGATTGGTTTCGTAACATTTTAAACATTTGGCTTCAATCGCCAAAAACGTGAAACGTTTGAATTTGTTTCGTAACGTTTGTAAACGTTTGGCTTAAATCGCTAAAAATGTGAAACGTTTGGATTTGTTACGTAACGTTTGTAAATGTTTGGCTTAAATCACTAAAAAGGTGAAACGTTTGGTTTTGCTTCATAACGTTTGTAAACATTTGGCATAAATTTCTAAAAAGAGGAAACGTTTGGATTTGTTTCGTAACATTTTCAACGTTCGGATTGGTTTCGTAACATTTAAAAACGTTTGGTTTTGTTTCGTAACGTTTGTAAACATTTGGCTTAAAAAGTTAAAAAGGGGAAACGTTTGGATTTGTTTCTTAACGTTTGGATTGGTTTCGTAATGTTTAAAAACGTTTGGTTTTGTTTCGTAACGTTAATAAACGTTTGGCTTAAATCGCTAAAAAGGTTAAACTCTTGGATTTGTTTCGAAATGTTTTAAACGTTTGGATTGGTTCCGTAACGATTGTAAACGTTTGGCTTAATTAGTTAAAAAGGTGAAACGTTTGGTTTTGTTTCGTAACGTTTGTAAACATTTGGCTTAAATCGCTAAAAAGGAGAAACGTTTGGATTTATGTCGTAACGTTTGTAAATGTTTGGCTTAAATCGCTAAAAAGGTGAAATGTTTGCATTAGTTTCGTGACGTTTTAAACGTTTTGATTGGTTTCATAAAGTTTGTAAACGTTTGGCTTAAATCGCTAAAAAGGTGAAACGTTTGGATTTGTTTCGTAACGTTTGTAAATGTTACGCTTAAATTGCTAAAAAGGTGAAACGTTTGGATTTGTTTCGTAATATTTGTAAACATTTGCCTTCAATAGCCAAAAAGGTGAAACGTTTGGATTTGTTTCGTAACGTTTTAAACGTTTGGCTTAAATCACTAAAAAGGGTAACGTTTTAAACGTTTGGATTGGTTTCGTAACGTTTTTATCATTTGGCCTAAATTAATAAAAAGGGGAAACATTTGGATTTGTTTCGTAAAGTTTGTAGACGTTTGGCTTAAATCGCTAAAAACGGGAAACGTTTCGATTTGTTTCGTAAAATTTTAAATGTTTGGATTGGTTTCATAACGTTTTAAGCGTTTAGCTTAAATCGCTAAAAAGTTGAAACGTTTAGATTTATTTGGTAACTATTGTAAACGTTTAGCTTAAATCACTAAGAAGGTGATACATTTGGATTGGTTTCATAACGTTTTAAACATTCTTCTTACATCACTAAAAATGTGAAATGTTTCGATTTATTTCGTAACGATTGTAAACGTTTGGCTTAAATCGCTAAAAAGGTGAATCATTTGGATTTGTTTCGCAATGTTTGTAAACGTTTGGCTGAAATTGGAAATAAGGGGAAACGTTTGTATTTGTTTCGTAATATTTTAGACGTTTGGATTGGTTTCGTAACGTTTTAAATGTTTGGCTTAAATCGCTAAAAAGGAGAAACATTAGGATTTGTTTCGCAACGTTTTAAACGTTTGGATTGGTTTTGTAACGTTTTAGACATTTGGCTTAAATCGCTAAAAAGGTAAAATGTTTGGATTAGTTTCGTAACGTTTTAGACTTTTGGATTGGTTTCGTAATGTTTTAAACATTTGGCTTAAATCGTTAAAAAGGTGAAACATTTTGATTTTTTTCGTAAAGTTTGTAAACATTTGGCTTAAATGGCTAAAAAGGTGAAACGTTTTGATTTGTTTTGTAATATTTTAAACGTTTGGATTGCTTTTGTAACATTTTAAACGTTTGGCATAAATCGCTATAAAGGAGAAACATTAGGATTTGTTTTGTAACGTTTAGATTGGTTTCGTAACGTTTTAGACGTTTGGCTTAAATCGCTTAAAAGGCGAAACATTTGGATTTGTTTCGTAACGTTTTAAACGTTTGGGTTGGTTTCGTAACGTTTTAAACGTTTGGCTTAAATCGATAAAAAGGTGAAACCTTTGGATTTGTTTCGTAACGTTTGTAAACGTTTGGCTTATTTCGCTAAAAAGGTGAAACTTTTGGATTTGTTTCGTAACGTTTGTAAACTTTTGGCTGAAAGCACTAAAAATGTGAAACATTTGGGTTTGTTTTGTAATGTTTTAAACGTGTGGAGTGGTTTCATAACATATTAAACGTTTGTCTTAAATTGATAAAAAGGGGAAACATTTGGATTTGTTTCGTAACGTTTGTAAACGTTTGACTTAAATCGCTAAAAAGGTGACACGTTTGGATTTGTTTCGTGCCATTTTAAACGTTTGTATAGGTTTTGTAACGTTTTAAACGTTTGGCTTTAATCGGTATAAAGGAAAAATGCTAGGATTTGTTTCGTAACGTTTTAAACGTTTGGATTGGTTACGTAACATTTTAGACGTTTGGCTTAAATCGGTAAAAGGTGAAACGTTTGGACTTGTTTCGAAACGTTTTAAACATTTGGCTTAAATTGCTAAAAAGGTATAACGTCAGGATTTGTTCCATAACGTTTTAAAAGTTTAGCTTAAATCGCTAAAAAGGTGAGACGTTTGGATTTATTTCGTAACATTTTCAAAGTTTGGCTTAAATTGCTAAAAAGGAGAAACGTTAGGATTTGTTTCGTAACGTTTTAAAGGTTTGGATTGTTGTCTCAACGTTTTAATCGTTTGGCTTAAATCGCTACAAAGGTCAAACATTTTGATTTGTTTAGTAATGTTTGTAAACGTTTGGCTTAAATTGCTAAAAAGATAAACGTTTGGATTTGTTTCGTAACGTTTTAAACGTTTGGATTTGTTTCGTAACGTTTTAAACATTTGTCTTAAATCACTTAAAAAGTGAATCATTTTGATTTGTTTTTTTATATTTGTAAACATTTGGCTTAAATAGCTAAAAAAGTAAAACGTTTGGATTTGTCGTGTAACATTTCAAACGTTTGGATTGGTTTCAAAATGTTTTCAATGTTTGGCTTAGTTGATAAAAAAGGTGAAATGTCTGGATTTGTTTCGTAACATTTGTAAACGTTTGGCTTAAATCGCTAAAAAGGTGAAACGTTTGGATTTGTTTCGTAACGTTTTAAATATTTGGATTTGTTTCATAACATTTTAAACGTTTGTCTTGAATCGCTAAAATGGTTAAACGTTTGGATTTGTTACGTAACATTTGTAAATGTTTTGCTTAAATCGCTAAAAAGGTGAAACGTTTGAATTTGTTTCATAACGTTTTAAACGTTTGGTTTATATCGCTAAAATGGTGAAACGTAAGGATTTGTTTCGTAACGTTTTAAACGTTTAGATTGGTTTCATAACGTTTGAATTGTTTGGATTGGTTTTGTAACGTTTTAAACGTTTGGATTGGTTTCATAACGTATTAAATGTTTGGCTTAAATCGCTAAAAAGGGGAATTGTTTCATAATGTTTGTAAACGTTTGGCTTAAATTGCTAAAAAGGGAAAACGCTTGGATTTATTTCGTAACGTTTTAAACGTTTGGATTGGTTTCGTACTGATTTAATCGTTTGGCTTAAATTACTAAAAAGGTGAAATGTTTGGATTTGTTTCGTTACGTTTGTAAACATTTTTGCTTAAATCGCTAAAAAGATGAAACGTTTGGATTGGTTTCGTAACGATTTTATCGTTTAGCTTAAATTACTAAAAAGGTGAAATGTTTGGATTTGTTTCGTAAAGTTTGTAAACATTTGGCATAAAGCGCTAAAAAGGTGAAACGTTTGGATTGGTTTCGTAACGTTTTAAACGTTTGGATAGATTTCATAACGTTTTAAACGTTTGGCTTAAATCGATAAAAAGGTGAAATGTTTGGATTTGTTTCGTAACGATTGTAAACGTTTGGCTTAAATCGCTAAAAAGGTAAAACATTTGGATTTATTTCGCAACATTTGTAAACGTTTGGCTGAAATCGCTTATAAGGTGAAACCTTTGGATTTGTTTCGTAACGTTTTCAACGTTTGGATTGGTTGCTTAACGTTTTAAAAGTTTGGCATAAAATTGCTATTAAGGTGAAACGTTTGGATTTGTTTCGTAACGTTTGTATACGTTTGGCTTAAATGGCCAAAAAGTTGAGACATTTGGATTTGTTTCGTAACTTTTAAACGTTTGGATTGGTTTCGTAATGTTTTAAACATTTAGCTTAAATTGATAAAAAGATGAAACATTAGGATTTTTTTCGTAACGTTTTAAACGTTTGACTTAAATCCCTAAAAAGGTGAAATGTTAGGATTTATTTCATAACGTTTTAAACGTTCAGACTTGTTTCGTAACTTTTTAATCGTTTGTCTTAAATCGCTAAAAGGGTGAAGCGTTTGGATTTTTTTCGTAATGTTTGTAAACGTTTGGATTAAGTCGCTAAAATGGTTTAATGTTTGGATTTGTTTTCTAACGTTTTAAACGTTCTGATTGGTTTCATAATATTTTAAACGTTTGGCTTAAATTGGTAAAAAGGTGAAACGTTTGGATTTGTTTCGTAACGTTTGTAAACGTTTTGCTTAAATTGATAAAAGGTTAAACGTTTTTATTTGTTTCGTAACATTTTTAACGTTTGGATTGGTTTAGTAACGTTTTAAATGTTTGGCTTAAATAGCTAAAAATGTGAAACATTTGGATTTGTTTCTTAATGTTTGTAAATGTTTTGCTTAAATCTCTAAAAAGGTGAAACGTTTGGATTGATTTTGTAACGTTTTAAATGTTTGGCTTAAATTGCTAAAAAGGTGAAACTTTGTGATTTGTTTCGAAACGTTTTAAACGTTTGGCTTAAATCGATAAACAAGTGAAACCTTGGGATTTGTTTCGTAACGTTTGTAAAGATTAGCCTTAAATCACTAAAAAAGTGAAACGTTTAGATTTGTTACATAACGTTTTCAACGTTTTGCTTAAATCACAAAAAATGGGAAACGTTAGGATTTGTTTCGTAACGTTTGACATTGCTTCGTAACAGTTTAAACATTTGGATTGGTTTCGCAATGTTTTAAACGTTTGGCTGAAATCTCTAAAAAGGGGAAACATTTTGATTTGTATTGATACATTTTAAACTTTTCGCTTAAATAGCTAATAAGGTGAAATGTTGGTATTTGTTTCGTAATGTTTTAAACATTTGGATTGGTATTATAACGTTTTAAACGTTTGAATCGTAACGTTTTAAACATTTGGCTTAAATCACTAAAAAGGGGAAACGTGTGGATTTGGTTCGTAACATTTTAAATGTTTGGATTGGATTTTTAATGTTTGAAACGTTTAGCTTAAATCGCTAGAAAGGGGAAACCTTTGAATTTGTTTCATAATGTTTGTAAACGTTTGGCTTAAATCGCTAAAAAGATGAAACGTCTGGATATGTTTTGTAACGTTTTGAATGTTTGGATTTGTTTTGTAACGTTTTAAACATTTGGCCTAAATCGCTAAAAAGGGGAAACGTTTAGTTTGTTTTGTAACGTTTTTAAACGTTTGGCTTATATCGCTAAAAAGGTAAAACGTTTGGATTTGTTTCATAACGTTTTAAACGTTTGGGCTGGTTTCGTAACGCTTACGTTTGGATCAGTTTCGTAACGTTTGTAAATGTCTGGCTTAAATCGATAATAAGGTGAAACGTTGGATCTGTTTTGTAACATTTTAAACATTTGGATTGGTTTCATAACGTTTTAAACGTTGGCTTAAATCGCTAAAAGGAGGAAACAGTTGGATTTGTTTATTAACATTTTAAGCGTTTGGATTGGTTTCGTAACGTTTGTAAACGTATGGCTTAAATCATTAAAAAGAGGAAATGTTTGGATTTGTTTCGCAACGTTTGTAAACGTTTGGCTGAAATAACTTATAAGGTGAAACCTCTGGATTTGTTTCGTAACATTTTAAACGTTTGGATTGGTTTCGTTACGTTTTAAAAGTTTGGCTTAAAATTGCTAAAAAGGTGAAACATTTGGATTTGTTTCGTAACGTTTGTAAACATTTGGCTTAAATCGTTAAAAAGTTTAAACGTTTGGATTTGTTTCGTAACGTTTTAAACGTTTGGATTGATTTCGTAACATTTTAAACGTTTTGCTTAAGTTGATAAAAAGGGCAAACGTTTGGATTTTGTTTCGTACTGTTTGTAAACGTTTGGCTTATATCGCTAAAAAGGTGAAACGTTTGGATTTGTTTCTGTCACGACCCATTTTCATGAATCACGACCGGCGCTAGGGTATGGGTAATGTAGTACCAAAACCCGTACAAAGCCTTTAAGAAAACATACAATCACATAAACCTGCAAGAAACGAATGCTCGGGGTTAACCGAGACTTCAACCTATTTCTAGCAGTTCATAATATTCAACATTATATAACAAGTACTCGTCCAACTACGAGTCTCCAAAATGGCATACATATAAACCAAAGTAAACAGTATAACATGCCAAAGCAAATATAACTAGTCGGACCAATCCGACAACAACTGAAATAATAATAAAGACTCCTAGTTACTACTACGGTCTAAAAATAAAACAGTTTGACAGTTTATTAAAATAAACGAAACCTCCGAGGAAAGTAAAGAACGGAGATCAGCTGACTCTCTCAAAATCATAACCCTGGGAAAATTGGGAAAACAACGGGGTCAGATATACTGAGATGAGTTCATACAACTATTTACATTTATTAAATGAAAACCTTCAAAAACCTTTAAACATTTAAAAAGCAATTTATCATTATGGATAAGCATTGAAACCCTAAACCACAAAACAATCTAAATCCAATTATCGTGTCGGTGAGACGTATCTCCATAACCGATCCACGATAGTCACTCAAATAAACAGGTGAGTCCCAGGAGACGTATCTTCCACCGGCGCCCTCACTAGGTGAGACGTATCTCTAACCTACCTCAAATACCATATGATCATATACCGGTGCGCACGTAGTCTCGATGATGCCTATCGAGTAGCCCGTTCCAATTCAGATCCATAATGTCGAAAAATAGTTCGAAAGCTGTTTATACAATATATATATATATGCAAAAATACAATTTACTTAATAAAGCGGTAAATGGCGATATAAACTCACAGCTTGCAAATCCACGTGAAAAACCTGGCAAGCAACTAAACCTGTTTCGACTCCGAAGCACGAGCATTCGACGTGTCTAAGGATGATGAACAATAAGATAAATAATGTATTAACCCAAGGTTCAAGGGGCTGGACCGAATTTAATTTTATCCACAAGCCTCCAATAATGAACACAACGTAGAAATCGCGTAGATCTTGCGAGTAGGATGTAAAATCATATTCTTAGCGGAATGAATCGCATCCGGACTTGTTAGAAAGAAGAAATCAAGTTCTTTGAGTGAAGAAATTCGTTTTTAGGGTTTGGAGATTAATGGGGGCTAGGGTTTGCAACTTAAGGGGTCTATTTATAGACTCCTGTGGACTTTACTTGAGCTGCAATTAAATCCCACGGTTTAAAAGGTCGTTTTAGAGTTAGAAACCTCCAAATAGCAATCCAACCGACCAAATTTTAGTAAATCCTCTTAGGAACAATATATCCAAAGATGAGCCCGATCCGACCGTTCAATTGTGAGATATCAACGTTTTACTAACACATGGCAGTTTTGGAAAACATGGGAAAACAACTTCAATAAATACCCGAAAATGAATCAAATCAATATCTAATACCCACACGATATATGTGTAACATACAAGATACAAAACAAGGCTCAATCAAGGTGTCTTAATGCAAGAACCAATCCGAAATCAAGTAAAAACATAACGAGAAAAATACGGGGTATTACAGTTTCGTAACGTTTTAAACGTTTGGATTAGTTTCGTAACTTTTTAAACGTTTGGCTTAAATTGCTAAAAAAGGGGAAATGTTTAGATTTGTTTCGTAACGTTTTAAACTTTTGGATTAGTTTCGTAACATTTTAAACATTTGGCTTAAATCTCTAAAAAGGTGAAATGTTTTGAATTATTTCGTAACGTTTGTAAACATTATGCTTATATTGCTAAAAAGTTGAAACATTTGGATTTGTTTCATAACGTTTTAAACGTTTGGATTGGTTTCGTAACATTTTTAACTTTTGCCTTAAATCGCTGAAAAGGTTAAAATTTTGGATTTGTTTTGTAACGTTTGTAAATGTTTGGCTTAAATTGCTAAAAAGGTGAAACGTTTGGATTTGTTTCGAAACGTTTTAAACGTTTGGATTTGTTTCATAACGTTTCAAACGTTTGGCTTAAATCCCTAAAAAGGTGAAACATTTGGTTTTGTTTCATAACGATTGTAAATGTTTGGCTTAAATTGCTAAAAAGGCGAAACGTTTGGATTTGTTTCGTAACGTTTGTTAACGTTTGGTTGAAAATGGTAAAAAGGTGAAACGTTTGGATTTGTTTCATAATATTTTAAACATTTGGATTGGTTTTGTAACAATTTAAACGTTTGGCTTTAATCGCTAAAAAGGTGAAACGTTTGTAAACATTTGGCTTAAATCGCTTACCAGGCGAAACGTGTGGATTTGTTTGGTAACATTTTAAACGTGTGGCTTAAATTGACAAAAAGGTGAAACGATTGGATTTGTTTTGTAATGTTTGTAAACGTTTGGCTTAAATCATTAAAAAGGTGAAACGTTTGGATTTTTTTCATAACGTCTTAAATATTTGGATTTTTTTGTAACGTTTTAAACGTTTGGCTTAAATCGCTAAAAAGGTGAAACGTTTGGATTTGTTTCGTAATGTTTGTAAATGTTTGGCTTAAATCGCTAAAAATGTGAAACATTTGGATTTGTTTTGTAACGTTTTAAACGTTTGGCTAAAATCGCTAAAATTGTGAAATATAAAGATTTGTTTCGTAACGTTTTAAAAGTTTGGATTGGTTTCGTAACGTTTTAAACGTTTGGATTGGTTACGTAATGTTTTAAACGTTTGGCTTAAATCGCTTAAAAAGGGAAACGTTTGGATTTGTTTCGTAACTTTTGTAAACGTTTTGCTTAAATCGCTAAAAAGGTGAAATGTTTGGATTTTTTTCGTTACGTTTTAAATGTTTGGATTGGTTTTGTAACGTTTTAAATGTTTTCAATGTTTTAAATATTTGGATTGGTTTTGTAACGTTTTAAATGTTTGGCTTAAATTGCTAAAAAGCTGAAACCTTTGTATTTGTTTCGTAACTTTTGTAAATGTTTGTCTTTAATCGCTAAAAAGGTGAAACGTTTGGATTTGTTTCGAAACGTTCTGAACGTTTAATTTGTTTCATAACGTTTCAAACGTTGGCTTAAATCCCTAAAAAGGTGGATCATTTGAATTTGTTTCGAAACGATTGTAAACGTTTGGCTTAAATCGCTAAAAAGGTGAAACGTTTGGAATTGTTTCGCAAAGTTTGTAAACGCTTGGCTGAAAATGGTAAAAAGGTGAAATTTTAGGATTTGTATCGTAATATTTTAACCATTTGGATTGGTTTTTTAACGTTTTAATCGTTTGGCTTCAATCGCTAAAAAGGTGAAACGTTTGGATTTCTTTCATAACGTTTGTAAACGTTTGGCTTAAATCGCTAAAACGGCGAAACTTTCGTAACGCTTGAAACATTTGGCATAAATTGATAAAAAGGGTGAAATGTTTGGATTTGTTTCGCAGCGTTTGTAAACGTTTGACTTAAATCACTAAAAAGGTAAAATGTTTGGATTTGTTTCGTAACGTCTTAAATATTTGGATTTGTTTTGCAACGTTTGTAAACGTTTTGCTTAAATCGCTAAAAAGGTGAAACGTTTGGATTTGTTTCGTAACGTTTGTAAACGTTTGGCTTAAATCGCTAAAAAGGTGAAACATTTGGATTTGTTTTATAAAGTTTTAAAACCTTTGGCTAAAATCGCTAAAATTGTGAAACATAAAGATTTGTTTTGTAATGTTTTAAACGTTTGGATTGGTTTCGTAATATTTTAAACGTTTAGATTGGTTTCGTAATGTTTTAAACGTTTGGCTTAAATCACATAAAATTCGAAATGTTATTAGTAGTATGTGCCCTTCCATTTGAGCATGTATAATTGTAGAATTAATCCCAATGGCAAAGATATATATGTTCTATTTGAACTAAGTGTCTCATCAACTAAGTGTTCATTTATTGCGTATTGTCCTTATCACATTGTGATAGAATCTATTCTTAAGGTGTTCAGAATATGAGTGACATATTCTATTAGACAAGTGATCTAAATAGCCGTTCATGATCGATGGGTCCTGCGAATAAGGGCATCGCATTATCTCGGAAAGATTGTCACCTATATTTATTCTCCTCATTAGTAAAGAATTGCTAATTATAGGAAGTAGTGTGTCTCATACTACTTGATGGGGATCAGAATAAACATGTGGACACTCAAGGTGTTGAGTAAGTCGAACAAGTGACGCTAGATGACTTATACATGGTAATTCATTAAAGTCAATTTAATGTCATCTAGTTCATAATTGTACATATGTCCTTTAACTTGCGGTGACATTATCTTGTATATAGGTGATTAGAGTTTGATACTCTTTAACCCTAGATCTTTCATAAGCTAGGGCCGCGGAATGTGTTCGCTCTAATTAGTTGTATATGGAGATAGGGGTTTAACCTAGAAAGGATTCATCACTCTGGATGAACATAGACAAGATTCTATGCTATCTCAAATTGTTCTTGATGGATGATAAAACTTGCGCAGGTGTATATGACTTGCATAGAAAGTTGTTTCTAGTGGAAGTCATATTTATCAAGAATTTGAACTGAGTGATGAGGCCATATAATCAAGACAAACAGTGTTTGACTTAACCGTGTCACTAGTCGAGATTGGAATCTTAGATGAAGGGAATTTTGAGTGTACGGTAATTATGAACATTGGTTCATAAAGAATGCATCGATACATTCATCTCTATTTGGGGGTCGTGATATGTTGCTAAACGTCACTCTCGATCTACGAGAATTAATAATTAAATGGGAGTTAATTATTATTATAAGAAAGGCGTTTCGTATGTCTCTTGTTGCCATGTAGATGTGAACCTAGTTAGTCACACACAATAGAGTGTGCAACCGATTGAGTTTACGAAAGATCGATTTCATATAGATACTAGCATATCTCAGAAATTAATCTAAGATGAAAAACAAGTACAAATTAAGGACTAATTTGTAAGAGTTATAAATTAGTAGGAACCTAATTCTACTATGTCCAAGTTAATTAGGGACTAATTTATAAGAGTTATAAATTAGTAGGAACCTAAATATATTTTAACCAAGTTTTATGATTAGAAAGCTTAAGTAATTAATTAGTGTAATTAATGATACTTAAAGCACTAATCATAAGTTAATGGAATGATGATGTCATGGCGGTGTAATGAGATAAGGAAATAAGCTTATATGTGATGTTATATGATGACACCACCTATATGATGTCACCACATGAAAGATGTCATGTGGTGGCAACACCTTTACTTGGTGTGTGACACCTAGCATGTAAGGTGTTGCATTATTAAGCAAAGCTCTACCTTATAAATAGAGCTTGGCTTTGCTCATTTCATCAACACACATCTCACTACAAAGTTGTAGAGAGAGAAAGCATTTGAAGGAGTTCAAGTAGTCATTAATCACGGGAAAAATTTGGCGACGTTTTTCATATATCTGAGCAAGGTCATAATCGCGGCGAAAGTTTGATTTTAGGGCTGCTCAGCAAGAGAAACTCTTGCGGATTACTTCAAGGTGAGGATTCAATCGGACGCATGCTCGTGTGGACGAGCTTGAGGTCGCCGTACTTTCGGGACTACAAGAATCGTTGGAGAATCGAAAAAGGAATTCTTCTTACGATTCCTAGATGCGTGCTTTAATTACTAAATGATATGACGATCCATTTGTTGTTGATATGATCCACTTTAGGATCCGAATTGTTGGAATTTCGATTTTGAATTGAAATATACAATCCGGACCCGCGCGTCACGCTGCGCCAACAGTGGTATCAAAGCCACCGTATCATCGAGTATTAACGCTTTACGATTGAATATATGTATAAATAATCATGGACTTAAGAGTTATTATTGGGCATGTAATTTATAATTCAGAGGGCTTAATTTTTTTTTCAAAACAAACAAACGCTATTGTGATATTAATTACATTTGATGAAATTCTTTCTAGGAGATTGGTATTTAAGTGGTCCGCTCGTGACCCTCCAATCTATCCTAGGATTTTATCTAATGTGATCATTTAACATAATACGTGATTCGCTTGTTCATTATGTTGTTATCAACGGAATATGCGGAAAAAACGAAACCCGGAAAAAAAACCCGAAAAAAATAATAATATTTTTTTTCATAAAAACCAAAAATGCTGAAAAACGAGTTTTATACCCGGAAAAAAGTTTTCGGCTCGAAAAAAAATATTTTTTTCGTAAAAAACCGAAATGCTGAAAAAGGGGTTTTACACCTGGAAAAAAGTTTACGACTCGAAAATAAACCGTAAAAAAAATGTAAAAAAAATGTAACTTTTTTTTACGAGGATCAGCAATCGGTTGAAGTTTTCGGAGGTTCTAATATGATTCTTTGATACCTAAAGAAAACAGATATTACATAGTGAATGATTAGGGAATCATTTACGAAATATGTAATAGTTTGTTCATTCTTTTCTGGCTAAAGAATGAGACCTGTGAAGTCCATGACCATACATGTGTGATTGCATGATTAATTTTAGCTTTAATATGTATGAGATGCATGCTAAAATGTGTTGTGTGCTTCGTGAGACCGGAATAATTTAAAACGAACAAAGGATCACTTTGGCCCCTCAACTTGGCACAAAGTATCAAAAACGTCCAAATTAGCAAAACGGGATCACTTTTACCTTGAACTTGTTAAATTTGGTACAAAAACACCTTTCCCCACTCTCACTTAAGAGAGTGAGATACACTCTCCGGGTTTCTTTAATCCTAGGTGGTTTTAAATGGTAAAGAGTTTAAAATGATCCTAATTTTTTCTTAACATTTTAAATTAACTCCTAATAATTTAAAATAAAAACAATTTAATCCTTTTAAATTAAAATTTTAAAAACGTTTAGATTGGTTTCGTAACGTTTTAAACGTTTGGATTTGTTTCGCAACATTTTAAACGTTTGATTTAAATCGCTAAAAAGGGGAAATGTTTGGATTTTTTTCGTAATGTTTGTAAACCTTTGGCTTAAATTTCTAAAAAGGTGAAACATTTGGATTTATTTCGTAACGTTTTAAACGTTCTGATTTATTTAGTAACATTTGGCTTAAATTGCTAAAAAGGTGAATCGTTTGGATTTGTTTCGGAACATTTTAAACGCTAAAAAGGTGAAACGTTAGGATTTATTTCGTACCGTTTTAAACGTTTGGCTTAATTCGCTAAAAAGGTGAAACGCTAGGATGTGTTTCGTTACGTTTGGCTTAAATCGGTAAAGAGGTGAAACATTTGAATTGTTTCGTATCGTTTATAAACGTTTGGCTTAAATCCCTAAAATGGAAAAACGTAAGGATTTATTTTGTAACGATTTAAACATTTGGATTGGTTTCGTAACATTTAAACATTAGGATTGGTTTCTTAATGTTTTAAACGTTTGGCTTAAATCATTTAAAAGGGGAAACGATTTAATTTGTTTCGTAATGTTTGTAAACGTTAAGCTTAAATCGCTAAAAAGGTAACGTATTAAACATTTAGATTGTTTCCGTTACGTTTTTTGGCTTCAATCACTAAAAAGGTGAAACTTTTGAATTTGTTTCGTAACGTTTGTAAACGTTTGGCGTAAATATCTAAAAGGTGAAACATTTGTATTTGTTTCGTAACGTTTATAAACGTTTGGTTTAAATCTCTAAAAAAGTGAAACATTTGGATTTGTTTCGTAATGTTTTAAACGTTTAGATTGGTTTCATAAAGTTTTAAATGTTTGCCTTAAATTGCTAAAAAGGTGAAATGTTAGGATTTGTTTCGTATCATTTGTAAACGTTTGGCTTAAATGCTAAAAAGGGGAAACGTTCGTATTTGTTTCGTAGCGTTTGAAACGTTTGGTTTAAATCACTAAAATGGTGAAACGTAAGGATTTGTTTCGTAACGTTTTAAACGTTTGGATTGCTTTTGTAACATTTTAAGCGTTAGGATTGGTTTATTAACGTCTTAAACGTTTGGCTTAAATCACTAAAAAGGGGAAATATTTGGATTTGTTCCGTAATATTGGTAAACGATTGGCTTAAATCGTTAAAAAGTGAAGCATTTGGATTTTTTTCGTAATGTTTTAAACGTTTGGATTGGTTTCGTAATGTTTGGCTTAAATCGCTAAAAAGCTGAAACGTGTGGATTTGTTTCGGAACATTTTAAACATTTGGCTTAAATCACTAAAAACGTGAAACATTAGGATTTGTTTCATGACGTTTTAAACGTTTGGCTTAAATCGTTAAAAAGATGAAACGTTAGGATTTGTTTCATAATGTTTTAAATGTCTCGCTTAAATCGCTAAAAGGTGAAATGTTAGGATTTGTTTCGTAACTTTTTAAACGTTTGGATTGGTTTCGTAATTTTTCAAACTTTTGGCTTAAATCGCTAAAAAGGTGAAAAGTTTGGATTTGTTTTGAAACGTTTTAAACATTTGACTTAAATCGTTAAAAAGGTAAAACGTTAGGATTTGTTTCTTAACGTTTTAAACATTTGGCTAAAATCGCTAAAAAGGTGAAATGCTAGGATTTATTTCGTAACGTTTGAAATGTTTGGATTTGTTTCGTAACGTTTTAAACTTTGGGCTTAAATCGATAAAAAGGTGAAACGTTTGGATTTATTTCGTAACGTTTGTAAATGTTTGGCTTAAATCGCTAAAAAGGTTGAACGTTCCAAAATGGATTTCGTAACGTTTTAAACATTTGGCTTAAATTGATAAAAAGGTGAAATGTTTGGATTTGTTTAATAACGTTTGTAAACGTTTGACTTAAACCGCTAAAAAGGTGAAATGTTTTGATTTGTTTCGTAACGTTTCAATGTTGGTGTCACGACCCAAAACTATTGAGCCGCAACCGGCGCTAGGGAACGGGAGTCGTAGCTCCGGAACCTGTAGCAAGCCTAAATCACAATTAATTTTTCGCAAATAATAAATGAATACATTAAACATTAACCAACGGAAGCAACACATTTATATATATCACATAATCAAACATATACACTAACTGTTTCAAAACCTCGCGGGCTCTAGTTACCGTACCAAGTACGAACTGGCCTCGCGGTACTATATACATCAGTTAGTGTCTCGAAGCATCTCACCGGCATCTGGGCCGTGGATCATATACTAAACACGTAGCCTATCAAAAAGCATTTAAACAATGACAGCAGTTAATATATACAATCAAAAATGAACTGCTATCTAGGCTACTATTCTATTGACGCAGGACCACTACTGCAGCATTCACAGAAGTCATAAACTAACATATACAGATGACTTCTGCACTTCAAAATTGGCTTCTAGCTAGGTCCACAAACTAAGCACCTGTAAAACATCAAAGGTGAGGGGTCAGTATTTGGGGAAATACTAAGTAAGTTTGCATTTACTAACGGTATTATTATAGAAATATAGCATCGCATTTTAAATCAACATTAATACAAAAATACATATGAACAAGTACTTTTCGAAACTAAAATCCTGAAACATAACGTAACTCTCTATTATTCAAATCATACTGATTCCAATAGTCTGACCCGGGAGCGTTCACGTTCAACCACGTCAGTCAGAACATATCTCTTAATCCCAAAGTGGCACTAGATACGGGGCTCAGGTTACTCTAACCGAGTTCACTCTCATGGGGCTCAGGTTATTTTAACCGAGTTCACTCTCGTATCAAACTCATATTTTAACTTTCATAATCATATCATCCATGCATATCATATCGTACCTCATAGTAAGACACGCTAGACTGACACATTACTGGTGATCACACAGCCTATTGACACCCAATAGGTAGCTAGTTTCGTTGGATCGTATACTAGGTCCTTGTACACAAAAACTTATTCAAAACATATAACATATCAATAATTTAAATATATATAGTGCGATGCATATCAACAACATATAGATAATAATACCAAAATAGTATCAATTGATAATACACGAAAGTAAAATACAACTCACAGTGACCGCAATCCAAGAAATGATATGATCGATTTGATAGTACGCTCTCGCTAATCCGCTTCTATTGACTCCACTACTCGCTGACACGTCTAATAAATTGTTAATGATTAGACGTGCACGTTATATTTTAATACGTATAATACTTTCATAATTTAAATATTGGTTTCATTCTTGGTATTATTCTCGTATTCAGAAATTCTTAGTCGTATCCAAGACTTACCAAATACTACTCCTTGTATCCGAGAGTTATATAATTCTCTTAACACTTTACATTATCGTTACTTGCATAAAACGTCGAGCTAAGTCTATTTTAGTCCCTCGGACAAAAAGTCCGTTTTAGTCCCTCATGGAATACGCGTCTGCACAAGGTGGTGTGCGTTCGCACACTGTGGGTGTGCGTTCGCACACTGTGGGTGTGCGTTCGCACACCATCACAGGTGTGCGTTCGCACACCACGGGTGTGCGATCGCACACCACGTGCGATCCGCACGCAGTCCCCGGAAACGTCGTTTCCGGGTTTCCCGTCGTGCTATCACTTGCCATACATGCCAAACACTCCGTTTCCAACAAAACCCGTAACTTTGTTTTTCCGAAAACGCTAAAATCGAGTTTAAATCGATAATTCCAAATTCTAAACTAAAACAGCCTATAAACTTGCTTTTAGCACCAAAAATGCGAAAATTTACCTTGAATAAAGCTCAAGATCAGTAGAGGATTGAATTCCGGAGAGATGGCCGCGAAAATCTCTTGAATCAGACGTCGAACGGCGAAACGGCGGCGAAACGGTGTAATCGGCGATAACCTTTCCTTTCTCTCGATCCTTCCTCTAATTCTTCATTTCATATTTCCTTTCTTATATTATTTGGCTAAAAGCCCACTTTGATCCTTGTTCTTTTTGTTTCTTATCATTTATCCTTTAAACTTTTCTTTTATACGATTTAGTCCATAGCTAAATCGTTAAACTCTTTTATTACGACTTTTAAGCATTATTTATATCCGATAAATAATACAAAGCTCGATATTAGTACCTTCCCGTCAAAAATCCAATATTTCTATTTTCGATTCAAAGCGGTTAAATTACCACTTTGGTCCCTGTACTTTATTTAGACTTTTCTTATCATTTTTCCTTCTAATTTCAATTCTAATTTTAGAATCGAAATATAACCTTAAATTTTCTCATAATTTATTTCCTGAAACCGACCTACTTGAGATTTATTTATCAAAATCTTTCCGATTTCGCCACTCTGGCTAATCTAAACTGAACACGTGGTCCAGTTAGATAATTAGACATTTTGGGGTATTACATTCTTCCCCCCTTATAAAAATTTGTCCTCGAATTTTCATAAATCTTGTTGGGATCTTAACTTATCCTTATTGTCTCCTTAGCGTTATTTAATACATATTAGTTGCATCTTTTCTTGTACTTTAATTCTTACTTCTCTTCTCATAACTTCCTGTCTTGTATAGCTGTTCGTGGTCGCATCGTTGAAAATTCTCTTACTAGTACTTTCGTCTTACCTATTATTTTTTCCAAGAAAATATGATCCTTGGACGCATTCTCGATACTCTAGTCCTTGCATCATTGCTACCTAGTTGGCACTAATCATAATCTGATGTTTTCTCAATTCATCATTTCATTCTTAGTAGCCATAGGGTCGCTACTCATCTCCTTGATACGTGAATAGTCACGACGTGTAACGTACTTACTTTATGCATATTCTTATGAATATTTCCTCTTGTACTCATAACTTGCAGTTATGATCTTTCCTATCGTCTATAGTTATCACCTTCCTTTCTTAACTGGTTCTTGTCATTTTTCACTCCTTGCTGTCATTATCTGACACTTCGTTCTTTATTATTCAATCTTCTTCAACTTGCTTTACGTCTAACACATTCATTATTTCTTACATAGCTAAGCCTGATACATCCTTTACTATCTTCCATTTCTTATTCTTTTGCTTCCTTAAGCTATCGTGAACTTCACGTCGTTTGTTGATCGTGATCCTTCGTACATTCCCCACTGCTATATGTACTTTTCTTTGTGTTGACTTTAGCCGTATAGCTTATACAATCGTCTTCGTTGACAAATACTATCCGTATTTTTTTATCTTCTTGACTTTCTCTGATTAGTCCTTAAAGATCCTCTCCAGTCATTAATTGACTTGTCAGTCAAAAATGTCTCTCCTTTATGCCGCAATTCCCTATTTGTAATAACCTTATAAAAATCTCGCATGTTTCTTTTTAAGTCTAACTATTTCGAGAATCCTTCTCGTTAACTAATCTTCATTTAACTTCTTTCTTATTCTATCTCCCATCTTCTTTTGAAGGGTTTTCCGATTGTTTCTAATATTTAAATTCCATTTACCTTACAATTCCCAAAGTCAGTGAATAATTTCAATTCACTGTCGCCTAGATGTTTTATGCTTCCTTAATATTTATATCTTGATTCTAATTGTCTTTAAATATCTTGATCTCTTTGTACTAATATCGACTCTTGTCTTGTCTTTTACTTGTTATATTCGTTACGCCTTTCCTTCATTTATAGCAGTTCTATTGCTGCTGTTCTATTTGACAATCCTTATAACGTATTTCTAGAACTTTCACTTCTCTAATCACCTTACTAAATTTTGAGGGTATTTGAATTTTTACCCTTACACTTCTTATATTATCCACCATTCTTACATTTACTGACACGTATGTATATACGTGTGCCTTTGTCCTTTCTGTTAACGTAACTTACAATTCTTAATGCTGATATTAGTAACTTTACTTAATATCACTCAATTAACATCATTCGTTTCTTGATTTATCAAATTTCGAATTTTTATATCTTACAAGATCATCTTCTTTGTTGTTTGTATCCCTTACTTCCTTTTTAATGTGATTCTCAATATTTTCTAATGCTGACATTAATAAGGTTACATATCCTTAAAATACCATTCGATGTTCCTCACTCATACTATTATCTTCTCATTCTTATACTTTTAATTTCTCTTTTCCAATATAACTTTCGATCGTCACGCTACCTATCCCAACATAGGAACAATCGTTATATTCTTCATCCTTGTGTACTCGTATGTTTCTTTCGTCTAGCATGATTCTCTGTCATTTCATCCTTTGTTCTATTAGGAGGATAAATATTGTATTCTCAGACATTACCAGCGCATCGCATTTTGGCTGCGCATGCCCTCCGGCGATAACTCCTTATTCATATTCTCCTTTAGCTCCACTAGCTTTGTAGCTATTAATCATGAATATGACTTCTTTCCGTTATTGGGGTTTCTTTTACAATTTTATTCTTATTTGTTAAGAATCTTTTATTATTCGTCGCAGAGTTTCACATCTGAGTTCACTCACCAAACAAAAGATTTCAAAACATCCTTTGGCTGGCCAGCTCTTTTAAATCACTTTTTATAAATCGTTTGAAATCATTAGTACAATTGTAGCTCAGAGTGATGACACCTCTCATCACCAAAGAGTTGCTCAAAATCGCATTTTTCTTTATCATTGTAAAGATATGATGCATGATCTAAAATTTTGAGAATCATTATTTTATACATTTCTATCGTGGTTATGCAATGTCACATGCGATGCCTGAGCACAATTGTACCTTGAAAAATCGTAAAAACTTTCAAAATCTTCATAAAATCGTAAGTCTTACTCTAGATTATACGCTCTGCGACTATTAACGGCTTTGTTTATACTTATTGGTTATATTTCAAATTTTTGTATTGCTGTCATTTACAGACTGTTCTTCTGTCATAACCCTTCTCTCTTCATATATCCAATATCTCAACCACATTCAACATTTTCTATTACTGTAATCACCATATCCGCTTCTGCAATACTCTGTACCATGTCAAGTACAAGTACAGGTGTCGATGTTCCACATCGATTTCCTTTTACAGTTTCTTGAACGTAATCTAGGAATTACGTTCACTACAAATATATTATGTGGTGTATATTATATTATTGTTTTTGTGAGTTATGTTTATATATATATTCTTTTATTAGGCGCGTATTTAATAACAGCGCTTCCAATAGGTTCTCGCTTTTCGAAGCTTTATCCTATAGGCATAACCTATTACTGACATTCTATTATGCAGTGCCGCAATTATATAAACACAATAATGCAATCATATAAGAACAATACTGAAAGCATATAAATTGCTAATACCTGGAGGTGCCTGACGCGGAACGTTAGGTTCCCTAATAACTATGCCTGTATGCCGGCCCCTAACTGTTCTACCAGAGTTTCTTCCACCTCTTTGCACGAAATAGGGGTTGGTTGTAGTTCTGGAGGACGTACTGGCGTAATATGGGTGGTACTCACGTCTAAAGTAATAAGGTCGTACCGGATCGCCCGCCCATTCATGCTCTGTCTCAATCCTACGGGCCATTGTAGTGAGCGTGCTAAAATGTTCATCCACGTGCTCATACAGCTCATCAAACTGAGGTCCTAAACCCCTGACATACCTACGATTAATGGTTCTATTACTTTCGTTCAGATCAGGGACTCCCTCTGCCATTCGCAGAAAATCAGTAGAGTACGCCCCTACAGTCAACATTCCTCTAGAAAAAGAACGCATCTGCCTTCTAACTTGATTTAAAGCTATTTGCGCCTGACAGTTAGATATGTCCGCATCTTCCCTCAAATTGCGGTATCTCCGCACACTTGACCAGAAATAGTCACCTCTGTATTCCTTGACATCTAATTCATCTAACTCTTCTTCTTCTTCATACTCTTCTTCCTGAGGATTTTACTCTTCTGCTTCTTCTTCTAATTCTTCTTCTGGATCCTCCTCAGGATCTTCTTCAGGATCCTCTTCCGGATCTTCCTCCGGTTCCTCTTCCTCTTCTTCACTGTACTCTATCTCCGGTGAATGCATTCTAACTCGGTTTCCATAGGAACTACCTATCTCCGACACAGACATAAAACCATTTTGATATATTTCTAGCGACGCTCCATTATTTGCGTGGAATCCACTCTGATGGACCCCAGATGGTTCGCCTACTTCGTTATGAAACCCGTTTTGAAATATAGGAGGCGCTTCCTCCCGTTCTTCCTCAGCATGCGACTGAGCTCCGTTTTGCCCAGACATGCTGAAAAGAAACAATTTCGAATGTAAGCGACCATCTGAGCCCATTTCACACGCAATTCCAAAATCAGCTTATAAAATGCTGTAAACATCTAGCATTTAATCCTGTCGCACGTAATTTACGATCAAATAATCACTTAATTACCTCAATCGTTCATAATTTGTATCATATAACCACTTTCTATCTCTTAGCGTAAATAACAGATACATAGTTACCTTCGTCGTCTGTATATACAGATACCATTCACTTACTAACTTAATAGTCCTGGTTCGCGCGCGTCATACTACATATTACCAATGCATATATCACACTATAACAAACAACTACGGTCTGACTCTTGCTGCAGTAGTTCCTAGGTATACTTACTGACAAATTACTGCCAGTCAAACAGACAATCAAACAAATCTAGCAGTGGTAACTAGACCAAACTGCTCTCAAACAAACATTGAAACAAACTTGCAGTGGTAACTGGACCAACCTGGCTCTGATACCAACATTGTCACAACCCAAAACTATTGAGCCGCAACCGGCGCTAGGGAACGGGAGTGGTAGCTCCGGAACCCGTAGCAAGCCTAAATCACAATTAATTTTTCGCAAATAATAAATGAATACATTAAACATTAACCAACGGAAGCAACACATTTATATATATCACATAATCAAACATATACACTAACTATTTCAAAACCTCGCGGGCTCTAGTTACCGTACCAAGTACGAACTGGCCTCGCGGTACTATATACATCAGTTAGTGTCTCGAAGCATCTCACCGGCATCTGGGCCGTGGATCATATACTAAACACGTAGCCTATCAAAAAGCATTTAAACAATGACAATAGTTAATATATACAATCAAAAATGAACTGCTATCTAGGCTACTATTTTATTGACGCAGGACCACTACTGCAGCATTCACAGAAGTCATAAACTAACATATACAGATGACTTCTGCACTTCAAAATTGGCTTCTAGCTAGGTCCACAAACTAAGCACCTGTAAAACATCAAAGGTGAGGGGTCAGTATTTGGGGAAATACTGAGTAAGTTTGCATTTACTAACGGTATTATTATAGAAATATAGCATCGCATTTTAAATCAACATTAATACAAAAATACATATGAACACGTACTCGATCCTTTCGAAACTAAAATCCTGAAACATAACGTAACTCTCTATTATTCAAATCATACTGATTCCAATAGTCTGACCCGGGAGCGTTCACGTTCAACCACGTCAGTCAGAACATATCTCTTAATCCCAAAGTGGCACTAGATACGGGGCTCAGGTTACTCTAATCGAGTTCACTCTCGTGGGGCTCAGGTTATTTTAACCGAGTTCACTCTCGTATCAAACTCATATTTTAACTTTCATAATCATATCATCCATGCATATCATATCGTACCTCATAGTCAGACACGCTAGACTGACACATTACTGGTGATCACACAGCCTATTGACACCCAATAGGTAGCTAGATTTGTTGGATCGTATACTAGGTCCTTGTACATAAAAACTTATTCAAAACATATAACATATCAATAATTCAAATATATATAGTGCGATGCATATCAACAACATATAGATAATAATACCAAAATAGTATCAATTGATAATACACGAAAGTAAAATATAACTCACAGTGACCGCAATCCAAGAAATGATATGATCGATTTGATAGTACGCTCTCGCTAATCCGCTTCTATTGACTCCACTACTCGCTGACACGTCTGATAAATTGTTAATGATTAGACGTGCACTTTATATTTTAATACGTATAATACTTTCATAATTTAAATATTGGTTTCATTCTTTGTATTATTCTCGTATTCAGAAATTCTTAGTCGTATCCACGACTTACCAAATACTACTCCTTGTATCCGAGAGTTATATAATTCTCTTAACACTTTACATTATCGTTACTTGCATAAAACGTCGAGCTAAGTCTATTTTAGTCCCTCGGACAAAAAGTCTGTTTTAGTCCCTCATGGAATACGCGTCTGCACAAGGTGGTGTGCGTTCGCACACCGGTGTGCGTTCGCACACTGTGGGTGTGCGTTCGCACACCATCACGGGTGTGCGTCCGCACACCACGTGCGATCCGCACGCAGTCCCCGGAAACGTCGTTTCCGGGCTTCCCGTCGTGCTATCACTTGCCATACATGCCAAACACTCCGTTTCCAACAAAACCCGTAACTTTGTTTTTCCGAAAACGCTAAAATCGAGTTTAAATCGATAATTCCAAATTCTAAACTAAAACAGCCTATTAACTTGCTTTTAGCACCAAAAATCCGAAAATTTACCTTGAATAAAGCTCAAGATCAGTAGAGGATTGAATTCCGGAGAGATGGCCGCGAAAATCTCTTGAATCAGACGTCGAACGGCGAAACGGCGGCGAAACGGTGTAATCGGCGATAACCTTTCCTTTCTCTCGATCCTTCCTCTGATTCTTCATTTCATATTTCCTTTCTTATATTATTTGGCTAAAAGCCCACTTTGATCCTTGTTCTTTTTGTTTCTTATCATTTATCCTTTAAACTTTTCTTTTATACGATTTAGTCCATAGCTAAATCGTTAAATTCTTTTATTACGACTTTTAAGCATTATTTATATCCGATAAATAATACAAAGCTCGATATTAGTACCTTCCCGTCAAAAATCCAATATTTCTATTTTCGATTCAAAGCGGTTAAATTACCACTTTGGTCCCTGTACTTTATTTAGACTTTTCTTAACATTTTTCCTTCTAATTTCAATTCTAATTTTAGAACCGAAATATAACCTTAAATTTTCTCATAATTTATTTCCTGACACCGACCTACTTGAAATTTATTTATCAAAATCTTTCCGATTTCGCCACTCTGGCTAATCTAAACTGAACACGTGGTCCAATTAGATAATTAGACATTTTGGGGTATTACAGTTGGATTTGTTTTCTTAACGTTTTAAATGTTTGGCTTAAATCGCTAAAAAGGTGAAACGGTTGGATTGGTTTTGTAACGTTTAAGCGTTTAGCTTCAATCTCTAAAAAGGGGAAACATTACAATTTGTTTCGTAACGTTTGTAAACGTTTGGCTTAAATCGCTAAAAAGGGGAAACGTTTGGATTTCTTTCGTAACAATTGGCTTAAATCGCTAAAAAGGTGAAATGTTTGGATTTGTTTCGAAACGTTTTAAACGTGTGGCTTAAATCCCTAAAAAGGTTAAACGTTAGGATTTGTTTCGTAACGTTTCAAATGTCTGATTTAAATCGCTAAAAAGGTTAAACGTTTGGATTTGTTTCATAACGTTTTAAACATTTGGATTGGTTTCGTAACATTTTAAACGTTTGGCTTAAATCGCTAAAAAGGTGAACGTTTGTATTTCTTTTGTAACATTTTGTAACCGTTTGGCTTAAATCGCTAAAAAAGTGAAACGTTAGGATTTGTTTCGTAACGTTTGGCTTAAATCGCTAAAAAGGTGAAATATTTGGATTTATTTCAAAACGTATTAAACATTTGGCTTAAATCGCTTAAAAGATGAAACGTTAGGATTTGATTCGTAACGTTTTAAACGTTTAGCTTAAATTGTTAAAAAGGTGAAATGTTAGGATTTATTTTGTAATTTTTAAACATTGGATTTGTTTCGTGACGTTTTAAACGTTTGGCTTATATCGCTTAAAGGGTGAAATGTTTGGATTCTTTTCGTAACATTTGGAAACATTTGGCTTAAATCGCTAAAAAGGTTAAATGTTTGGATTTCTTTCATAGAGTTTTAAATGTTTGGATTGGTTTCGTACCGTTTTAAACATTTGGCTTAAATTGATAAAAAGGTGAAACGTTTGGATTTGTTTCGTAACGGTTGTAAACATTTTGTTTAAACCGCTAAAAAGGTGAAACGTTTTGATTTGTTTTGTAACGTTTTAAACGATTAGATTGGTTTCCGAACGTTTTAAAAATTTGGCTTAAATCGCTAAAAAGGTGAAACGTTTGGATTTGTTTCGTAACATTTTAAAAATTTGGATTTGTTTTGTAACGTTTTAAACGTTTGGCTTAAATTGCTAGAAAGGTGCAACGTTAGGATTTGTTATATAACTTTTTAAACGTTTGGATTGGTTTCGTACTATTTTAAACGTTTTGCTTAAATCGCTAAAAAGGTGAAACGTTTGGATTTGTTTAGTGACGTTTGTAAACGTTTGGCTTAGATCTCTAAAAAGGTGAAACATTAGAATTTGTTTTGTAATGTTTGGCTTAAATTGCTAAAAAGGTGAAACGTTTGAATTTATTTGGAAACGTTTTAAACATTTGGCTTAAATCGCTAAAAAGATGAAACGTTAGGATTTGTTTCGTAACATTTTAAACGTTTAGCTTAAATCGCTAAAAAGGTGAAACGTTAGGATTTATTTCGTATGTTTTAAAGTTTTGGATTTGTTTCGTAACGTTTTAAACGTTCGGCTTAAATCGCAAAAAGGGTGAAACGTTTGGATTTGTTTCGTAACGGTTGTAAACATTTGGCTTAAATCTCTAAAAAGGTTAAATGTTTGGATTTGTTTTGTAACATTTTCAATGTTTGGATTGATTTCGTAACGTTTTAAACCTTTGGCTTAAATTGATAAAAAGGTGAAATGTTTGGATTTGTTTCGTAATGTTTGTAAAAGTTTTGCGTAAACCGCTAAAAAGGCGAACCATTTTGATTTGTTTCGTAACGTTTTAATCGTTTAGATTGGTTTTGTAACGTTTTAAATGTTTGGCTTAAATCGCTAAAAGTTGAAATGTTTGGATTTGTTTCGTAACATTTTAAACGATTGGATTTGTATTGTAACATTTTATACATTTGGCTTAAATCGCTAAAAAGGTGAAACGTTAGGATTTGTTACAATGTTTAAAACGTTTGGATTAATTTCGCAACATTTTAAACGTTAGGATTTGTTTGTAAACGTTTGGCTTAAATCGCTAAAAAGGGAAAACGTTAGGATTTGTTTCGTAACGTTTTGCTTAAATCGCTAAAAAGGTGAAACGTTTGGATTTATTTGGAAACGTTTTAAACATTTGGCTTAAATCGCTAAAAAGATGAAAAGTTAGGATTTGTTTCGTAACGTTTTAAACGTTTAGCTTAAATTGCTAAAAAGGTGAAACGTTAGGATATATATCGTAAGTTTAAAACATTTGGATTTGTTTTGTAACGTTTTAATCGTTTGGCTTAAATCGCTAAAATGGTGAAACGTTTGGGTTTGTTTCGTAACGTTTGTAAACATTTGGCTTAAATCTCTAAAAAGGTTAAATGTTTGGATTTATTTCGTACCGTTTTAAATGTTTTGATTGGTTTCGTAACGTTTTAAATGTTTGGATTGGTTTCGTAACGTTTTAAACATTTGGCTTAAATTGATAAAAAGCTGAAACGTTTGGATTTGTTTCATAAAGTTTGTAAACGATTTGCTTGAACCGCTAAAAAGGTGAAACATTTTGATTTGTTTCATAACATTTTAAACATTTGGATTTGTTTTGTAACATTTTAAACGTTTGGGTTAAATCGCTAAAGAGGTGAAACGTTGAGATTTGTTTCATAACATTTTAAACATTTAAGTTTGTTTTGTAACGTTTTTAAATGTTTCGCTTCAATCGCTAAAAAGGTGAAACGTTAGGATTTGTTATATAACGTTTAAAACGTTTAGATTGGTTTCGTAACATTTTAAACGTTTGGCTTAAATCGCTAAAAAGGGGAAACATTTGGATTTGTTTAGTATCGTTTGTAAACGTTTAGCATAAATCGCTAAAAAGGTGAAACGTTAGGATTTGTTTCGTAAAGTTTGGCTTAAATCGCTAAACGGTGAAACGTTCAGATTTTTTTCGGAACGTTTTAATCATTGGATTAAATCGCTAAAAAGGTGAAACGTTAGGATTTGTTTCGTAACGTTTTAAACGTTTGGCTTAAATCGCTAAAAAGGTAAAACCCTAGAATTTATTTCGTAACATTTTAAACGTTTGTATTTGTTTCGTAACGTTTTAAACGTTTGGCCTAAATCGCTAAAAGGGTGAAACATTCGGATTTGTTTCGTAAAATTTGTAAACGTTTGGCTTAAATCGCAAAAATAGGTTAAACGTTTGGATTTGTTTTATAAAGTTTTAAACGTTTGGATTGATTTCATAACATTTAACTGTTTAGCTTAAATTGATAAAAAGTTGAAACGTTTGGATTTTTTTCGTGAAGTTTGTAAACATTTTGCTTAAACCGCTAAAAAAGTGAACGTTTTGATTGTTTCATAATGTTTTAAACAATTGGATTGGTTTCATAATGTTTTAAATTTTTGGCTTAAATCGCTAAAAAGGTGGAATGTTTGGATTTGTTTCGTAACATTTTAAACGTTTGGATTTGTTTTATAACGTTTTAAACGTTTGGGTTAAATCGCTAAAGAGGTGAAACGTTTGGATTTGTTTCGTAAAGTTTTTGTAATGACCCGTATTTCTATAAGCCACGTGTAAAGAATTTATTAGCCGGGAATATATAAATTAAATTTAACCGTAAATTTAATTTATAAATATCCCTAAACGTATATCATAATAATCGGAGTTTAAAATTAAATCGGGGATTTAAATTTTAACCAAGGGATATGAACAGAGCTAATAAACAAAAAATACGACTTGGCGTCGTATATGAAAAATTTATTGATAATTAATATATCAATATACATCTCTAAATGGAGAACTTAAGATTTCGGACAAAACTCCGAAATTAAAATGTCGAAATTCGGAAAACTCGACGAGTTATGGAGAAATATAAGTTAAGATATATATATATATATATATATAAATATATATTTTAAATAAATGAAAAAAAAAATATAAAGAAAGAAGGATAAGAAGAAAGGAGAGGCGGTGTGGTGTGGGAAATAAATAAAAAATATTCATTTTGATCTCTAAATTTTTACTTTAATTAGTTTTAGTTATAAACTAATTAAATATTATTCGTTAGTCCAAATTAAAATAAAATAATTTATAAGTCCCGAGCGAATAATTTTAATTTTAATATTCGCGAAATAATTTGACAAAGTTACCGTCAAATTTTTATGAAATTTGGACGTAATAATTTTATTCAAGCGGGACTGATTTGGACCTAATAAATCTTTCGGGATTTATTAAAAATAAAATATAAGTCGGATTCGAATAAAAATTATATTTTTATTTATTTTATATTTTATTGGATTTTTGGGTAAAGTTTCGCAAAATTTAAAATTAGTCTTTGGTTGGACTACTGACGACTAATTAAAATCAGAGTGAAAGTGCATGATTGAGCTAGTATCAAATGGTACTTTAGCCAAATCATATTCCTATAAATAGGAACAGAGGGGGACGCACAAACTCACCTCATTTGTATAAGTGAGGTGCTCGCAAGTTATAGCAAGCCGAGGTCCGCGCGGCGCGATCCATTTCGCGATTCCGACTCCGATTCTTCAACGAATCAAGTAGTAATCGAGGTAATAATCTCGTATACGATGTTTATTTCGATATATATTAATTATATATTCGATATTAAACAGTAAACGTATCGAATCGATCGCGTACGAATCGATTCAACGTTTTAATTATAGAATTAAATTGTTTAGGTTGTGATTAAATATTCGGAGCGGGAAAAATCAATCAAGCACGTCGGAAAGTGGCTCGGGAATGAAATCCCGGTGCCTGCACGTTGCATGACCGTGCATAGGCAGTGCACGAACGTGCAAAGGCCGTGCACGAACGTGCACAGGCCGTGCACGAACGTGCACAGGCCGTGCACGAACGTGCACAGGCCGTGCACGAACGTGCACAGGCCCCGCATGGACGTGTAGTCCGACTCCGACGGGATCTTTTCAGGCGGCGAATCCGACGGGACTTCGCCTAGTAGGACGGTGTGTTTACCATCAGTTAGTAAATGTTTAAAGGTGAACGTTTTAAAATGATATAAGTCTATACGTTAAAACGATACGACGTTTTAACTAGGCTCTATATTAATCAATGTGATTAATATTAAAAGGACTATAAATCTATACCAAGAGTGGTATTATATATTGAACGAGAAGTTCAATATTGAGATTAGTTCATGTGTTTGTTTATAAAGTCGTCTATAAACAATAGTTGTTTGAGTCTATCGTTTATACGATAGGACTAGAGTTAAAATTCAATGTCTAATGTGTTTTGACATTTGAATTTTAATTAGATCCGACGAGTGGTCGATCTAGTGAGCCGAACACCAACGTGTTTGACTGACAAGCTTGCTTGGAGCTTACGTTTTTAAAAATGGGGACGACAGTACTGTGAGTTTTACTTTGTGGTTTTTACTTTTGAATATTTATATTTAAACTGTTTTAAATAACAAATCGCATTAGTATTACTTAACCATGAAAGATCCATTGGAACAAGCTTCCTATTGGTTGTCAATAGGACTGTGTGATCACCAGTAGTGTTTCTCGATACGAGCCTGTGTCTGACATAGAGGTCCGTTAATGTCATTGGGCGTTGGAAGTGCTAGCGACCCTGACTTAACAGTCTGAGACGGCAGTAACAGTTACGGTCACAGGTAGTACTGTGATGGGAGTTTCACGGTTACGGTCCAGACACCCGGCTTAGACGGCAGTGATTCAGTTCACGGTCTAAGGCCTATATTGTTTAGGTTGAGACCCATACAATAGTCTGTCTTGTAGGGTTTTATCTGGACCGACAAATTGGTAATATTTTACATATACAAATGTTTATGTATTTGCGATTTGAATATTCAATTGTAAAATTGTAGACTCACTCAGAAATATTTATATTTCTGACCCTTCCCAATGTTTACCTTTCAGGTAATCAAGTACGAGGTCTGACTTCCACAATAATTTCGGAAGTCAATGTCAGCCATACCTCTAGAGCTGCAAGTAGTAGGGTACTGGGAAGTCTGTCTTTTTATTTACAGCAGTTCAAACTTATTTTGATATACTCTGATTTGAACTACTGTATATGTATATGATTGAAAAGCTGCGTGTTTTCTAAAATGCTAGGACCAGGTGTTTGAGTGATACACTGGTTTCATGTGTTTAACATTTTAGGATTGTATTAGAAACAGAGCAGGTGCGTCAACTGAGATTAATGTTTGCGCTATGGTTTCTTTAAATACAATCGGGGTTTTACGAACCCAGTTTTCAGAAACGTGTTGTCATTAAACGAGAAGAGGTTTTAACAATATTTTCTGAAAACAGATCATATGTGATATATGATCTTGAATTGCGATCGCGTTTTTAATAAAGGTGTGAAAGTATTTCTGCAATGAGGTTGCAAACCTTTTTACATTTTAAAACGCGAAAAATTTACAAAGGTTTTTAGGCTTGCTACGGGTTTTGGAGCAACCACTCCCATTCCCCAGCGCCGGTCGCGATCCATGAATTTGAGTCGTGACAAACTTGGTATCAGAGAAATAGTTCTCGGACTCGAGAATTTAAAAACATTGCTGATACATGAAAATAAAGTATGGGGTAGATGTCATAGGTACTCATAGGAACTACTACAGCACATAGGATTCGAGTCATGTCTCCTACATATATTCTTATGTTTCATAGGTTCTTTGCCTTCCCTTTTCGGATATAAGACTGCGATATACGCGTGCGAGTCGTATAGACAATTCGATAACAATGCTTGATATCAAGCATGGACATAACGTGAAGACACTTTCGAAGTCATTCGATAGTAGTACAAGGAGATGATTGATAGACGAAGTACGAATGCAGAGAAGTGGAGTAGTTGTGGAGAAATCTTACTAGTTACAGAATTTAGGGTCAGGAGGAAACTTACAAAAACCAAATGATATAACCTGTTATGGTTATTCATTTAAATGATATTAAAAGCATAATTGTGCCTAGACATGAGACGTCATCACCCTATGCACAATTATGCAAATGTTTTAAAACTGATTTTTTTAAAACAAATTGTTTTGAAAAGGCGCCAAAAGTGATTGAATTATTTCAAACGGGTTTGTTTTTCTTGTAAGTATACCTAGACCAGAACTCTGTAACAAAAGTAAATACTCGAGATCAAGTAGTAACCGATTCTCGAGGGGGAAACATAAGCATATGAGAATGGAAGTTAGAGAATAAAAGTTATGGACATGAAAGCACAAAACTAGTTGTAGTTAAACGAATTACAACTTGTATCAGATATATATATATATCCGAGGTACGAAAAGTTAAGGATAAGAATATCCTTAAACAAGGTGTTAAGGGCATAATACCCTGAGACACTAGGAGTAATAAATGAGAGATAGAACCTACTAATCGAGCAGTGATTAAGACGTTAGAGATACATGATTTCTAACTAGCGATTAGTATAACTTGAGTTTAGGAAGACTCAAGGTAAGTGGAAGAACACGATTCAAAGTGTAGTTGATAGAGATAGTGTATTGATGAAGCGAGTTTTAGATGATGTTTGAAAACTGACAGGGTGTAGTAAAACCCTGATAACTTTTAATTGAACTGTTGGATCGGTTTAATATTGGAATATCATATTCCTAAGACGGTTATCTAGAGATTAAACGTTGCGATCGTCGAATGGAGGGGTAGACGATGGCTGTATTGAAAGTAACGATGAGAAACTTGCGTGAATTTTGGCAGTGAGCCAAAAGTGCAAGTGATGAAATTATGAATTATAGAGTTTAATTAACTTAGGATTATCAATGTAAGCTCCATCGATATGTAAATGAATTTGAAAACTGTTGTGAAACAGTGGTTTCAAATTGTGAAAATTCCGATAACCGGGCCTAGTGACTGTGAAGTCATGGCTGGCTGGTGCAGAATATACATGTAGAGTACATGTAATTTGAATGTCGGACCAGAAATATGTAAAGTATTGCCGACCAAAAGTGGTAAGTATGAAACAAATATTTTATTTTTATATGAAATGTTTTGAAAATGGAGCGAGAAATTGATAGTTAGTTAATTAAATGTAGTAGTGGCTATAGAGCATTGAGGATGACTCTTAGCTGCGAGCAAGGAGGCTATATGTGGATAGTCGAAATGCGATACATAGTGTTAGTCAGATCAAAGATATAAGATCTGAGAATGTTATGCATCAGAATGAATAAAAGATTCTGAGTAAGTCATAGTTTGAGATGAATAATATGTTAAGAGTAGAGATATCTAGATAAGAGCTCTGCGATAGTGAAAGGAAAAAGACTGTAGACCCATGAAGGGACACAGCATATAGTAAAGGTATGTAAGAAGATAAAGAGGTGATATAGAAAGTAACGTCGTATGAAACGAGTTACGATGAAATAGGCGTACGAATGAAAGGTAATCGCTTATTACATTAAAAGAGAAAGTATATGGAAAAGAAGTATTGAGTCTAAGAGCTTATGTTAAAGAATCATATAACCTGTAATTGCAGAATTAGAAGAGAAAATATAAGTTGCAATTATTGTGTATCGATATTAAGAGTAACATGGAAACGTCTTATCAATATGCATGATTGTGGGTTTGACTTTACCTAATTATGATGTAAGTAAAGTCCCTAATGTAAACTCAATTGAGATTGAAATAAGGTACACTTACAGTGAAGGTTTCAGTAGTAGACATAATTATAAGAGTGCAAACGAGTATTGCACGAAGAGAAATAGAAAAGTATAATAGAAATACTTCTCACACGATTATAGAATGTAGACAAGAAAGAAGTTAAGATACAACCTATCTTGAGGATAGCGTAAATCAGATCCGATAAGTGGATTTGTAGAATGTAGTATGAATACTACTAGTTCTAATATGGACATGGAGTGAGTAAACACCTCAACTGTTCTTATGAGATATATAAGAACAGGTAGTCAAGCAATTTCTAGATTATTCCTAGAAGTAGTGTTAATGGACAAGTAGTCTGTGTGACTAATAGAGGAAGGATACGCACAATATGTGTGATCAATGTTATTAATTCTGAGAAAATTTCAGCATTAAGTTGAGATTTCCAATTGTAAGTGACAATTCGAAAATACAAGAAATCTTAGGTGATATCTAGTTAGTCTGAGAAAGATCAAATATGGTTATAATTAAAAGTAACCAGTATGGTTATGAAATTAATAATTTCTTAAGTTTCGCGGAGGACTTGCGAACACTGCTTGCAAGATTTTCAAAATATCTATGCACCAGTAATCGAATTCAATCAAGAAAGAGCAAAAGTTGATTAGGCAAATCAACATAAGATTGGATGAGGGAATTAAAAAGAAATGGTTGGGAATAGTGCAAGTGTTAGCACTATTCATAAAATATATAAGATGTGTTAAAAAGTCAAGTGGAGATATGTTATGATATAACATGATGGAGATATAGAAAATTTTCCTCGATAGCCGAGAAAGCACGAGGTAACTGCCAATGTATGAATTGGAATTGGCAATATTTATAGTCGCACTGGAAGTCGAAAGACACTAGTAGTGTGATATAAAGTGCGAACTAATTACGAAAATAAGAGGTATAGTGGTAGAAGTCAAGAGGCACTACTTGTAGTATATAAGGAGTAAGTTGCCTACGGATCAAAAGTCAATGAAAATTAGATTTTGATATAAGAAGAATATCATGTAAGGATCCTATAATTTAACTGTAAAGATAACAGTTAGTGGATTGTGAATCAGAGTAGCGCAGTGAAAGTGTGAAGGTTTGCATAAATTATATGCATACTACACTACTGTGCTAGCGATCATGCAAAGTATCGTCAGGTATTAGACGTAAGGTCTCAAACCTTAGAGTTCTATTGGCTCAACAAAGTATGAGACCAATATGAAGTGAATAACTCAAAGAAAGTATAAGTTATAAATACTCAACTGGAATATATGTGTTCGATGTAGAGAAACAAAGAAAAGTTTGTGATTTCAGTATTATTGACAAAATACTGAAACATGACGATAGATTGTGTGAACTAGACACATATAGTATGAGTATCACATAAAGTGTTTTGTCAAAGTAACACGAAGAGGTACTATGAAGTCATAAAAGTATATAGTTGGAACAATATGAGTAAAGCTATGACAAGGATAATAGTTAAATGTCCAAAGGACCAGTAAGTCAAATTGGAATGCTAGTGACTGTACTGATTTTGGCAGTTATGTGAGATCTAGAATGGAAATGAGAAGAGATGTCAAGGGAATTGTAGTCAAAATACCTAAGTATTAGGAAAATTTGGACTTAAATGGTTGTGAACAGTATGATGAAGATCATACGTTTCATACTCTCAAAACTTTGCAAATAACAGTAAGTCAATGAGAGTCTGAACGTGAAGTCTACGGATGACTAAAACTTTTAAGAAGTTTTAGATCGGTAAATAGACAGTAGGATTGTTTGTTGCCAATAAGTACCAAACAACTTAAAGGGGTAAACCCAGTAGTAAAATTATACACAACCCTAAGTGTATGATAACTGTGGAATTGAAATAGTATATACGATTAAGAGAATCATTTAAATACTAAATAATGCTATAAGAAGCATTAGGCGATCAAAGAAGTAGATCCTCTTTGTGTTAAGAAAATTGAGGGAAAGGAAAGTGGAAAGAGATAGAGATTGTGTAAGTATATACAATTGAATAGTGTAAGGACTTATACTTCGTTGACAAACGAAGAACGTTCAGTGAAAGAGACTGATCCAAGGAGAAAATGTAATTAAGAAGTTGGAAATAATACGATAAAGAGTATAACCTAGGTTATAAATAAATATGGAGTGTTAGCTCCAAGTCATGATGAATCGTGACACATAAGGAAGTTGCATGAAGATGCAACCGACGAGTTGACGTCGTGACAAGTATTTCGTGTATCGTACACGAATACTGTAAGAATGAAGTTTAGAATCTAACGGTGAAATAAGCTTATGTTACGTAAACTATAAAGAATAAGGTATAAAAGATATTAAGTGTTAATAAAGTTATGTGGCTAAGATTTTAAATTCGAGCACGGATTTTTATAAGGAGGAGAGAATGTAATACCCCATATTTATATAAGCCACGTGTAAAGAATTTATTAGCCGGGAATATATAAATTAAATTTAACCGTAAATTTAATTTATAAATATCCCTAAACGTATATCATAATAATCGGAGTTTAAAATTAAATCGGGGATTTAAATTTTAACCAAGGGATATGAACAGAGCTAATAAACAAAAAATACGACTTGGCGTCGTATATGAAAAATATATTGATAATTAATATATCAATATACATCTCTAAATGGAGAGCTTAAGATTTAAAACCCCGAAATTAAAATGTCGAAATTTGAAAAGCTCGACGAGTTATGGACGAATATAAGTTAAGATATATATATATATATATATATATATATATATATATATTAAATAAATGAAAAAGAAAATATAAAGAAAGAAGGATAAGAAGAAAGGAGAGGCGGTGTGGTGTGAGAAAGAAATGAAAAATATTTATTTTGATCTCTAAACTATTACTTTAATTAGTTTTAGTTACAAACTAATTAAATATTATTTGTTAGTCTAAATTAAAATAAAATAATTTATAAGTCCCGAGCGAATAATTTTAATGTTAATATTCGTGAAATAATTTGACAAAATTACCGTCAACTTTTTATGAAATTTGGACGTAATAATTTTATTCAAGCGGGACTGATTTGGACCTAATAAATCTTCCGGGATTTATTAAAAATAAAATATAAGTCGGATTCGAATAAAAATTATATTTTTATTCATTTTATATTTTATTGGATTTTTGAATAAAGTTTCGCAAAATTTGAAATTAGTCTCTGTTTGGACTACGGACGACTAATTAAAATCAGAGTTAAAGTGCATGATTGAGCTAGTATCAAATGGTACTTTAGCCAAATCATATTCCTATAAATACGAACAGAGGGGGACGCACAAACTCACCTCATTTGTATAAGTGAGGTGCTTGCTAGTTATAGCAAGCCGAGGCCGGCGCGGCGCGATCCATTTCGCGATTCCGACTCCGATTCTTCAACGAATCAAGTAGTAATCGAGGTATTAATCTCGTATACGATGTTTATTTCGATATATATTAATTATATATTCGATATTAAACAGTAAACGTATCGAATCGATCGCGTACGAATCGATTCGACGTTTTAATTATAGAATTATATTGTTTAGGTTGTGATTAAATATTCGGAGTGGGAAAAATCAATCAAGCACGTCGGAAAGTGGCTCGGGAATGAAATCCCGGTGCCTGCACGTGTGCACGACCGTGCATAGGCAGTGCACGAACGTGCACAGGCCGTGCACGAACGTGCACTGGCCAAGGCCGTGCACGAACGTGCACAGGCCCCGCACGGACGTGTAGTCCGACTCCGATGGGATCTTTTCAGGCGGCGAATCCGAGGGGACTTTGCCTAGTAGGACGGTGTGTTTACCATCAGTTGGTAAATGTTTAAACGTGAACGTTTTAAAATGATATAAGTCTATACGTTAAAACGATACGACGTTTTAACTAGGCTCTAAATTAATCAATGTGATTAATGTTAAAAGGACTATAAGTCTATACCATGAGTGGTATTATATATTGAACGAGAAGTTCAATATTTAGATTAGTTCATGTGTTTGTTTATAGAGTCGTCTATAAACAATAGTTGTTTGAGTCTATCGTTTATACGATAGGACTATAGTTAAAATTCAATGTCTAATGTGTTTTGACATTTGAATTTTAATTAGATCCGACGAGTGGTCGATCTAGTGAGCTGAACACCAACGTGTTTGACTGACAAGCTTGCTTGGAGCTTACGTTTTTAAAAATGGGGACGACAGTAATGTGAGTTTTACTTTGTGGTTTTTACTTTTGAATATTTATATTTAAACTATTTTAAATAACAAATCGCACTAGTATTACTTAACCATGAAAGATCCATTGGAACAAGCTTCCTATTGGTTGTCAATAGGACTGTGTGATCACCAGTAGTGTTTCTCGATACGAGCCTGTGTCTGACATAGAGGTCAGTTAATGTCATTGGGCGTTGGAAGTGCTAGCGACCCTGACTTAACAGTCTGAGACGACAGTAATAGTTACGGTCACAGGCAGTACTGTGATGGCAGTTTCATGGTTACGGTCACGACACCCGGCTTAGACGGCAGTGGTTCAGTTCACGGTCTAAGGCCTATATTGTGTAGGTTGAGACACATACAATAGTCTGTCTTGTAGGGTTTCATCTGGATCGACTAATTGGTAATATTTTACATATACAAATGTTTATGTATTTGCGATTTGAATATTCAATTGTAAAATTGTAGACTCACTCATAAATATTTATATTTCTAACCGTCCCCAATGTTTACCTTTCAGGTAATCAAGTACGAGGTCTGACTTCCACAATAATTTCGGAAGTCAATGTCAGCCATACCTCTAGAGCTGCAAGTAGTCGGGTACTGGGAAGTCTGTCTTTTTATTTACAGCAGTTCAAACTTATTTTGATATACTCTGATTTGAACTACTGTATATGTATATGATTGAAAAGCTGCGTGTTCTCTAAAATGCTAGGACCAGGTGTTTGAGTGATACACTGGTTTCATGTGTTTAGCATTTTAGGATTGTATTAGAAACAGAGCAGGTGCGTCAACTGAGATTGATGTTTGCGCTCTGGTTTCTTTAAATACAATCGGGGTTTTACGAACCCAGTTTTCAGAAATGTGTTGTCATTAAACGAGAAGAGGTTTTAACAATATTTTCTGAAAACAGATCATATGTGATATATGATCTTGAATTGCGATCGCGTTTTTAATAAAGGTGTGAAAGTATTTCTGCCACGAGGTTACAAACCTTTTTACGTTTTAAAACGCGAAAAATTTATGAAGGTTCTTAGGCTTGCTACAGGTTTCGGAGCAACCACTCCCATTCCCTAGCGCCGGTCGCGATCAATGAATTTGAGTCGTGACAGTTTTAAACGTTTGGATTGGTTTCTAAACATTTTAAACGTTATGCTTAAATAGCTAAAAAGGTGGAACGTTTGGGTTTGTTTCGTAAAGTTTGTAAACGTTTGGCTTAAATCGCTTAAAAGGTGAAATGTTTGGATTTATTACTTAATTTTGGCTTAAATCACTAAAAAGGTGAAAGATTTAGATTTGTTTCGAAACATTTTAAATGTTTGGCTTAAATCGCAAAAAAGGTGAAACGTTAGGATTTATTTCGTAACATTTTAAACGTTTGGATATGTTTGTATCGTTTTAAACGTTTGGCTTAAATAGGAAAAAGGGTGAAACATTTGGATTTGTTTCGTAACGTTTGTAAATGTTTGGCTTAAATCGCAAAAAAAGTTGAACGTTTGGATTTTTTTCGTAACGATTTAAACGTTTGGATTTGTTTCGTAACGTTTGTAAACATTTTGCTTACACCGCTAAAAAGGTGAAACGTTTGATTTGTTTCGTAACGTTTTAAACGTTTGGATTGGTTTCGTAACGTTTTAAATGTTTGGCTTAAATCGTTAAAAAGGTGAAAGGATTGGATTTGTTTCGTAACATTTTAAACGTTTGGATTTGTTTTGTAACGTTTTAAACGTATGACTTAAATCGCTAAAAAGGTGAAACGTTAGGATTTGTTTCGTATTATTTTAAACATTTGGAATGGTTTCATAACGTTTTAAACGTCTATCTTAAATCACTAAAAAGGTGAAACGTTTGGATTTGTTTCATAACGTTTTAAACATTTGGGTTGGTTTCGTAACATTTTAAACGTTTGGCTTAAATCGCTTAAAAGGGGAAATGTTTGGATTTTTTTCGTAATGTCTTATAAACGTTTGCCTTAAATCGCTAAAAAGGTGAAACGTTAGGATTTGTTTCGTGACGTTTTGCTTAAATCGCTAAAAAGGCGAAACGTTTGGATTTATTTCGTAACGTTTTAAACATTTGGCTTAAATCGCAAAAATAGTGAAACGTTAAGATTTATTTCGTAAGTTTTAAACATTTTGATTTGTTTCGTAACGTTTTAAACATTTACCTTATATCCCTAAACGGGTGAAACATTTGGATTTGTTTCGTAACGTTTGTAAACATTTGGCTTAAATCGCTAAAAATGTTAAATGTTTGGATTTGTTTCGTAACGTTTTAAATGTTTGGATCGGTTTTGTAACATTTTTTAAACATTTGGCGTAAATTGATAAAAAAGTGAAATGTTTGGATTTGTTTCGTAACGTTTGTAAACGTTTTTACATAAAGCGCTAAAAAGGTGAAACATTTTGATTTGTTTCATATATCGTTATAAACGTTTAGATTGGTTTCGTAACATTTTAAATGTCTGGCTTAAATCGATAAAAATGTGAATTGTTTGGATTTGTTTCGTAACATTTTAAACGTTTGGATTTGTTTTGTAACGTTTTTAACGTTTGGCCTAAATCGCTAAAAAGGGGAAACGTTAGGATTTGTTACATAACGTTTTAAACCTTTGGATTGGTTTCGTAACATTTTAAATATTTGGCTTAAATCTCTAAAAAGGTGAAACATTTGGATTTGTTTAATAACGTTTGTAAATATTTGGCTTAAATCGCTAAGAAGGTGAAACGTTAGGATTTGTTCGTAGCGTTTGGTATAAATTGCTAAACGGTGAAACGTTCCGATTTGTTTCGGAACGTTTTAAACATTGGCTTAAATCGCTAAAAAGGTGAAACGTTAGGATTCATTTCGTAACGTTTTAAACATTTGGCTTAAATCGCCAAAAAGGTGAAACGTTAGGATTTATCGTAACGTTTTAAACGTTTGTGTCACGACCCATTTTCATGAATCGAGACCAGCGCTAGGGTATGGGTATGGTTGTACCAAAACACGTAGCAAGCCTTGCAGATGACCAACTTAAACAGTTAAAACAATGTACCTACAGAAAACCAAATGCTCGGGGGCAATCGAGACTTCAGCCTAGTCTAGCAGTACATATAAACAACATATATTTAAAGTACGCTTATCTCAAATAATCTCAATAGCATGATAATATATAAAATACCATAAACACTGTATCATGCCAAAGCTGATAATATAATAGTTGGACCAATCCAACAAATAATTGTCTAAAATATAAGGTATAAGATTAAGACATAAATACTAATACTACTACTGCGGTCTAAGAGTTTAAAACAGTTCGACTCTTTTATTCTGAAAATAAAATGAAGAACCTCCGAGAATGAAGAAACGGAGATCGACCAATGCTCAAATCATAAACCTGGAAAATTTGGGAAAACAACGGGGTCAAATTTACTGAGTAGAGTTTATATAACCATTTACATTTATTAAGTTAAAAACCTTTAAAAATGTTTAATAAAACATTTTCATTATGGATTATCAATGAAATTCTAAACCATAAATCTAAATCCATTGTCGTGTTGGTGAGACGTATCTCAATAACTGATCCCCGACTATCACTTAATAAATAGTGAGCCCATGAGACGTATCTTCCACCGGTGTGAGACGTATCTCAAACCTACCTCAATACCATAATCATTACCAGTGCGCACGCAGTCCCGATGATGCCCATCGAGTAGCACGTTCTAAATCAAATCCAAAATGCCGAAAACAGTTCAAAAGCTGTTTATACATATGTATATATATATATGTATATATATATATATGTATATATGTATATATACATATATATATATATATATATGTATATACACAAAATATAACATTTGCTTAATAAAGAGGTAAATAGAGATATAAACTCACTGCTTGCTAAATCCACGTGATCCTGACAAGCACCTAACTCTGTTTCGCCTCTGAAGTACGAACAGTCGACGGGTCTAAATAAAATATTAAAATCAGACACCACATAGGACTAGCAGAACACAATACCAAACCACATTTAATAAAAACTTATATTAAATGCATTCCAAATATAACCCAAGTTATAGAGTACAAATCATATAAACATATTTAGAATAATTCGTAAAATAATTTAAATAAAACCAAGTTAAAATCCATATCAATGAGTCAGCCGAGTTATTTAAAACTATCAAGCTTTTTCCCACTTGTTGGGCGACCACAGTCTAACCCAAACAAAAACTTTATTAAATTTATAAACCCGAGTTTATAAATTCAAATACTTAATAAAATAATTATCCATTTAAAACAAATTGAATTCAATATCTTCAAATCCAAGTAACCCAAGTTACAACCAAAACTTAACCATTTTAAGTTTAATAAAGTTTAGGGACTAAACAGTACTTTAGCCAATTTAATTTTCGAAATCAAATTTAATTACTCACTTTCAATTTACTAAATTATAACTCAAAACAAGGATCGAAAAGAAAAAACTTAACTTAAATAAGTTTTTAGGAACTTTTAGGGGTTATATTTTGTCAGTTTTAGCCAAATTGACATTTCAATTAAAATTAGATATAATTACCCGAGTAATTATATTAATTTAAGTTATAAAATATTTAACGTATTCTAATTGTCTAGTTAAAATCAAATGGTTTAAGTTATTATTAAAACAAAATAAATGGGTAAAACTAACTTGAAGTATTCACTTGATTTAAATACAACAATTTGGTGACCATATTGGCCTTTAAGCCATCTCCTTCAATTTCAAAACCCATCCCCGCCAAAGTCAAGAACAGATTGCAAATTCTTATAACAACAAGCCATGATTTTATCAAACCAACAATCCTTAGGTTTAAAGACTATAAAACCTAATCACAGATTCAACCTAAGCATGATTTCTTTGATAATCCCAAATAATAAACAACGGAAACATCACAGAAATGCAAGATTAAGAATAAGAACATGTCAAAGCAACCATGACAGTTTCACGGTGGCAACAAGGATCCAGATTACGATCGAGTCCGACGATGGCCAACAACACAACGATTAGGCAATCACAACTCAATCAAGATCTCTACTCTAATCACAATAAGGTCACAACAAACAAAACAGAACCGGGAACAACATCTTATGAAAATGGCATCAACACGGTGAAATCGTAACGGCGAAAAACGAAGGAAACTTTACGTACCGTTAATGATTCTGAAGCGTAGCGATTATAGAGATCAAAGAAAAATGATGAACCGTCAAAAGAAAACTCAGATTAGCGCTGAAACGAACGAGATATAATCAAGAACGATAATTATGATATCGAAACAAACAATGAAAAGGAAGACATTAACTCTTACCGGATTCGAATCGAAAGGATTAAGGAATGAATGATCGATGAAGTTCATATTTTCTTATGAAGAATGGCGGCTGAACTTTGTGTAAAAGAGAATGATATTTTAGGTTAGGAATGAAAGAAACGTAGCAGGTTACGTTTTATAGGGAAGGAATGGTTTCATAAGCTGCAAATTTTCATACAACATGAATATAGCTTATTCATATTACATAAAAGTGTGGGCTTTTCATCATTAGAAAGAATGGGCCACGTTAAAAAAGAGAAAGGAATGCATGGGTCTTCATTTCATGCATGGACCATATTGTTCTTGTTTTTCCTTTTAAATTTAATAATACACACTAAACACGAATCGGACCACAATCGAATCAACGAGCGACTAAAATAAAATAAAATAAAAATATATAATAATGATAATAAATTATTTAAAACTTGACGGAATACAAAAATTTATAATTAAAGTAAAAAAGTAATTTAAAAATACGGGATATTACATTCTCCCCAACTTATTAAAAATTCTTCCTCGAATTTAGTACGCAACCAAAGTAAATCATAACAGCACACCAAGTACACAAACAAGGAACTAAAACACATCAACAACGATGCACGTACCTCAAGGAAAGAGGAAAGGATAATGTTTCCGCATATCGGACTGCGTCTCCCAAGTGCACTCAACAGAATGATTCTGCCACAGAACTTTGACCATCGGAATCTCCTTGTTCTATAACCTACGCACTTGCGTATTGACAATCTCAACTGGCTGTTCCTCATAGGACATCTCCTGGTCAATCTCAACGCTCTGAGGCACAATCACATGTGAAGGATCTGAGATGCACTTCCTCAGCATAGAAACATGAAATACAGGATGCACTGAAGATATGTCTGGCGACAGAACCAAACGATAAGCCACATTTCCAATCCTCTCTGAAATCTCATAAAGACCAACGTACCTCGGTGCCAACATTCCCTTGACACCAAAACGAACCACGCCTTTCATAGGCGAAACCCGAAGAAACACAAAGTCTCCCACCTGAAACTCGATGTCTTTTCTCATCGGATCTGCATAACTCTTATGCCGACTAAAAGCTGTCTCCAACCTCCGTTTTATCAACAGTACCTTCTCTGAGGCAACCTGAATAATCTCTGCACCAGACAACTTCCGCTGGCCGACCTCTTCCCAGCAGATAGGAGATCGACACTTGCGCCCGTACAAAGCCTCATAAGGTGCCATCTCAATGCTCGCATGATAACTGTTGTTGTAGAAAAACTCAATTAACGACAAATGAGTATCCCAGCTATCCTGATGTCACGACCCGAAATCTCGGGCCGAGACCGGCGCTAGGGAATGGGAGTGGTAGCTCTGAAACCCGTAGCAAGCCTAAATTTCACTATAATTTTTTTTGCATTTTTTAAAATATTATAAGAGTTATAAAACTGTTTTCAGAAAAACTGGCAATATAACATTTGAAAACAGAGCAACACCACCTGTAACAAGTATCACAAACCACCCTGTAACGAATATAACGATATCATGATACACAAATACGGTATCAGTAATACCAGATAAACCATTTAGTTAAACAACTACTACATAATAACCATAAATAAAATACAAACGGTAATAGTTTCAAAATCAGAGTTTATATAGCAAAACCAGACTACTAAACTACTAGACTACTGCGACTCTAGAAGTAAATATCGTTTTCTTTACATTACAAAATACCGACTTCCGGAAGAAGGAATGGAAGTCTGATCACGCCAAAATACTATTTACCTGAAATGGGTGAAAAACAACGGGTCAGTAAAAACTGAGTGAGTTTACATAATTACTAATGAACATTAAATAAAATAAAATCGCATGTAGAATTATTTATATAATGCAATCAGATATTTGATCCGAATGAAACCCTAAACCTATATATCAGATCATGCTATAATCCACAATATTTTATCCAAGAAGTCTGGACCGTGCACATGGGACCGTCGTCACAGACTTTCACTTGTTTTACAGTATCTGGGCAGTGCACATGGGACCGTCGCCTCAGATCTGTATCGGGGTCTGGGCCGTGCACATGGGACCATCGCCTCAAATTTTTTTTTCCCGCTATGTCTAGGCCGTGCACATGGGACCATCGCCATAGATATTTAATTAATCAATACTTAATTCTAATAATATACTACTGGTGATCACACAGTCCTATTGCCGCTCAATAGGAAAGCACGTTCCATCGGATCTATATCAGTTTTAAATAATATATGCAGTGCGATTTAAAATAAATATTCAGAAATTTAAACAATGTTGCATTAATATTCAAAAGTAAAATGCAAACTCACAGTCCACCGCTATTTTCCAAAATAATACTCCCTTACTGCTGCTGCAGTTCTGACCCCGAAATTGGCAGACTCGCCAAATCTAAATATAAACTTTTTGTTAATAACTATAAAATAAATAAAACTTAACTCTAGAGTTGACTATAAACTCAAACTATAACCAAACACACACAATTCTAAAGTTCTATTTTTTTTTAAATTAGTTAATCGATTATCGAGTTGAGTTATGTTTTTCTTAAGACGCTTTTCATAACTTCGTTGAACAAATTCATAAATTCAAGGTTCGATATTTAAATCTAGATTTTACTTTTCAATTATAAATCATAATAATAGTTTGTCGGCCGAGATATCATATTCTCTAAGCCCGGTTATTTATATTTTTCTATGTGTAGCATTGTATGTGCATGGTTCATTAATAGGTCAAAAACGGGATTTATAATGAGAAATGTGTATGGAGTAATTTTGTGGTCCAAGGTAAAAGATATAGGTGCACATTAAATTTCCATCCTCATTTAATTACTGAGTAGTTCATTTCAATTATTAATACTAAAATGTTCTCTCATATCACTAAGTTGATGGCTCATTCTCTGAGTTTTATGTTTGTTGACTAGATAAGAATTGGTTTCTTTTCCATTACTTAATGCATTCTTTGGATTTTAGCAGGGGGTCTCAGATTTACACAAAAGAAAAAGGAGAAGCATATTATGTGCATTAATACTAGGATCTGGTTGGAGGAAAACTAGTTAGTCATTCTTCTCAGGCAGTGAAAAAAAAATTATAGAAATTTAATTCCAAATTAATTTTACACTTGATAACATTGATTTAAGAACAACACAAAGACTACAACCATATCAACATATAAAAACGGCAAGGTTAAAGAAATTGAAATAAAGGTTGAAGTTAAAATATCAAGCTAAGTTCAAGTGTAAGACAAAAATGCCTGAAACTCATTTACCACAGCACTGCTCGTTCAAACAGACTTCTGCTCGTTCGAGCAGTCTTCTGCTCGATTGAGGAGAGACACTAATTTCGTCCTTCATTCCCGATAGTTATCACTTTTATAAATTTTATATCAGTTTATAATAGTTAAAATCAAGATTCAACAATATCAAACTGATTAAACCAAATATAACCCATTAAACTCAAACACTTTAAATCAAACTCTTCAATCCAATCTCAATCCATCAAGCTTAACATACACCAACTAAAACTCTTTGTCATCAAGCATATCAAGAATTTAACTTATTAATCAAACACCAAAACCACTCACAGGAACGTATCATAACCCTATACTCAACCAAAAATTCAAACAAACAATAACCCAATTTCAATTAGTCATAAATACTAAGATATTACAATCAAAATCAACAAATAAGCTATAAATCCTTACAATTTTATCAATTTCTTCAAGTTTTTAGTCGTTGAATGTGTTGTTTATTCCATGAGTCTAAGCTACGGTTTGATCGATCCGTCGAAACTCCTCAACGATTGATGATTTGAGCTTCCTGATTGAATAATTGATGATTAACTATGTTTAATTTCTTAATTTGGTGAAGAATTTGGGTTTAGGTATGGATGTTAGGGTTTTAGGATAACAGTTTAAGCGTGAGCTCTGTTTTAAATCGTGAAATGAAGAACATGGTTCATTCTTCATAAACGGGGCTATTTGAAGTCCTTAATTCATTTTATTTTATTTATTTTTAAATGGTTAAAGGTCCAAAATGGCCCCTTATTTTAATTTTCAATCTATTTATACACAATTATACATCTAAGCAACACACTCACTTTAATTATTTACAATTTAAACCCGGAAATCTTTAATTTGGATAATTTTTTTTAAAATTTAATTCTAAAATTATTATTAGTCACTTTGATTTAATTTGTCCATTTAGCATATATTTATTTAATTTTATCTGTGAAGTCTAATTTTTATTTATATAGTTTCACCGTTTTCTTTTAATTTCGATAATTTATTCCAATTCTCATTTTTAGTTGCTAAAAGTTCGATAAATTTCAAATCACATATCTGACGTTTATCACGAAGATGTGGGGTATTACATTCTACCCCCCTTAAAATAATTCGTCCTCGAATTATCTTTTAGGTATATCTCAATCAATTCTTTCACCTTAATCATTTTATTATCTTTTATTCATCCTTTTATATATTTATTTACTTCTAATTAAAATTTCATGTTTTTTTTTATATATATATAATTCTTTAATATTAACCTTTGCACTACTTTTGTTACATTATCTTATATTACTGCTAATCTTTTGATAACTATATGTGTATTCTCTTTTGACTAATTGCAACAGTTTTTTTGTTTTTTTTTTACCAAACTAGGCATCCCCATAATAATTTACAACTCATTACATAATTAATAATGTAATTAATATTTCAATTAATCTAATCTAACCTTTCTTAATTGTTCTTTTAATTATAACTTTCCGCAATTTAGATTATTACTAGTAGTCCATACTTAGTTCATTTTAATTTACTAAAGTTTTTGTTTATTGTATTGTTCAATACCGACTAGTAATAGTATACTTTTAACTATTTTTCATATCTCATTTCCATATCTTAACTCATATCCGATTCTCCTTTAATCTCTTTTAGTGTACTTACTAATTCATTATTTTAGTATATTCTTTGATCATTTTAAGAACTAATAGGGTTTCTTCCTAACTTTGGAAAACTTTCTTCTTACATTCACCCTTTTTTTTTCACAGCACATCCCCTTATCATCTCTTTGTAAGTCTTGTTCTAATATCACGAAAACCAATTGCTAGCACCTACCTTTAACTTCTAAGTACACCCTATGTTCGTAGGTTAATCTTCTTGATTTCTTCAACGCTCTGCTTATCGATATATGTGCGTTCCTATTGTCACTAAGATTGATTTCACATTCCTAATTAAAAACGTTTATATGATTTTATTCGCTTGTAGCTAGTTAAAGTCAAACGTACTATCGTGTTTATTTAAAACATTCCTTATTGTTTTTGAAACTTATAGAAATCAAGTTAATACTATTGTTTTTCATAGCTTATATCTACTAGTCGAATACAAGTTTATGTTCTTATTCTTCTTAATACTATTTGTTCTTAACGAATTTGTGTTATAATCATTTCTATAATTATTATGTGATCACTATATTTTAATTATTTATTATACTTACACAATTCTACGTCCAACAAAAAAAATTCATTCATTTTTATTCATAAATCATATTATATTTACCATGTTTTCAGTAAAATCCATTGGTCGAGGTACTACGTCCTCTCAACCCAGTGTTCATGTTTCAAGACAACGCACATTTCTAAGAAATAATAAAACTTTAGCCTTCATAGCATTTTATAAAATTTGGAGCTTGGAAATCGAGAATTATCGAATTAAAATTAGATTTGAAATTCCCATTCGAAATCTCGAATTGATAGATGCTTAGTTTCAGCGTCCGCTGGTGTTCTTTGGCCGCATATGACTCTATCGGCATTACCGCAAGGTAAATCCGACCATGTTCCTATCTTATTTCGCTCAGCTACTAAGGTGGATTGGGGACCTAAACCGTTTCGTTCAGTTGATGCTTGGTGGGAGCATGATAATTTCAAGGAATTTGTTTTAGTTTCTTGGGGGTTGATTTGTGCGTCTACAGATAACCTCACACAAAGATTAAGGGAGCTGCGAATAAGAATAAAAAAATGGAACTATGATGTTTTTGGAGATCAGAATAAAATTATAAAGGATTTGAATAATGCTATTCTTATTAAGGAGCTCGCAGCAGAGGATGGGCAGCTCTCAACTGAGGAGGAAAGCAGTTTGTTATCTCTGAAAAATGACTTATGGGTGGCAGAAAAGAAAGTTGAATTGCTTTGGATTCAAAAATCGCGCTTGCAATGGAACTTGTCTGGTGATAGGAACTCTAAATTTTTCCATAGTATTGCTTCTCAGCATTACAGGAACAATCTTATTTCATCAATTCAAGTGGGGGAAGTTGTCTATGTGGAGCCAGCGGACATTAGACTCCACATTAGAGAATTTTTTACTTCTCTTTACAGGCAAAGAAGTCGGATTCGGTATGACCTCTCGGGTTTGGGGTTCAAGAAGTTGTCTGAGGAGCAATCCGCTTCATTGATTCACCAGTTTGATGAAAGTGAAGTTTTCGCAGCTTTATCTTCTTGTAACGAAAGGAAGGCACCGGGACCTGATGGGTTCAACTTCTTCTTTTATAGAAGAGCTTGGAGTATTATCAAAGCTGCTGTCCTGGAGATGTTTTGGACTTTTCATACTTCGAGCTTCTTACCGAAAGGAATTAATACTTCTTTTATGGTATTGATTCCTAAGGTAGTTGGATCTTGTGACATTAAGGATTATCGTCCTATTAGTTTAGTGAATGGGTTATATAAGCTTCTCTCGAAAGCTTTATCATCTCGTTTATCCCCTCTTATTTCGCATGTAGTTTCGGAGAGTCAGCATGCCTTTTTGAAAGGTAGAAGCATTCAGGAATGCTCAATGATTGCGAATGAGCTTATTCACTCAGCCAATAGGCGGAAGCAGAAGTTGCTGGTTTTGAAGCTTGATTTCCATAAAGCTTTCGATAGTATTGATTGGGAGTATCTGATTTCGGTTATGCGCTGCATGGGTTTCCCTCAAAAATGGCTTCAATGGATGTCTTACTGTCTTTCTTCAGCTACCACGGCTATTCTAGTCAATGGTAGTCCTGTAGATCCTATCTCGCTGCAGAGAGGAGTGCGTCAGGGTGATCCCATTTCTCCATACTTGTTTGTTCTGGCAGTGGAAGGTCTGAAATGTATTCTCGAAAAATCTAGACAAATGGGTCTTACTGGTGGTTATTCTTATGCGAGTGAGTTTGATCCAATCTCTCTTTTACAGTTTGCCGATGATACGCTTATATTTCTTCCTTATGATTTAGATCAGCTTATGAATTTGATTCGGATTCTTCGTTGTTTTGAGGTTGTGTCTGGGCTGAAAATTAATTTCCATAAGAGCTCCATAATGGGAATTAATGTTAGCGATACTGATTTATTATCTGCTGCTAACTTGGTGGGATGCAAGATTGAGTCTTTTCCTATCAAATACCTTGGTTTACCTCTGGTTAAGCGGCAATTGGCTTCTGGGTTTTGGGATCATGTGGTTGATCGGTTCAAATCGAAATTGGCTCTTTGGAAGGGTTCTCTGCTCTCGCCGGCGGGGAGGTTAGTGCTTATTAAATCGGTTCTCTTTAGTGTTCCGGTTTATTTTATGTCTTCTTTTTGCATGCCGATTGGGGTTCAGAGTAAGCTGGAGTCTTATATGAAGCGCTTTCTCTGGAAAGGTGATGTTACTTCTAGAACCCTGTGTAAAGTTTCTTGGAAGACTATTTGTCAGAATTTTGCGTTGGGAGGATTGGGAATTTCTAGTCTAAAAACTAGAAATCAAAGTCTTCTTTTTAAGTGGGTTTGGAGATTGCGTTTTAATAGAAATTCCCTTTGGTTTAATGTTGTCTCTTCTTGTTCAGTAATATCAGACTGGGATTCATTGATTTATGGTGATTCGAATAAGCTTTCTAGTATGTGGAAGGGCATTAAGAAAAGATGTTGCAGCGACAACTTTATTTGGGGTGTGTTTATTGATAATGTTCGCTATAAAGTGGGGGATGGGAAATCTATATTGTTGTGGTATGATAATTGGATGGAAACAGGCATGGCGAGAGATCGTTTTCCCAAACTTTTTAATCTTTCCAATCAAAAGAAAGCTTGTATTTTTGATGTTTGGAGTAGGGGTTGGAAATGGAGACGGCGATTGCGTGGTGCAGAATCACTGCTTCTTATTGAGCTACAAAAGTTCTTTAATAAAGTATCTTCCATTGATGATAGGTGTGATGTTATCTCTTGGAATTCTTCTACGGGTGTTTATTCTTCGGCTTCCTTCTGCAAATTTTTAGCGGTAGCAAACTCTGGATCAGCGGGCTCTCATCCTTCAGAGCGTCGTGCTTCTTTTGTCGCTCAGGTTGCTGCCACTAGTACGATTGAGGTAAATCGTTTTGATGCGTTTGATGGGTTCGTTTTACACCAGGGGCCTGTTATAGCTGATGGTGGCGTGTTTACTGTGGATGGAGCTGTCGCGGGTTATGATCAGCCAGATCATCAGTCTGCAGCTGTTAGTAGCGTCTCGGATAGGGGAGTTGCTGTTATGGCGAGCTTTGGGTTGCATCAAGGAGCGGATTATTCTGTGGTTAGTGGGTTTAATGAGGGTGATGGTGCGGCGTCTCTTATAGCTGATGATACTCAACAGACTTCTTCAGAGATGGTGGTCAATTCTGCTGCTGTTCATGAGTCTGGAGCTGCTGTTCCTGTAACCAGTGTGCATCAGGAAGCAGCAACTGCTGTAATTCCTTATGCGCAGGTGTGGAAATCTGAAGCCCCTCCGCGTGTCAAGTTTTTTATTTGGGTCGCTCTCCATAATAGAGTTCCTACATTGGATTTTTTAGCAAGACGAGGTATTATTCCTATTGATAATTCCTTGTGTTCGATTTGTGCGATTGGAGAAACGCGAGATCATCTTTTCATTCACTGTAGTTTTGCAAGGAGTGTTTGGATTGATGTTCTTCGAAAACTGGATGTTGTTTGGGTCTTTCCATCTACTTTCATTGAATTTATGGTGCAGTGGCAATTTATTATTCCTAAGGGTCCTTACCGGAAACTTTGGGAGATTCTTTGGTTTATGATTGTTTGGGAAATTTGGAAAAGTAGGAATTCAAGAGTTTTCCAGAGTGCGGAGATTGCGAAGGAAACGGTGATTTTTAATTGCTTTAACAAGGCGGCTTTCCTTTATAAGCTTTGTAATAGGAGTTTTTCTTACTCGGGTTTGGATTTTTTTAGAAATCCATTCTGTATTCTTTTTTCGAACTTGTGACTGTGTGTTTGTCCGTTGCCCATTGCCTAAGCCTCTAGTGTGCCATTTTAATGTGCCACTTCTTGTGCGAAAGCTTTGAGTAGCGGTTTTGCCACTTCTTGTGGCTTTTAATATAATTTTTATTCATCAAAAAAAAAATTAGATTTGAAAACCTACAAGTCACTTTCGTAAGAATTCCGAATTAAATCTAAAAAAAATCGTTTTTTTTTTTAAAAAAAAACTTATTTTTCCTTAATAACTCATATTCTTAAATTTTAATTTTGAAACTATTTTAGAACTTGTTTCTTTGAATTACTTCTAAAATCTCGTTTTACACGAAAATGTTGATTTCAAAATCCAATTCATTTTAATTTACATATCTAATGCCCCTGAACATAAATTGTAATCAACCCAATAATAATCATTACCCGTGAAACCCTCTAGCTTAAATTACATGCCTTAAGATCTCTAATTATTAAATTCCCAGAACATGCAAATATAGGTTAATCAAATGCATCAAGCATTCACAATTTGCTTAGATATTGTTCGCAGGAAAAACTTCCAAACTCAAATCTTTGAATTTGATAATGGGAACTGTTTCGGTTTGATGCTTTAATCGGAAACTCGAATTTCAATCAAGTCACACAAAAGAACAATAGTAACCAATTAAACTAAAATTACTAGTATCGCTCCAGAGGTTCAGAAATCTAAGCGGGATTGATTTCCAACTACTCCTAAGTTAAGGGTTTAATCCGGAGATTAAGATAGAAAAGCCTGAGCTTTGATTTGTGTTTTTTGATGAAATTGTGTAGACTTTATTAATTTGATAAAATCACTATTTATAGGGACAAATCCCCTAATAATAGGAAAAGGAAGCGAATTAAAACTAAAACACTTAACTAAACCCTAACCTGATAAGATTAAAAGTCTAACGCAGCTAAAACTAAAAAAGGCAATAAAAAATAGCTAATATGGGCCCAATCCCATTACAGCCCATTATGCTCTCTTCTTTGACAGCCCATCACTTGATAATCATACTTTGGGCCGATGTCAACAATGCCCCCAACAAGCCTATATTATTTAAATTGTAGGCTTGTTCTTAAAAGAGGTCCATGTCCAAATACTTACTTCCTCTTATGATTCTCCAACACTCCCATTGTTGATTATAAAAGGAAACCTCTAATTTTTACTTTCTTCAAACCCTAAATTCAATAATCAACGGATTGTTGCCGATTTGCAATTACCTCACACCCGCCAATTATTTCGCCGCCGATCTTGAAATCTCGCCGCACCAGAGCCTCGCCGATCGCCTTGTTCATTTTCCGAACCGAAGAATCGTCAATCTGTCACCTGCCCGTGATCATCCTCTGCCGATCTTGAAATCTCGCCGCACCAGAGCCTCACCGATCGCCTTATCCACTAGACCGAGCCAAACCGTCACCGATCTCGTTAGTTTTACCGAGCCAGAACACCGCCGTCGATCTTGTCCATTCTGCCGAGCCAATCAGTCGCCGCGATTCCGTCGATCTTGTCCATTCTGCCGAGCTAATCCGTCGCCGCGATTATCAATCTGCCGATCACCACCTTTCGCCGCAATCATCAACTTGCCGACCATCATCCTTCGCCGCAATCATCAACCTGCCGATCATCCTTCGCCGAGCCAACTCATTACGATCATCATTGCCGATCCTCTTATCGGTTTTGTACGTCACTGCCGATCGCATCCCTTTCTCCGTATCAAACCGTCGCCGAGCCTCCACCCGTCTTGTAAGTAACGCCGATCTTCTCATTTGTTTTGTAGACTAGCACTTTCTGCCGCGCCGATCATCATGCCTGCCGATCCTCTTATCTTTTTTGCAGATTTTCGCCGAAACAAGTTTTCAAACCTTGCAAGCCATCGCCGGCGCCGATCTTCAAGTGCTGGCTTTCTTATTTCCTAGGATGACTCGTGTCGATCCGGACATCACCGCAAAGGTTCATGACAAGATCTCTCGCCATCGTGAAGAAGCATCAACCGCAATTGCAGAGGTATTAATCCTATCCGAAAACCATAAAACTTATGTCGGCCCTTTACTTAAACAACCATCTCCATTGTGTGAAATTTCTCTCCCGTTCCATGACCGCTGTCCGCCACGTTTTGTCGTCGATCACCACGCCTCCGTATGGATTGGTGAACAATTCAGAAACTGGCCAAACCCTTCTTCAGACTTCAAGCTGTGGGTAGCTAGATTGAAACCTTTTTATGAAGCCTCTTGGGTTACTGCTGGTATTGCCGATCTTATTACGCTTGCACAGATAGATATGCTGTGTTATAGACATTATTTGCTGAGATCGGCTTTATTTTGGTCTCGTTCAATCAATGGGTTTTCTTTCAGATTTGGCCCAATGTCGATCACCTTGTTAGACATTTCATGCATGCTTAACGTGCCTATCTCCGGTCACAGGATCACTCCAGAACTATCTCCCACTTCTTCTACGCTTGATACGGGTCCGGCACGGTCGTCTCTGAATTTTGGTAGATTCCTAAAAGACCGCCAACAAACCTCCACTGTTCCAGATCGCGAAGAACATATTGCTTTTCTCACTTATTTCCTTTGTAAATTCGTGGTATGTTCTACAGCTTATAAGGTGACTAAAGAATACCAACGGATCGCTGTCGCACTCGCTGACGGAGTGTACCTGAACCTTGGAGAGTATATATTGGCCTCGATTTCCGTGGCTTGCATGAGATGATTCCATGTACCGATCCGAGCTCGCATAAAGTTCCGAGTGGTCCAATTTGGGTACTTCAGATGTGGTTAACCATGTATTTTCCAGAATTAATGCAAATTACAGACCGTGTTGAAGGTTCATGTCATGGATTTACCTTTCTACAATGCCGACCGCTCATGTCTACTATCGATCAGATCATCAGCTTCTTCTCTGACACGGACAGCCGATCTCCGGAGCTGTTTTGCCCATTACTGACGTTTCCTCCTTTGTGGCTCGGATATGGATTCAGAACTGATCTTCGCGTAGTAAATCAAGATAAAAAGAATTCTTGGTGGGTCAATTGGATGAGTGCATTTCGAGCAAGGAATTTGTTTCTTGGACTCACGTACTTGTCTAGTGGTTGTGAGGGATATTTTGAGCACTACTATGCTCGTCAGTTCGGTCGGCCTCAAGGCTTGCCTTGCCCACTTCAAATTGATTGGAATCTACGAGATCATTCCAGACCGAAACTAGCGAATATGATCGACATCCAAGAGTTGTTTTTGTTGAATAAACAATATCTCGTTCAGTGCAAGGCTATCCCGTACCCTGAGAGCCAACCCCTAGCCGATCCTTCATTCGACTCTTGGTGGAAAGATTTTATTAACCGATATTTCATCCATTCGGCTGAAGAAGTGTTGGCTCGCCATGACTTTTATCTTCCTCCCATTAAACGAAAAGCTTCTCACGAAGATGTTTTTCTTTTGCAGGGCGATCCATCCAAGAAAGCGAAAGGTAATGATGTCGATCAAGGTAAATTTCGTTATTTTATTTTTTATAAACTTGTTCAACTTTTTACTTATGATCAAAAATGCTTATGCAGCTACCGAGACCATTAAGAACAAATCTCTCGCGACGAGATCGACTTCGGAAGCAACCTCACAACCCAAGAAACGTCCGATTCACACTGGTGGTAAACCAAAGAAGGCGGCCGTGAAACCGAAAGCTCTCAAGACCGTTGCTAACGCCACTCCTCATTTGATCGACGAAGATGATATACCGTTTGATTTCGGTTCTCCTTCTGACCGTCCAACCATCCCAATTCCCGTCGTGCGCAATTTGATTGAGGAAGATGACTTGCTGCCGATTGACGGTTCGTTTCCTATCCGGCCTGCTTCTGAACCGCAGCAACAAAAGAGCAATCGGACCAAGATCACCATTCGCACTCGCACTTCGTCGTCGACCAACACCATCAACCGATCTCCCACTGTGCCGATCATTCCAAGTCATCCTTCATCTGCTGCTTCGGCGCAAGTGGTATGTTTTTATGTTTATATTTCCAATATTGCAATCCTTTGTATTAAGTACTTCGCTTGACAATTGTTTGGATTTTTCGTTCTTGCAGAAGACAGCTCTTGAAGAATTGGATGATATCCTAAATTCTGACGTCGAGAAAGAAACTTCGTTACAAGAAGACGACCTCACTTCTGATTGTAGTGATCAATCCGGTGAGCCTGATGACTCTCTCCTTCTACTTGATGCCAAAATTGAAGTGATCCGTCGTTTGAAGCCAAAAGGATTGAATGTTTTTGAGAATGATTAAGACATGGAGGAATTGCGATCGGCGGTCTCTCTCTTCGCCAAATTTCCGAACACCGATCTCATCAACCCCAATGGTCATTCGGCCATAGCTGTTGCTAACAGCGACTTTTCGGCTATCAAAGAAACACTTGAGTCTTGCGGGTCGATACGCCGTTCTTATGAGAGCAAGAAAAAGAAGAAGGAGGAAGCAGATAGGAAGATCGACCGTCTTCGTGAAGAGGCGAAGAAAATGGCTCCTGAAGTTGATGCTTCGACCCGGGCGATACAAGAGTTGCGCAACAAGATTGAAGAACTTCAAAGAGAGCTGGCAATCAAGGAAGAACTTCATCTACCAGTGAAAGCTAAGTTCACATAGACTGTAACCGAGGCGAAACAACTCATTGCGCGCCGATCTTCTATCAAGGATGAGCTGAAGGCCGATCAAGCCAAGTATGACGATGCTTGCAAGGGATATAGTGAGATGAGGAACTTGGTCGGTGATCTTTTTAATGCCGTGTGATCGGCGTTGTATGAGTTTGATAACATTTCTGTTTTTTGTGTTTGCAACCAAAAATGTTTATTTTGCCGTAGTTTGAACAAGTATTATCCTGGATTTTGACAAACCATGTGTTTTAGTGTTTGTAAACTAGATCGGCATATGATGTTTAATTTCGTTTTATTCAACTGTTCAAGACAGCGAAAAACTAAAAAGAAACATATTGACTTTTTTGATTGCCAATAAGGTCGATCAACAAGGCCGATCTATGTTAAAAACTTTTTTGGCCGATGGTTTTTACAAAAAACTGATTTTCTATCGGCCAATCAACAGGATTATATTCATGATCTTTGGTGCAAAAGAATAATAATTTGCCGAACAATAAATAATTTTATTCATTTCTTTTTGTTTACATCTTTTATTCGGCTGGATTTCCGAAACATAGATAGTGATTGCTCGGCATTTAAAAAGTTTCCAATGGTCGCACCAGGTTTAATCGGCCACCCAAGAACTTATAAAATATCGTTTCGGCCGATGAAAAACCTTATATCGTTTTGACTGTAAGGGGATCACTCCATATCGTCTCGGAAGGTTTCCTTATTTATACCCTCCCAGCAACTAGGAACGTATTTTTTGAGGTATTGACCATTAATTGACATGTTATGCACCTCTCCATCTATATCTGTCAAGACATAAGCGCCACTTAACAAGACTTGTATTATTTGAAATGGTCCTTCCCAATTCGGGCTCCATTTTCCAAGACGTCGATCTTTATGCCCCAGTGGTAAAATTGCTTTCCACACCAGATCTCCAACCTTGAAAATTTTACTCTTGACTCGTTTATTGTACGATCTTTCGACTCGCCTTTTTTGCGCTTCTAAATGGTCAAGTGCTTCCAATCTTTCTTCATCGAGATCTAATGCTTCTAAGATCATTTTATCGGCATAATCATCTTTTAAGAACGTATGTTGTCTCTTTCGTCGTACAGAATGTACCGCGAGCTCCATAGGCAACATTGCGTCATATCCATACAACAAACGGAATGGAGATGTGCCGGTGGCTGATTTCTGGGATATTCTATTACCCCAAACGACTTCGGACAAAATCCTATGCCATTGGTTTGGGTTTTCTTCGATCATTTTGGACAGACAGTTCTTTATAGATTTGTTTGTAGCTTCTGCTTGTCCATTCGCTTGGGCATAATACGGTGTAGAATGTATCATTTTAAAACCGTACTCTTTCGAGAAAGCTATAGTGTCCGATCCAGTAAACATAGTTCCTTGATCGGTCGTAATAGTTTCTGGAAGGCCATGTCGATGAATCAAATTTTCTTTGAAAAATTTGATTACTTCGTCTTGTGTTGGCGATTTCAACGGCTTGACTTCTACCCATTTCGTGAAATAGTCTGTCGCGACGATCACGAAAGTATGTCCTTTCGCCGATGGTGGGTAAATTTTGTCGATCAGGTCAACTGCCCATCCTCTAAATGGCCATGGCTTGATGATCGAATGTAATACGTCTGCTGGAACGTGTTGAACCGGTCCAAATTTCTGACAAGCTTCACTTTCTTTGGCGTACCGGATACAATCTTGTTCCATTTTCGGCCAATAAAAGCCGTATTTGTGTATGAACCACCTCATTCTTGGCCCAGCTTGATGTGCCCCCGAGATTCCTTCATGAACTTCAGCCATGACCAACATAGCTTCTTTTGGTCCTACACATCTGAACAATAGACCTTCACGACATCGTTTGTACAATTCGTCAGCTAGAATCACATAGTTGGTGGCCAACATTTTGATTCGCCGATTTGTCGGGTCTGGATGTCTAAACCAGTCGATCAATTCTTTCCTCCAATCAGCTGTCGTGTCCAAGTGATATGCCGAGCTGCAATCATCTGGTATTATGCCCCCAGTGTGAAGACAAGGCGTTGTTCTCTCAATAACCTCAAAACCTGCCATGATTTTGTATCCACTTCCATGCTGGGCTAAGTTGTTCGCCTCTTCATTTTCTGCTCTTTCCGCGAACTCTATCCATGTTTCGGAGAAACAATCCATGAGGTGTTTGGCTTTATTGCAGTACTTAATCAAGACGTCTGATTCGCATTTGAATTCGCCAATAACTTGCTTAATAACTAACAAGGAGTCTCCTTTTACTTGAATCGCTTTAGCTCCTAGCTCGGCCAGGACTTCCAATCCAATGATCAGCGCTTCGTACTCTGCTTGATTATTAGTGCATTGGAATGTTAGTGAAAAGGACATTCGAAAAACCAAGTCTTGCGGCGAGACAATTAATATCCCTGCACCTGCCCCTTTATTAGTTTTAGATCCGTCAAACCAAAGCTTCCACAGAATTAGATCGAAGCAAGCTACCTCCTTGATCGGGACTTTGGGATGATCGGCTAAAAAATCTGCTAGTGCTTGTCCCTTAACGGCTTTTTGTGGAACATATACTAATGTGAATTCTGACATTGCAATAGCCCATTTTCCAAGCCGATTTCTCAGATAAGGTCGAGACAGAATGTATTTGATCACATCCGTTTGAGATAAAACATATACCACTACCGGAAGCATGTAATATCTTAATTTACAGCATGTAAAATAAAGACACAGACATAGCTTCTCGATAGTAGAATATCAAATTTCTGTGTCAGTTAGGCTTTTACTCAGATAATAAACCGATCTTTCGACTCCTTGATCTTCCTGTGCCAACATGCATCCTAACGATTCGTGGGCTGCCGAAATATATAACAATAACGGCTGTCCCTGCTTAGGGGGCATCATGACTGGAGGCTTGACTAAATAAGTCTTGATCTCGTCAAAGACTTTTTGCTGCTCTTCTGTCCAAACGAACTGAGATGTTTCTCCGGCCTTCAGTAATGTTCTCCAACTTCTTAATCGGCCCGCTGTGTTTGAAATGAATCGTCTCAAAAAATTAATTTGGCCGATCAATCTCTGAAGTTGCTTCTTAGTTTTAGGAGGTTCAGCATTTATGATCGCCTGCGCTTTGTTTTTATCAACTTCTACCCCCCTTTGGTGAACTAGAAAACCTAGGAAGTTACCAACTGATACACCGAATGCACATTTTAAAGGATTCATCTTCAAGCCATTTTCTCTCATTCTGACAAAGGTTTCTCTCAGGTTGGTCAAATGTTGTTCGCTGGTCTGTGACTTGATGACCACATCATCTATATAAATTTCCAGACAATCCAAACCTGCAAACATTTTATTCATCGCTCTCTGATAAGTGGCCCCAGCATTCTTTAGGCCGAAAGGCATAACAACCCATTCGTATGCGCCGATCGGCCCTGGACAACGAAATGCTGTTTTGGATACATCTTTTTCGTTGATTGGGACTTGATAATAACCAGAGTGCGCATCGAGGAAACTTAAAATGATGTGCCCGGCCGCGCCATCAACCATCATATCTGCAATGGGCATTGGATACTCGTCTTTCGGCGTGGCTAAATTTAAGTTCCTGAAATCGACACAAACTCTCAATTTACCATTCTTTTTCATGACTGGGACAATGTTAGATAACTACTCTGTATATTTGGCTTCTCTGATAAATCCGGCTGCTTCGAGCCGTCTAAATTCGTCATGAACTAGTGTTTCCACTTCTTTTGACATACGTCTCGGAGGCTGCCGAAACGGCTTGAAACCAGCCTTTAGTGGTAACTTATGTTCAACAACAGATCGGTCCAATCCTGGCATTTCTTCATACGACCACGCGAAACAATCTTTGAATTCTCGCAATAAAGCGATTAGTCTATCAACCGTCCCTTTATCAAACTGATCACTGATGAACATAGGCTTGGTTTGTACTCCGGATCCCATGTCAACTTCTATCAGCGTGTCTTGCACCTGAGCTGGATCGTCATCCAATTTGCCCGACGCTATTTGTAAATCGACAATTTGAAGGGCCCTTGTCGGATCTTGTCCTTCATCTTCGTAGATGCACTCCGCTGATCGCACCGCATAATTTTTGGAAAGCATGCGAACTTTCTCTCTAATTATCTCATGTTTACTAATCATTGGACTTATGTAATATTGACGATCGGCCTTTGCCCCCGAGTGTGACTGTCATAGGCCGATCCGAATTTAAGACGATCCGTGGGGTTGTGTTGCGTTTCGCACTCAATGATTGTATGTCTTTCACTTGATCATCATACAACAGTGCCTCTAAACAATTAGAGTCTTCTCCGAACGGATTTGGGTCGCCTTGCACAACTTCTGCTATTCCATCTTCGCGCCACATTATCAACATTTGGTGCATTGTTGACGGAATGCACATATTGGAGTGGATCCAATCTCGTCCGAGTAAAATATTGTAATTACTCCTTGCGTTGACAACAAAAAATCCTTCTTCGGTTTCGACTCGACCGATCATAGTTTTCAAGGTTATGTAACCCTCTGCTGGCGTCTCGCCTCCCGCGAAATCGGTCATATAAACATCAGTTGGCTCCAGCTCATCGCGATTGATACCTAATTTTTTAAGCATTTTGGCGGGCAATATGTTAACTCCAGCTCCATTGTCAATGAGTACTCTATTAACTGGGATGCTATTAACATCGGCCTTTATATACAAGGGCCGAATATGTCTTGTCATCCGTTGTGGCGGTTTGCTGAGAGACACAACGGCTGATTTTTCAGCACTGCTTTCTTCGGGCACAACCACATCTCCATCTAAGATGCCTTTCTGTCCGGGCTTGCACCGAAATGACTCAGGAAAAGTAATGACATGAACCTCATGTGGCATCTCCCTAACACCCCTGGCTCGCAATTGACCATCGGTTGTTGAAATGACCACGTCTTTGTATGACAGCTTGGGTGTTTTAGGTTCATCGGCGATCACCAACTCGTTGGCCGTCATTTTTTGCTGCTCGATCGGCTTCGTAGACTTTTTCTCTACCCAGATCTTTCTGATCTTCTTCACTGGAGACATAGGAACATTAATAGCTGGCTCGCAATGATCTATGGTATTATCTTTGCGATTGAGCGTGTCGTGATCGCTCATGCGACCAGCTGATTCGTTTGGGAACGTCAGTCGCCTTTTAACCGGTAGGAAGTCTCCAGCTGTTGGCGATCCTTGCTTCATTTTTGAATCGGCTAACTTTCGGGAATCTTGCCTCATCCTTTGCATACGCCGTTTTTGAGTCTTGCTCAAATGAGGTTGTTCCTCTGTGGGCCGAAACATTCTTCTGAAAACCGTGACTCCTTCTTCCCTTTTAGGTTCATGCTTCTTCCATTCTCTCGTGGGAGCCTTTGGTTTAAATGTCTTAGGATTGGCTCGACACATATTGTGTTCCGCTTTGAAACAAGTCTTGCATGAAGGGCATTGGACTTCAGATATTCGCTCAAACACGCTCTTATTGGACGTCTCATTCTTGAGGCGCGGTTTCCACACCTGCTTCTCTTCTACCCGAAACTTTGGTTTCTTCGGGTCCCATTTTTCCAACACACGTCCGCTCCCCAATGCTCGCTCGAAATTTGGCCGAATCGTATTAATGGTAATACATTTTTCTTCGGCCTCCTTTTTGGTTGGGAATAAAAGTTTGCCTTCGGTTATTGCTTTTTGAATCACATTTCGGAAGATAACACAGTTATTTGTGCTATGTCTCCAAGAGTTGTGATATTTGCAATACTCTTTTCCAACCCTTTGGTCTGCTGGAGGAATTACGTGACCTTCTCCCAGAATTATCTGATCGTCTTTGAGCAAAGCATCAAATATTTCATCCGCCTTTGTTAAATCGAAGGAATAATCTTTCTGAATGGCGGCGCTTTTATTCTTCTTCTGAAATCCTGGCTTTCTCAAAGCCGAGCATTCTTGTGGTTTTTTCGCTAGGAATTCAGCCATGCAAACATCTTCATCAGACTCGCAATCGCTATCGTCCGTGACGACGGCCACATCGAGTTGATCTCTATAGTAAGTTCCTTTTGACGAACCTCTCCTCTGTTCTTTCTCCACCAAGAGCCTTTCATAGCTGGTCACTCGATTAGTGAGCTAAAACAAATCTCTGAAACGATGTCCCTCGAAATGCTCCCTCATTGCGAAGTCCATTCCTTTGATCACCATGGGAACGCAATCCGACTCGGCAATGCTGGTTTGGCAGCGGGTTCTCAAATTGCGGAACCTTGATATGTATTTTTCCATGGATTCGTTTGGCAGTTGAGAAATGCGAGCTAGATCGGCCAACGTGACATCGGGTGGGGCACGATAAAACTCTTCATGGAATTTCTCCTCGAGATCTTTCCATGTGCCGATCGAACCTGGCGTTAGATGTGAATACCAAGTGAACGCCATTTTTGTTAGTGAACTAGCGAATAGCCTCAACTTCCAAAAATCATGTGCTCCCGCTTCTCCACATTGCGCGGAAAACCTGGCAATGTGCTCGACTGTCGATTGCCCTTTTTCCTCTCCAGAGAAAAGACTAAATTCTGGGACCTTATATCCTCTTGGGAAGGGATATAATTTGTCGATCCAATCAGGGTATGGCTTAACATATGATGGCCGAGGTATCGGCCTGCAATCAACGCCCAATCTTTCCAGTTCATCTAAAAGTTGGGCTCGATCATATACTCCATCCTCTCCCTTTGCTGATATGTAAGAAGAGTTTTCCTTCACAGGGTTTTGCAAATTTATAAGAGGTTCGCTCGCCACTTCTTTGCCAGGTCTCTGTGAAACATGTTCACTTGCGAGACTGGTTTCAATATCGTCTCGTGACAAGATCTTCACTGATCCACAATGCATTCCCGATCTAGCCGACGACTGGGTTGGATCGGCCTGTGGGTTTTGTGAATTAGCTCGAATCGGCAGTTGAATGAGATCAACCCTTCGGTTGGTCGTCTCCGCAATGTGTTGTCCAGTCATGATTTTGGCCATACTTTCTATTGCGTTTGACATGGATTTGACATCTGCTCTGATCTCTCGCTGCAAGACTGCATGATCGGTCATCATTGTCTTGTTCACCGACGCCATTTGATTCATAACTCCGTCGAACATGAGCCGATATTCTCCAGCAATTTCATTTCGCATAGAGGTAAAATTGGCATGTGTGAGAGACGGACCACTTGGTGGTAGGTCTCGTGAATAATCGGCCGAATCATCTTCTTGTCTCGAAGAAGGATCTTTGGCCGAATTTTCAGATACGGTCTCTGGCGAGATCGTAGTTTTTTGAGTGGTCGCGGTCGTTTTATCTTTGGCCATTATTTCTTCAATATCTGAATCGTAATTGCCGGGGAACAACCGTTTTCTCTCTTGTAACTCTCGGGTAACCGATCTAGTGTATCTCTGATCGTCTTTCAGTGTTCCGATTTTTGTGCTAACCATAAACGTGTTCCCAGTGGAGTCGCCAAAAGATGTTCGCAGGAAAAACTTCCAAACTCAAATCTTTGAATTTGATAACGGGAACTGTTTCGGTTTGATGCTTTAATCGGAAACTCGAATTTCAATCAAGTCACACAAAAGAACAATAGTAACCAATTAAACTAAAATTACTAGTATCGCTCCGGAGGTTCAGAAACCTAAGCGGGATTGATTTCCAACTACTCCTAAGTTAAGGGTTTAATCCGGAGATTAAGATAGAAAAGCCTGAGCTTTGATTTGTGTTTTTTGATGAAATTGTGTAGACTTTATTAATTTGATAAAATCACTATTTATAGGGACAAATCCCCTAATAATAGGAAAAGGAAGCGAATTAAAACTAAAAAACTTAACTAAACCCTAACCTGATAAGATTAAAAGTCTAACGCAGCTAAAACTAAAAAAGGCAATAAAAAATAGCTAATATGGGCCCAATCCCATTACAGCCCATTATGCTCTCTTCTTTGACAGCCCATCACTTGATAATCATACTTTGGGCCGATATCAACAGATATATATATATATATTTGATGGCTTTGTTGAATTGAAGCTAATAGATTTACAAAACTATAAGTAGAGTATGGGCTTAATATGACAAATATAAAGAGAAAATTAGGGAAAATACTCTATTTTCTAAAATAATAGAAAATTATACCTCAACAAGAAAAAGATAGAGAAAATACCTCACCTTTTTGGTACTTTTATTTTTTTACTCTAAAGTTCCTTTTTATTATAAGAATACTTATTTCTGATTATTTTTTACTCTAAGCATTTTAATTTTACTCCAACACGTGTATTCTCTTTCTCTCTCAGATTTTCTTCTCTCTCTCTCTTTCTCTTCTTCTTCTTCTTCTTCTTCTTCTTCTGCTTCTTCTTCTTCTTCTTCTTCTTCTTTTTCTTTCTTTTTTTTCTTCGTTTTCTCTCTTCTTTATCACGCCGCCGCTGTTCCTTCAACGATCCGTTATTACTCTGCCGTTTTTCCGCCTTCTCTTCGTCTTCACTCCGCAGTCGGTTCGCCGTTCTTCCACATTTTAGCAATTTTTTTCTTAACTCGTGGTGATTATTACGATTTATTTTAACTCTCAGATCTAAAAAAATTATTCTTTAATTTTTTCAGTTTAAGATCTGAAAATCTGCATTAAAAATGATTTTATGATGAAAAAACGATTTTCTGCAGAAAACAGCGTCTGATTATCATATCGTTATCACTATGACATTATCATATCATTATCATAACACTGCAGCGAAAAACGATTTTTTATCAAGAAAAGTGCTTGATTATCATTTCGATATCATTAACGTTAGCATATCTGTATCATTAACATTATCATATCAATATCTTAATATTATACGGTTATGATAATAATATGACAAGGTTATGATAATAGTATGATAAAGTTATGATGTAGTTATGATAAAGTACGTCATGATAATGATATGATAATATTTTTTTGATACTGTTATGATAAATTATATTGTGATAATGTTCTGATAATAATATGATAAGATTATGATAAAAAATTACGATATAATTATGATAAAATACGTCATGATAATATTATAATAATATTATGATATAGTTATGATAATAGTATGATATAGTTATGATAAAAGATAAATAACGTTATGATAACAGTATGATAAATTTGATGATAATAATATGATACCGTTTGATAATAATACGATAAGGTATAATAAAATGTTATGATATAGTTATGATAAAGTACGTTATGATGATAATATACTATTATGATAAAGTAGGTCATGATAATGTTATGATAATACTGTTATCATAAAGTAAATCACGATAATGTTATGATAATATGCTGTTATGATAAAATATGTCATGATAACGTTATGATAACAGTATGATAATCAAACATTATTTTCCATAGAATTTTTTTTATTTTCTGCAGTGTTATTGATAACGACATGATAATATAGTGATAATGATATGATAATCAGACACTGTTTAAAATCGTTTTTTTTGCAGAAATTTATTTTTTTCAGATGAAAATCGCTTTTTTCTACAGATTTTTAGATCTGAAAACTGAAAAATTGTAAAATCGATATTTTTTAGGTCTGTAAGTTAAAATAAACCATAAAAATTACAGAATCGATAATTTAAATCTCAAATAATAATGGAACGACGGTAATACGACGGCGGAGTGATGGCAGAGACGATGGCGGAGGCGATTACTGAGCGATGGCGGAGGCGATGGCAGAGGTAAGGTCGGAAAATAATGAAGAAGGAGAGAACAAAAATGGAGAAAAAAAAATACAGAGAGAGATAGAGAGAGATAGAGAGAGAGAGAGAGAGAGAGAGAGAGAGAGAGAGAGAGAGAGAGAGAGAGAGTAGGCTGTTAGTTATGTGAGAGTAAAATTCTGAATATTTTAATACGGAGAGTATAAAAATAATTAGACAAAAATGCTGAGGTATTTTTAATATCTTTTCTACACTGAGGTAGTATTTTCTATTATTTTCTTATTTTAGGTAAACGCCTAATAAGCCCAAATATAAAAGGAAGAGTATGTGTGTTCTATCTTAGTGGCATTCATATATATATATATATATATATATATTTTCTATTTTCCTAATGCAGTTATCCAAATAAATCAATGAAGAAAATATTAAACATAATAAAAGGAAGTATAAGTAGACTTCACCAATTAAATTGTTCTCTATGGCAAAATCACTAACATAAAGGTAAAGTTTGGAGCAATAGGAAAATATAGGGAAAGGGGAAATCAGATGGAAAAATGAATAATGGATAGTAGACTCGCAAGTATAAGCGTGATCCTCCACCTATAAAAATGTAAACCCACTAATCATCTTAAGAAGATAAAGACCACTAAAACAACAACTTCACTAAGGGAGACTACTCAATCATGCCGATTAATCAAATAAAAGAAGAAAAAAAATCTAATACAGACAAACAATATCAACTTCAATTCATCAAGTTTAAGCTTTAAATTAGTCAAAAGTAGCACTAACAATAGATAATTAACTTACTTGATTCTCAATTTTACTCAAAGAACATGAAGCTGGGGATTGAAGACGATGATCTGACTAAGCCGTTCTTTGGTGTAATTCGTATGTTATAATCAGCTCCAATTATGACGTTCACTCCCCTTGATGGCTCTGTCTCCTAATTCCACTTATTCTTGATGTGAAGCTCTTATGATTCTAGGGTTTGCTATTTATTTTCCTTTTTATTTTCAGTAAAGAGAAAGATGAGGAGTTGAAATGGGTTCTCCTCAATTGATTGGGTTTTATGTTTCCCAAATTACTAATTTTTAATCTTCTTTTTTTTTAAATGGCTGATTGTCCAAAGAGGATTCTTATATTATTATCAAATCAATTATCCATTTCTATATATCTAACTATACACTTTAATACCTTTTTATTATATTCAATCTCCGTTAGTATTTAATTTTTTTTTCTAGAACGGAAATTTTAAGTTTAGCTTACCTTTAGACTTTACTTAAATTTAAATTTTATCAGATAATTGTTTATTTAGCAATAAGATAATAACTCGTTTAATATAATACTCTCATTATCTATCTTATGTATAATGAGCTTGCATCCTAATCATTTCAAGAATCTTAAATGATAACATTAAACCTAAATATTTACTATTTGTTTTACACAATTAAATCCATCATTGATTACTTTACTATTTCCTTATCATTTAACCTAAATATTTACTATTTGTTTTACACAATTAAATCCATCATTGATTACTTTACTATTTCCTCAAATTTCCTTATCATGATCATAGAGTTTTCATCCGAATACACTTACGTTTAAAATACAGTTTATTTCATACGCCGGCTTTTGTCAAATTTTTTATTTCAAAACTACAAATTTATAAAATTTCTTTCCTGATTTTTTTTTGTATAATTGTGCTTCAGGGTGATGACACCTCTCATCCCCAAAGAGTTGCTATTATAAATCACTTTCTTTGATATATCAACATATATGATGCATGTTCTATACAGAAATCGTTTTATATATGTACATATACACATAAAATTTTGATATGCTTTTCTACAGTGATTTTTACAACATCCTTCAATGCTGGGTCTGAGCACAATTACACCTTTAAAACTGTAAAATTTTCAATTACATATAAAAACTTGTAAGTTTTTTTTTTCAGACGAAAACTCTGTGAAATTCCAAGGTTTTCTAAATCCAGGTTGGTAATCTTATCTTATACTTCTTTTATATTTTTCCTCTAATAGTATTAATACTAACGTGTCTATTAAACAATTATTATTGATTTATTATGTATTCCTTCTCCCTTTCTATTTTGTTAGCATTTTAAATTCTTTTATTTTATTATATCCATTATAAGTTTATATTCTTTTCCCTTCTATAACTTTCATTATGCATTTCTAATATATCATTCTGTTCATTTATAAATTGATCTCTATTTTTTAATTATCTTAATCATTTATGTCACGTTTTACCCTTTTCCATTTCAAACTATTCTTTTTATTATTGAAAGTATTTATTCTATGTGTAGTCTAACTTTAGTTTTATCTCTTAACTCTGACATTTCTTATTGTAATAACATTAACGTTCTTAACCCAAACATATATAATTTAATATACCTAGAGGCGTTTAATGAGGCTCACATGCCTCTCTAATAATCATGCCACGTCCACCTTGTCTACCCTACCTCGCTGGTAAACGTGACCTTCTCATATTAACCCACCTATTTCATCCTCTAATTTATAAACATAAGTCATATCTTCACCTTCTGGTTCTGCATGATCTCGAGCATAACATGACTCGAACATGTGTGATACACACCACAAATTCTTACATAATAACCATATACAGTCAAACACATATAACATATATCATATAAACTTGACACATCCTATATGTGAGGCTGAAAGTTTTGAAAACAATTGAAAACATAACGAAGACATGACTTGAATCCTATGTGCCGCAGTAGTTCCTAGGTATTCAAAACATATAGCCTATAACACGTATAACAATGGCCTAGAATTCTAAACCATTGCTCTGATACCACCTTTGTCACGACCCGAAATCTCCGGCCGAGACCGGCGCTAGGGAATGGGAGTGGTAGCTCTGAAACCCGTAGCAAGCCTAAATTTCACTATAATTTTTTTCGCATTTTTTAAAATATTATAAGAGTTATAAAACTGTTTTCAGAAAAACTGGCAATATAACATTTGAAAACAGAGCAACACCACCTGTAACAAGTATCACAAACCACCCTGTAACGAATATAACGATATCATGATACACAAATACGGTATCAGTAATACCAGATAAACCATTTAGTTAAACAACTACTACATAATAACCATAAATAAAATACAAACGGTAATAGTTTCAAAATCAGAGTTTATACAGCAAAACCAGATTACTAAACTACTGCGGCTCTAGAAGTAAACAGCGTTTTCTTTACATTACAAAATACCGACTTCCGGAAGAAGGATTGGAAGTCTGATCATGCCAAAATACTATTTACCTGAAATGGGTGAAAAACAACGGGTCAGTAAAAACTAAGTGAGTTTACATAATTACTAATGAACATTAAATAAAATAAAATCGCATGTAGAATTATTTATATAATGCAATCAGATATTTGATCCGAATGAAACCCTAAACCTCGAATCATATATCAGATCATGCTATAATCCACAATATTTTATCCAAGAAGTCTGGACCATGCACATGGGACCGTCGTCACAGACTTTCACTTGTTTTACAGTATCTGGGCCGTGCACATGGGACCGTCGCCTCAGATCTGTATCGGGGTCTGGGCCGTGCACATGGGACCATCGCCTCAAAAAATTTTCCCCCGCTATGTCTAGGCCGTGCACATGGGACCATCGCCATAGACATTTAATTAATCAATACTTAATTCTAATAAGATACTACTGGTGATCACACAGTCCTATTGCCGCTCAATAGGAAAGCACGTTCCATCGGATCTATATGAGTTTTAAATAATATATGCAGTGCGATTTAAAATAAATATTCAAAAATTTAAACAATGTTGCATTAATATTCAAAAGTGAAATGCAAACTCACTGTCCACCGCTATTTTCCAAAATAATACTCCCTTACTGCTGCTGCAGTTCTGACCCCGAAATTGGCAGACTCGCCGAATCTAAATATAAACTTTTTGTTAATAACTATAAAATAAATAAAACTTAACTCTAGAGTTGACTATAAACTCAAACTTTAACCAAACACACACAATTCTAAACTTCTATTTTTTTTAAATTAGTTAATCGATTATCGAGTTGAGTTATTTTTTTCTTAAGACGCTTTTCATAACTTCGTTGAACAAATTCATAAATTCAAGGTTCGATATTTAAATCTAGATTTTACTTTTCGATTATAAATCATAATAATAGTTTGTCGGCCGAGATATCATATTCTCTAAGCCCGGTTATTTATATTTTTCTATGTGTAGCATTGTATGTGCATGGTTCATTATTTATAAGGAGAAATGTGTATGGAGTAATTTTGTGGTCCAAGGTAAAAGATATAGGTGCACATAAAATTTCCATCCTCATTTTATTACTGAGTAGTTCATTTCAATTATTAATACTAAAATGTTCTCTCATATCACTAAGTTGATGGCTCATTCTCTGAGTTTTATGTTTGTTGACTAGATAAGAATTGGTTTCTTTTCCATTACTTAATGCATTTTTTGAATTTTAGCAGGGGGTCTCAGATTTACACAAAAGAAAAAGGAAAAGCATATTATGTGCATTAATACTGGGATCTGGTTGGAGGAAAACTAGTTAGTCATTCTTCTCAGGCAGTGAAACAAAAATTATAGAAATTTAATTCCAAATTAATTTTACACTTGATAACATTGATTTAAGAACAACACAAAGACTACAACCATATCAACATATAAAAACGGCAAGGTTAAAGAAATTGAAATAAAGGTTGAAGTTAAAATATCAAGCTAAGTTCAAGTTTAAGACAAAAATGCCTAAAACTCATTTACCACAGGACTGCTCGTTCGAGCAGTCTTCTGCTCGATTGAGCAGAGACACTGATTTCGTCCTTCATTCCCGATAGTTATCACTTTTATAAATTTTATATCAGTTTATATTAGTTAAAATCAAGATTCAACAATATCAAACTGATTAAACCAAATATAACCCATTAAACTCAAACACTTTAAATCAAACTCTTCAATCCAATCTCAATCCATCAAGCTTAACATACACCAACTAAAACTCCTTGTCATCAAGCATATCAAGAATTTAACTTATTAATCAAACATCAAAACCACTCACAGGAACGTATCATAACCCTATACTCAACCAAAAATTCAAACAAACAATAACCCAATTTCAATTAGTCATAAATACTAAGATATTACAATCAAAATCAACAAATAAGCTATAAATCCTTACAATTTCATCGATTTCTTCAAGTTTTTAGTCATTGAACGTGTTGTTTATTCCATGAGTCTAAGCTACGGTTTGATCGATCCGTCGAAACTCCTCAACGATTGATGATTTGAGCTTCCTGATTGAATAATTGATGATTAACTATGTTTAATTTCTTAATTTGGTGAAGAATTTGGGTTTAGGTATGGATGTTAGGGTTTTAGGATAACAGCTTAAGGGTGAGCTCTGTTTTAAATCGTGAAATGAAGAACATGGTTCATTCTTCATAAACCGGGCTATTTGAAGTCCTTAATTCATTTTGTTTTATTTATTTTTAAATGGTTAAAGGTCCAAAATGGCCCCTTATTTTAATTTTCAATCTATTTATACACAATTATACATCTAAGCAACACACTCACTTTAATTATTTACAATTTAAACCCGGAAATCTTTAATTTGGATATTGTTTTTTTTAAAATTTAATTCTAAAATTATTATTAGTCACTTTGATTTAATTTCTCCATTTAGCATATATTTATTTAATTTTATCTGTGAAGTCTAATTTTTATTTATATAGTTTCACCGTTTTCTTTTAATTTCGATAATTTATTCCAATTCTCATTTTTAGTTGCTAAAACTTCGATAAATTTCAAATCACATATCTGACGTTTACCACGAAGATGCGGGGTATTACACCTGAAAATCAAGAATGCACATCCTGAGCATATCCTCCAATGTCTGAATAGTCCTCTCAGACTGACCGTCAGTCTGAGGATGAAAAGCTGTACTGAAGTCCAAACGAGAACCCAAAGACTCCTGTAACGCTTTCCAGAACCTCGAAGTGAAAACAGAACCTCTATCTGAACAATCGAAACTGGCACACCATGCAAACTGAAAATCTTGTCGATGTACAACTGAGCCAACTTTGAAACAGGATATGAAACCTTGATCGGAAGGAAATGAGCTTACTTGGTCATACGGTCAACTATCACCCAGATGGAGTCGTACCCCTGTCGAGTACGTGGTAAACAAACCACAAAATCCATGGCAATCCGCTCCTATTTCTACTCTGGAATAGGTAGTGGCTGCAAATAGCCAGAAGGTCTCTGATGTTCCAACTTCACCTGCTGGGAAATCAGACACTTGGAAACGTACTCTGCAACATCCTTCTTTATTCCACTCCACCAATACGTACCCTTGAGGTCATGGTACATCTTGGTAGATCCCGGATGAACACTGTAAGCTGATCTATGCGCTTCCTCCAGAATCTGGTCTCTCAAACCATCTGAATCAGGAACGCACAGTCTAGAACAAAACCTAAGAACTCTGTCAACAAAAACAAACTCGGAATTCCCGTCTAGATGGATCTCATCCATAATCCGTTTCAATTGTGGATCCTCAGCTTGTGAAGCTTTAATCCTATCAATCAAAACCGGTTGCACCTGCAGCTGTGCCAACAAACTACCATTTTGAGAAACCTGAAAACCGTAGCTCGAAGCTATCAAACCATGCCACTCTCGAATCATGGGTCTACGCCCAACCTTAGAATTATGGGCCAAACTGCCCGAAGACTTGCGACTCAATGCATCAGCTACCACATTAGCCTTACCAGGATGGTACTTAATAGTACAGTCGTAGTCTTTCAGCAACTCTAGCCACCTCCTTTGTCTCATATTCATTCTCGCTGATCAAAGATATACTTCAGACTCTTATGATCAGTGAAGATCTCGCAAGTCGCACCGTACAAGTAGTGCCTCCAGATCTTCAGAGCAAAAACCACAACAGCTAACTCAAAGTCATAAGTAGGGTAATTCACCTCATGCTTCTACAGCTGACGAGAAGCATAGGCGATTACTTATCAATGTTGCATCAACACGCAACCTAAGCCAATCCGAGAAGCATCACAGTACACAGTAAAACCCTCAATTCCAGAAGGCATCTCCAAAACAGGAGTTGTAGTCAGAATCTCCTTCAGCTTCTCGAAACTTGCCTCACACTTGTCAGTCCACTCAAACTTAACACCCTTCTATGTCAGCTTAGTCAAAGGTGCAGATATTCGAGAGAAATCCTGCACGAACCGACTGTAGTAGCCAGCTAACCCAAGAATACTCATGATCTCGGTAACTGACCTCGGCCTCTACCAATCCATGACCGCCTCAATCTTTTTCGGATCAACCTTGATCCCATCCTTCAACACCACGTGTCCTAAGAAGGTAACCTGTTCCAGCCAAAACTCGCACTTTGAGAAATTAGCATACAATTGATGCTCTCGCAGGGACTGTAGTATAATCGTCAAGTGATAAGCATGCTCCTCCTCACTTTGAGAATAAGTCTGGATGTCATCAATGAAGACGATAACAAACTGATCCAAATACAGCTTGAAAACCCGATTCATCATGTCCATAAACGCTGCTGGTGCGTTAGTCAACCAAAACGACATGACCAAAAACTCGAAATGCCCATAACGTGTTCTGAAAGCAGTCTTAGGCACATCGACATCTCGAATCCGAAGTTGATGATACCCGGATCTCAAGTCAATCTTGGAAAAACACTTCGCACCCTGCAACTGATCAAACAAGTCGTCGATGCGAGGAAGAGGATATCTATTCTTGATGGTAGCCTTATTCAACTGCCTGTAGTCGATACAAAGCCGAAAGGAACCATCCTTCTTCTTAACAAACAAAACTGGAGCACCCCACGGAGAAGTACTCGGTCTGATGAAGCCACTGTCCAACAGTTCTTGTAACTGCTCCTTTAACTGCTTAAGCTCATCAGGAGCCATCCGATACGGCGGTATCAAAATAGGACCAGTTCCAGGAACAACATCAATGCAGAACTCGATAACTCGATCAGGTGGTAATCCAGGCAACTCATCAGGGAAAACGTCAGTGAACTCATTCACTATAGAGACAATGTTCAAACTTCCCACCTCAACATCCATATCCCGAACCACATCCAAGAATGCTTGACAACCCTTACTCATCATCCGCTTTCCCTTAATCGCAGAAATCAGATTCTTAGGTGTTTTCGCCTTCTCTCCTTAAAAAGAAAAGGGTAGATCACCTAGAATCCGAAACTCAACCGACTTCCCTCGATAGTCGATCGAAGCATAATGGCGTGCCAGCCAATCCATCCCCAAAATCACGTCAAAAGAAAGAACATCCAAAACAACCAAATCAGCACGCAAGTCTCTTCCATGAATTACCACGGGACATGATGGATAAACAACGTCCACCATCACACAGTCAGACAAGGTAGTAGAAACAGATAAAGGTTCTGTCACGACCCATTTTCATGAACCGCGACCGGCGCTAGGGTATGGGTAATGTAGTACCGAAACCCGTAGCTAGCCTATCATTTAACACATAAATACATAAACCTGCAGAAAACCAATGCTCGGGGGCAACTGAGACTTCAGCCTAAATCTAGCAGATATAATATTCAACAGATAATATAACATACTTATCCAATTCCGAGTCTAAAAATAGGCATAACATAAATAATCCGAAATAACTACATAACATGCCAGAGCAATATAACTAGTCAGATCAATCCGACAAACAACTGTAATAATAATAAAGACGTCTAGTCAACTACTGCGGTCTAAGAATAAAATAGTTTGACAGTTTATCAAAATAAATGGAACCTCCGAGGAAAAGTAAATGCGGAGATCACCAGACTCTCTCAGATCATAACCCTGGGAAAAATTGGGAAAACAACGGGGTCAGATATACTGAGATGAGTTCATACCACTATTTACATTTATTAAGTGGAAAACCTTTAAAACGTTTAAAACATTCAATAACAATATTACAGATAATAGTTGGAACCCTAATCCACAATTCTAAATAATAATCATAATCCAATAGGTCTGGTCCCGAGAGCTGAGCTACACCGAGTTACCACTGACCACACTTATACCAGAGTCCCGAGAGCTGAGCTACACCGAGTTACTCTACCTGGTCCCGAGAGCTATGCTCACACCGAGTTACCACATTTCCATATATACCTTACCCAGATCAATACCGGTGCGCACGCAGTCCTAATGATGCCCATTAGGTAGCATGTTCCAACTAAGAGCCATAATATAAAAACAGTTCGAAATATACGTACAGTATATATATTTAATATTAAAATAACAATTTACTTAATAAAGCGGTAAATAGTAAATATAAACTCACTGCTTGCTAATCCGCGTGAAATACCGGCAAGCAACTAACTCTGGTTCGCCTCTGAAGCACGAACAGTAGACGAGTCTAGACAAATAAAATAATTATTAAAATCAGACCCTAACTCTAAAGAGTACTAGACACCACATATGACTAGCACAAATAACACGTCAGAATAAATAATCCAAGGCACACACAAATAATACCCATTAGGTAATAAAACCCAATTAATATAAGTCTATTGAGTTCCCGCTTAAAATCCAATTTATAAATATTATTTAATAACTTTAAATAATAATTAATTTCCAAATAGTGGGTTAGCCGAGTTATCATAAACTACCAAGCTAACCTCACTTGTCGGGCGACCCAAGTCTAACCCGATTCAAAACGTTTATCAAATATAAACCCAAGTTTATATTTATAAAACAATTTAACAAAATAATAATCCATTTAAAAAGCGGAACTCAATAACTTCAATTCAAAGTAACCCAAGTTACAAATCAAAACTTAATTAAATAAGTCAAATAAAAGCTTAGGGACTAAATTGCACTTTAGCCAATTAGGGACTAAACTGTACTTTTGCCATTTAGGGACTAAATTGTAATTTAGCTAATTTGATATCCGAAATCAAATTAATTGTTTTGTTTATAATTAAAACCCAATATAAAGTTACTAATCAAAAATCTACTTAATAAGGTTATAAATAAGTTCAGGGGCTAAATTGTAATTTAGCCAACTTTTGACAAAACGACATCGAAAGCAAATATAACTACCCGAGTAATTATATTAACTTAAATTATAGTTATCTATCATTTCCACCATTTAATTTCTTCATAAAATAAAAACCCAAGTTATTAGTTTAAAGTTTAACCTTAAGGATTAATTTGTTTTAAGTAAAAGACATTGGTGACTAAAGTGAGAATTCAGCCATCTTCTCCCATCAAATATCAAAGAACCCGCCACCCCTGTATTGGCATAACACCATTCTTAAGTTTCTGAAGCTAAGTCCCCTATCAATTCTCATCAAACCAAAGCAACCTAATAGCCATAAATCAAACCAAATCAACACAACACCATTGCTACACACCCATAATCAATTAACAAGGAAAATCAAACATCAATGTTAACTGCCGAATCCCAAGCTTTCCGAGGACGAAGAACGAAAAGGAAAAATGGATTGATTCACATTGAAAGCTTAACTAACACTAACCCAAGAGATTTATAACTTCCAAACAATCAAAATCAATGCAAAATGAAAAGAACCCATCGGCAGTAATCAAAACCAACCAAGAACAAAATTTAACAAACAAAAGCGATAAACCGAACGGCAATAGAACGAGATCAACGGCGTACCGTTAAGCGAAGCGAAAGAATTGAATCGAAGGTAAACGAGTCTAGAACGCCTGAGATCAAACGGTTTCAGTTTCGATCTAAAAACGAACACACACGGATCAGAAAACCAAAGTATGTTCAAAGCTTGAAATCTGAAATGTAAAGTGGTCAAGAACACTTACCACGGGGCTGAGTTTGGAGCAGAATTTGGAGGTGAAAATTATGGAGAAAAACGAAGAGAATGGAAGCAAGAGTTTTCTGAATTTGTAGGAAAGGAAAATGAGGAATCAAATCAGCTGGAAAAGGAAGGAAATCAAAACAGTAATGGCAGAAAATCAACGCCCCCAAACAGCCGTTACAAGTCTCGTACGAGACTCAGCCGTTACAAGTCTCGTACGAGAAAAACTGCTGAGTCTCGTTTGAGACTGCCTGGTCTCGAACGAGACCAGGCAGAAAAAGAAGAGGTCTCGTACGAGACCTTCAGGTCTCGTACGGGAAGGTCTCAAAATGAGACCTGATAACAAGAAAGGTGGTTCAACCCTCCGGTTGAACCACAAACCAAACCGGAAGTCCAAAATCACAAAAAAATAATAAAATGACCAGAAAACCACCGGAAAATCAACGGAAAAATAAATTAAAATTTTACGGATTTCCATCGGAACCATCGGAATCTCCTTGTTCCGCAATTTACGCACTTGCGTATCAACAATCTCAACTGGCTGTTCCTCATAGGACAGCTCCTGGTCAATCTCAACACTCTGAGGCACAATCACGTGTGAAGGATCAGAAATGCACTTTCTCAACATAGAAACGTGAAACACCGGATGTACTAACGACATGTCTGGCGGTAGAACCAGACGATAAGCCACAGCTCCAATCCTCTCCGAAATCTCATAAGGACCAATATACCTCGGTGCCAACTTTCCCTTGACACCAAAACGAACCACGCCTTTCATAGGCGAAACCCGAAGAAATACGAAATCACCAACCTGGAACTCAATGTCTTTCCTCTTCGGATCAGCATAACTCTTATGCCGACTAAAAGCAGTCTCTAACCTCCGCTTAATCAACGGTACCTTCTCTGAGGTAATCTGAATAATCTCCGCTCCCGAGAGTTTACGCTTTCCGACCTCCTCCCAACAGATAGGAGATCTACACTTGCGCCCGTACAAAGCCTCATACGGCGCCATCTCGATACTCGCGTGGTAACTGTTGTTATAAGAAAACTCAATCAACGGCAAATGAGTATCCCAGTTACCCTGAAAATCGAGAACACACATCCTGAGCATATCCTCCAACGTCTGAATAGTCCTCTCGGACTGACCATCAGTCTGAGGATGAAAGCTGTACTGAAATCCAACCGAGAACCCAAGGATTCCTGTAACGCTTTCCAGAACCTCGAAGTAAACACAGAACCTCTGTCTGAAACAATAGAAACCGATACACCATGCAGACTGACAATCCTGTCGATGTACAATTGAGCCAACCTCGAAGCAGTATACGAAACCTTTATCGGAAGGAAATGAGCTGACTTGGTCATACGGTCAACTATCACCCAGATGGAATCGTATCCCTGTCGAGTACGTGGTAACCAAACCACAAAATCCATAGCAATCCGCTCCCACTTCCACTCTTGAATAGGTAGTGGTTGCAGATAGCCAAAAGGTCTCTGATGTTCCAGCTTCACCTGCTGGCAAGTCAGACACTTAGAAACATACTCAGCGACATCCTTCTTCATCCCGCTCCACCAGTAGGTACCCTTTAGATCATGGTACATCTTAGTAGAACCCGGATGAACACTATAAGCAGACTTGTGCGCTTCTTCCAGAATCTGGTCTCTCAAACCATCTGAATCCGGAACACACAATCTCGTACCATGTCTCAGAACTCCATCCACAAAATTAAACTCAGAATTTCCATCCTGCTGAACCTCCTCAATAATCCGTTTCAACTGTGGATCCTCAGCTTGTAAAGCTTTGATCCGATCAATCAAAACAGGTTGCACTTGTAGTTGTGCTAACAAACATCCAGCCTGAGAAATCTGCAAACCATAGCCCGAAGCTATCAAACTGTGCCACTCTCTCACCATGGGTCTACGCCCAATCTCCGAAATATGAGCCAAACTGCTCGAAGACTTGCGACTCAACGCATCGGCTACCACATTAGCCTTACCAGGATGGTACTGAATAGTACAGTCGTAGTCTTTCAGCAACTCTAACCACCTCCTCTGTCTCAAATTCAACTCTCTCTGATCAAAGATATATTTCAGACTCTTATGATCAGTGAAAATCTCACAAGTAGCACCATACAAATAATGTCTCCAGATTTTTAGCGCAAAAACCACCGCTGCCAACTCTAAATCATGAGTAGGGTAATTCACCTCATGTTTCTTCAACTGTCTGGAAGCATAGGTAATCACCTGTCCATGTTGCATAAGAACGCAACCCAAACCAATCTGAGACGCATCACAATACACTGTGAAACCATCAATGCCAGAAGGCAATGCCAAAACCGGAGCTGTAGTCAAAATCTCCTTGAGCTTCTCAAAGCTCGCCTCGCACTTGTCAGTCCACTCAAACTTGACACCCTTCTGTGTCAGTTTAGTCAAAGGTGTAGATATTCTGGAGAAATCTTGCACGAACCGACGATAGTAGCCAGCTAAACCCAGAAAACTTCTGATCTCGGTAACTGACCTTGGCCTCTGCCAATCCATAACCGCCTCAATCTTCTTCGGATCAACCTTGATCCCATCTTTCGACACCACGTGTCCTAGAAAGGTAACCTGATCCAACCAGAACTCACATTTTGAGAACTTAGCGTACAACTGATGCTCACGCAACGTCTGTAGTATAGTCCTCAAATGGTAAGCATGCTCCTCCTCACTCCGAGAATAGATCAAAATGTCATCAATGAAGACGATAACAAATTGATCCAAAAACGGCTTGAACACTCTGTTCATCATATCCATAAACGCTGCTGGTGCGTTCGTCAGACCAAAAGACATAACCAGAAACTCAAAATGTCCATAAGGAGTCCGAAAAGCAGTCTTAGGCACATCTGCATCACGGATCCGTAGCTGATGATACCCAGACCTCAAATCAATCTTGGAAAAACACTTCGCACCCTGCAACTGGTCAAACAGATCATCGATGCGAGGAAGAGGATATATGTTCTTGACAGTAGCCTTATTCAACTGTCTGTAGTCGATACACAGCCGAAAGGAACCGTCTTTCTTCTTTACAAACAGAACTGGAGCACCCCACGGAGAAGTACTCGGTCTGATGAACCCGCTATCCAACAACTCTTGTAACTGGTCCTTCAACTCCTTCAGCTCTGCAGGAGCCATCCGATACGGCGGTATCGAAATCGGAGCTGTACCAGAAACCACATCAATGTAAAACTCAATATCCCGATCAGGCGGTAATCCAGGCAATTCCTCTAGAAACACATCAGTGAACTCATTCACTATCGGAACACTATGCATATCACTACCACCAGCCTCCAAATCACGAACCACAGCAAGAAAACCTTGGCAACCCTTACCTAACATCCGCTTCGCCTTGATGGTGGAAATCAGATTCTTAGGTGTCTCTGCCTTTTCTCCCTGAAAGGAAAAAGGTAGATCACCTGGAATCCTGAACTCGACTAACTTCCCTCGACAGTCAATAGAAGCATAATGGCGTGACAACCAATCCATCCCCAAGATAACATCAAAAGAAAGAACGTCAAGTACAATCAAATCAGCACATAATTCTCTACCCTGAATAACCACAGGGCAAGAAGGATAGACGACGTCCACTACTACACCTTCAGACATAGGTGTAGACACAGCTAGAGGTTCACTCAAAACAGATGGTGCTCTACCCAATTTCCCAGCAAAACATGTAGATACAAACGAATGGGTTGCACCCGCATCAAATAACACTAAAGCATCTATAAAAGAAATCGGAATGGTACCTTGCACCACAGCATTTGATGCACGCGCATCCTGAGGAGTAAGTGCGAACACTCTGGCCTGACCCTGCGGCTGCTGCTGCGAACTCTGTCCAGTACCATAACCGTTGGAACCTCTACCGCCGTTACCACGGCCACCAAAACCTCTGCCACCAGAACCACGGCCCCGCTGGCCACCAAAAGATGCTGCAGGTTGAGAGTACCCTACAGACTGTGTAAACGCAGGTCTCTGCTGCTGATAAGATGACTGCGCCACACTGGAGTTAGATGTCTGTTGTCCAGATGTCGGACACTCCCTGGAGAAATGACCCGGCTGGCCACAAGTGAAACAACCTCCAGGAGCTAACTGGCACTGACCATAATGCCTACGTCTGCAATTCTGGCAGAACGGAATGTTCGATCCACCACTGTACCCGCGTCCTGAACCACGGTTACTCCCACTGCTACTACTGTACGGAGCACTCCTAGCGCTATGCCTCCCTTTGTTGTGAGTCCGCCGACTCCCCCTGTTGGCCTGAGAAGAGCCACTGTAGTAATTCCCACTACTATGCTGCACTGGGGCCTGCTGCCCCCCACTAGGAAGGTCACTCTTTCCCTTTTGATTCTGGAAAGGGTCAGAGATCGTTCCAAACTGAACCATCGAATTCTCCATCCGTCGCGCACTATCCACTAACCGGGTAAACTCCATGTTTGTCCCTATCAGCAAAGGAAGAAACTCCGAGCCTAAACCCCTAACATAACGGTCGTTCACTCGCTCTTGATCACCCTGTAGATCTGTAGCAAACTGCCCCAAACGTACAAACTCAGTAGTGTAGTCTGTCACTGATCTATCCCCCTTCTTCAAATTTAGCAGCTTTTCTCTAAAACTCTCAGTAACAGAGAAGGGTAGATAGTAACCTCTAAACCTGATCACAAAATCAGCCCAAGACAAGGTATCCATAACTGGTCTGATGTTATCGCGATACCAGTCCTTAGCTGGACCCTTCAGCGACATCTCCACAAGCATCACTGATTGACGATCAGAAGCTTGAATCCTCTGACTGCTGTACTCAAATTCTTCCAAAAAGTCAAGAGCATCCCCAGTACTATCAAAAGAAGTCGGATTCAACTTCAAGTAGGTCATCACCAACTCTCTGTCTGTTGGAATATGACCGACACCAGCAAGTCCACCAACACCAGCTACAGCACCAACCTGAGGTTGCTGTTGCTGCGCTAACTGACCCAGTATATTGCACTGATTCTGCAGTAGAGCCTGATTGTTCTGCATCTCGACAACGCCAGCCAAGAAAGTAGTGAAGTCGAACGCTTGCATATTTGGTGCTTGTTGCACCTCTGGTGCCTGCTGCACATTCGGTGCCTGAACACCTGCTGCACCGCGTCCTCTAGCTCCACCTCTACCAGCACCAGCTCCTCTGCCTCTACCAGCACCTCTACCTCTGCCAGCACCTCCACCTCGACCACGTCCAGCATTAGCCTGAACTGGTGGTACGTTCTGATCGACTTCCATGGAAATCGCATCATCAGCCACAGCTTCTTGCTCTGCCGCAGCACGAGCACGAGTACGAATAACGTTGTCCATATCCTAAGATTGAACGACAACAATGTAAATAACATAAATTTCATACCCAAGTATGAACAAAACAAGCAACATATAGGATTTCCCAAGAAATCAACAGCAATAAAATGTTCACCCAAGTGAAATAAAATTAACATTTAACAACATCAAAACAACATACAATGACTGACTCGACGCAATCCTATTGGTGTAGGCAGAATGTTATAAAATCAAAAGATGACGTTTTTAAAGACATGACAGAATCCTATATCCGCAGTAGTTCCTAAGACACAACCATACTTAACAGAGTAAACACATAGCAAGCAATGGCCTTGGTTTGAAACCAAAGCTCTGATACCAAGTTTGTCACGACCCATTTTCATGAACCGCGACCGGCGCTAGGGTATGGGTAATGTAGTACCGAAACCCGTAGCTAGCCTATCATTTAACACATAAATACATAAACCTGCAGAAAACCAATGCTCGGGGGCAACCGAGACTTCAGCCTAAATCTAGCAGATATAATATTCAACAGATAATATAACATACTTATCCAATTCCGAGTCTAAAAATAGGCATAACATAAATAATCCGAAATAACTACATAACATGCCAGAGCAATATAACTAGTCAGATCAATCCGACAAACAACTGTAATAATAATAAAGACGTCTAGTCAACTACTGCGGTCTAAGAATAAAATAGTTTGACAGTTTATCAAAATAAATGGAACCTCCGAGGAAAAGTAAATGCGGAGATCACCAGACTCTCTCAGATCATAACCCTGGGAAAAATTGGGAAAACAACGGGGTCAGATATACTGAGATGAGTTCATACCACTATTTACATTTATTAAGTGGAAAACCTTTAAAACGTTTAAAACATTCAATAACAATATTACAGATAATAGTTGGAACCCTAATCCACAATTCTAAATAATAATCATAATCCAATAGGTCTGGTCCCGAGAGCTGAGCTACACCGAGTTACCACTGACCACACTTATACCAGAGTCCCGAGAGCTGAGCTACACCGAGTTACCACTGACCACACTTATACCAGAGTCCCGAGAGCTGAGCTACACCGAGTTACTCTACCTGGTCCCGAGAGCTATGCTTACACCGAGTTACCACATTTCCATATATACCTTACCCAGATCAATACCGGTGCGCACGCAGTCCTAATGATGCCCATTAGGTAGCATGTTCCAACTAAGAGCCATAATATAAAAACAGTTCGAAATATACGTACAGTATATATATTTAATATTAAAATAACAATTTACTTAATAAAGCGGTAAATAGTAAATATAAACTCACTGCTTGCTAATCCGCGTGAAATACCGGCAAGCAACTAACTCTGGTTCGCCTCTGAAGCACGAACAGTAGACGAGTCTAGACAAATAAAATAATTATTAAAATCAGACCCTAACTCTAAAGAGTACTAGACACCACATAGGACTAGCACAAATAACACGTCGGAATAAATAATCCAAGGCACATACAAATAATACCCATTAGGTAATAAAACCCAATTAATATAAGTCTATTGAGTTCCCGCTTAAAATCCAATTTATAAATATTATTTAATAACTTTAAATAATAATTAATTTCCAAATAGTGGGTTAGCCGAGTTATCATAAACTACCAAGCTAACCTCACTTGTCGGGCGACCCAAGTCTAACCCGATTCAAAACGTTTATCAAATATAAACCCAAGTTTATATTTATAAAACAATTTAACAAAATAATAATCCATTTAAAAAGCGGAACTCAATAACTTCAATTCAAAGTAACCCAAGTTACAAATCAAAACTTAATTAAATAAGTCAAATAAAAGTTTAGGGACTAAATTGCACTTTAGCCAATTAGGGACTAAACTGTACTTTTGCCATTTAGGGACTAAATTGTAATTTAGCTAATTTGATATCCGAAATCAAATTAATTGTTTTGTTTATAATTAAAACCCAATATAAAGTTACTAATCAAAAATCTACTTAATAAGGTTATAAATAAGTTCAGGGGCTAAATTGTAATTTAGCCAACTTTTGACAAAACGACATCGAAAGCAAATATAACTACCCGAGTAATTATATTAACTTAAATTATAGTTATCTATCATTTCCACCATTTAATTTCTTCATAAAATAAAAACCCAAGTTATTAGTTTAAAGTTTAACCTTAAGGATTAATTTGTTTTAAGTAAAAGACATTGGTGACTAAAGTGAGAATTCAGCCATCTTCTCCCAAATCAAATATCAAAGAACCCGCCACCCCTGTATTGGCATAACACCATTCTTAAGTTTCTGAAGCTAAGTCCCCTATCAATTCTCATCAAACCAAAGCAACCTAATAGCCATAAATCAAACCAAATCAACACAACACCATTGCTACACACCCATAATCAATTAACAAGGAGAATCAAACATCAATGTTAACTGCCGAATCCCAAGCTTTCCGAGGACGAAGAACGAAAAGGAAAAATGGATTGATTCACATTGAAAGCTTAACTAACACTAACCCAAGAGATTTATAACTTCCAAACAATCAAAATCAATGCAAAATGAAAAGAACCCATCGGCAGTAATCAAAACCAACCAAGAACAGAATTTAACAAACAAAAGCGATAAACCGAACGGCAATAGAACGAGATCAACGGCGTACCGTTAAGCGAAGCGAACGAATTGAATCGAAGGTAAACGAGTCTAGAACGCCTGAGATCAAACGGTTTCAGTTTCGATCTAAAAACGAACACACACGGATCAGAAAACCAAAGTATGTTCAAAGCTTGAAATCTGAAATGTAAAGTGGTCAAGAACACTTACCACGGGGCTGAGTTTGGAGCAGAATTTGGAGGTGAAAATTATGGAGAAAAACGAATAGAATGGAAGCAAGAGTTTTCTGAATTTGTAGGAAAGGAAAATGAGGAATCAAATCAGCTGGAAAAGGAAGGAAATCAAAACAGTAATGGCAGAAATCAACGCCCCCAAACAGCCGTTACAAGTCTCGTACGAGACTCAGCAAAACTGCTGAGTCTCGTTTGAGACTGCCTGGTCTCGAACGAGACCAGGCAGAAAAAGAAGAGGTCTCGTACGAGACCTTCAGGTCTCGTACGGGAAGGTCTCAAAATGAGACCTGATAACAAGAAAGGTGGTTCAACCCTCCGGTTGAACCACAAACCAAACCGGAAGTCCAAAATCACAAAAAAATAATAAAATGACCAGAAAACCACCGGAAAATCAACGGAAAAATAAATTAAAATTTTACGGATATTACAGGTTCATACAAACTTGTTGGTGTTACACCCAACTTAGCAGCAAAACATGTAGACACAAAGGAATGGGTTGCACCCGCATCAAATAAAACTAAAGCATCTATAGAGGCAATCTGAATAGTACCTTGCACCACTGAGTTAGATTCGTGAGCATCCTAAGGAGTCAAGGCAAAAACTCTGGCCTGACCCTGACTCTGCTGCTGAGAACTCTATCCAGTACCATCGCTGCTAGAACCTCTACCGCCGTTGCCAAGGCCTCCAAAACCACACCCTCCAAAACCTTGGCCCCACCGGCCACCAAAAGAAGCGTCAGGTTGAGTGAACCCTGCCGGTGTAGAGAACGCTGGTCTCTGACTCTGATAGAATGGCTGAGCAACACTAGCTGCTGACATCTGCTGCCCAAATGCCTGACACTCTCTCGCAAAGTGACCCGGCTGACCACAAGTAAAACAACCCCCTGGTGCTAAACGACACTTGCCTGGATGTCGACGTCTGCAATTCTGGCAGAAAGGAAAACTAGTACCTCCACTGTTATCGCGCCCAAAACTGCGGCTGCTACTGCTGTTGCCTGACTTGTAGGTGTACGGCTGATAACTCGTCTTCACACCCCTTTTCTTGTTCTTGTACTGAGAAGGCGTCGATTGGTCGCTACCACCACCACTCTGATGTCCAGGGCCAGAAGACTTCTTAGCTTGAGAAGAATCAGAAATCTCCCCAAATTGTAATAACGAACTCTCCATACGCCGAGCATTGTCCACTACGTGTGTAAAGTCTCTGCGTGTCTCAGTCAGCAAACTCACAAAATCCCGCCCTAAACCCTTTACACATCTGTCGTTCACTCTTTGCGGATCTGCCTGCAAGTCTGGAGCGAACCGGCCAAACCTTACGAATTCCGTCGTGTACTTGGATACTGACCTATCATCCCTAGAAAGTGTCAGCAACCTGTCTCTGTGACCCTCTGTCACTGATAAAGGCAAGAAGAAAGCTCTGAATCTCGCCATAAATGCAACTCAAGTAATGGTAGCCATATCAGCATGAATGGACCTACGAAACCAGTCCCCAGCTGAACCCATCATAGACATCTCAACTAGTACCACAGTCTTACGTTCGGTAGCCTGAAGTCGCCGAGCATTCTGCTCAACCTCCTCGATAAAATCCAGCGCATCTCCAGAACCGTCAAACTCAGTTAGCTTAAGCCTCATGTAAGCCAACACCAGATCCCTGTCAGTGGTTCCGACACCACCAACTGCTGCACCACCAGCCTGTGGTTGCTGCTGCTGAACAATTTGACCTAAAACCGCGTACTGATCCTGCATAGTGACCAGTCCTGCTTGCAACTGAATCTGGTTGAGTTGTAAAGCAGCAACTCCAAGCAAAAATGTGTTGAAGTCAAAGTCGTCCAACTCAGGTTGTGCCACACCTGGTGCTTGAGCACCCCCTGCAGCACCGCGTCCTACGCCTCTGCCTCTACATCTGCCAGCTTGACCTCGGCCAGCTTGACCTCGGCTACCTCGACCTCGACCAGCTCGACTCCGACCAGCTGGGCCTCTTCCTGTTAGTCCTCTACCAGCTTGAATCTCTGGTTCATTCTGGTCCACCTCCATAAAGATTGCATCATCAGCCTCAGCATTTTGTTGAGCCGCAACGCGAGTACGCGTATTCATTCCTAAGAATGAAATAAAAATTCTCAAAACAAACAAAAATTTAACCGTACAATCACAACATGGTGAATTCAGCCAACAAGTAATCACCCAAGTTAAAACAGCCATATAGTAAGCAATAAAGCAAATAAATTCACACGACTGACTCACGACATTCCTATAGGAGTAGGCAGAAAGTTTTGAAAACAAAAGATGACGTTTCAAAGACAAGACTCGAATCCTAATTCCGTAGTAGTTCCTAGAACAATTTAATCAGTTAACATGCCAAACAATTTAAACACTTAACATTTAAAAGGCCTTGGTTTGAAACCAAAGCTCTGATACCAAGTTTGTCACGACCCATTTTCATGAATCGTGACCGGCGCTATGGTATGGGTATGGTTGTACCAAAACCCGTAGCAAGCCTTGCGGATAACCAACTTAAATAGTTAAAACAATGTACCTACAGAAAATCACATGCTCGGGGGCAATCGAGACTTTGACTACTGATAATATAATAGTTGGGCCAATCCAACAAACAATCGTCTAAAATATAAGGTATAAGATTAAGACATAAATATTGATACTACTACTGCGGTCTAAGAGTTTAAAACAGTTCGACAATTTTATTCTGAAAATAAAATGAAGAATCTCCGAGAATGAAGAAACGGAGATCGACCAATGCTCAAATCATAAACCTGGAAAATTTAGGAAAACAACGGGGTCAGATTTACTGAGTAGAGTTTATATAACCATACATTTATTAAGTTAAAAACCTTTAAAAACGTTTAATAAAACATTTTCATTATGGATTATCAATGAAACCCTAAACCACAAATCTAAATCCATTGTCGTGTCGGTGAGACGTATCTGAATAACCGCTCCCTGACTATCACTTAATAAATAGTGAGCCCAGGAGACGTATCTTCCACCGGTGCCCTCACTATGGTGAGACTTATCTCAAACCTACCTCAACACCATAATCATTACCGGTGCGCACGCAGTCCCAATGATGCCCATCGAGTAGCACGTTTCAAATCAAATCCACAATGTCGAACAATTCAAAAGCTGTTTATATATATATACAAAATATAACATTTGCTTAATAAAGAGGTAAATATAGATATAGACTCACTGCTTGCTAAATCCACGTGATCCTGACAAGCACCTAACTCTAGTTCGCCTCTGAAGTACGAACTGTCGACGGGTCTAAATAAAATATTAAAATCATAATTAAAATAAGACCCTAACTTTAAAGAGTACTAGACACCACATAGGACTAGCACAACACAATATCAAGCCACATTTAATAAACACTTATATTAAATGCATTCCAAATATAACCCAAGTTATAGAGTAGAAATCATATAAACATATTTAGAATGATTCGTAAAATAATTTAAATAAACCCAAGTTAAAATCCATATCAGCGAGTCAGCCGAGTTATTTAAAACTACCAAACTTCTTCCAACTTGTTGGGCGACCACAGTCTAACCCAAACCAAAACTTTATTAAATTTATAAACCCGAGTTTATGAATTCAAATACTTAATAAAATAATTATCCATTTAAAAAAATTGAATTCAATATCTTCAAATCTAAGTAACCCAATTTACAACCAAAACTTAACCATTTTAAGTTTAATAAAGTTTAGGGACTAAACTGTACTTTAGCCAATTTGATTTTCGAAATCAAATTTAATTACTCACTTTCAATTTACTAAATTATAAATCAAAACAAGGATCCAAAAGATAATATTTAACTTAAATAAGTTTTTAATAAGTTTTTAATAACTTTTAAATATTTGGCTTAAATCGCTAAGAAGGGGAAACGTTAGGATTTGTTTTGTAACGTTTGGCTTAAATTGCTAAATGGCGAAACGTTTCGATTTGTTTCGGAACGTTTTAAACATTGGCTTAAATCGCTAAAAAAGTAAAAGGTTAGGATTTATTTCGTAACTTTTTAAACATTTGGCTTAAATCGCTAAAAAGGTGAAACGTTCGGATTTATTTCGTAACATTTTAAACGTTTAGATTTGTGTCGTAACGTTTTAAACGTTTGGCTTAAATCGCTAAAAGGGTGAAACGTTTGGATTTGTTTCGTAAAATTTGTATACGTTTGGCGTAAGTCTTAAAAAAAGGTTAAACGTTTGGATTTATTTTGTAACGTTTTATACGTTTGGATTGGTTTCGTATCATTTTAACTGTTTAACTTAAATTGATGAAAAGGTGAAAAGTTTGGATTTGTTTCGTAACGTTTGTAAACGTTTTTCTTAAACCGGTAAAAAGGTGAAACGTTTTGATTTGTTTCGTAACATTTTAAACGCCTTGATTGGTTTCATAACGTTTTAAATGTTTGGCTTAAATCGCTAAAAAGGTGAAATGTTTGGATTTTTCTTAACATTTTAAACGTTTGAATTTGTTTCGTAACGTTTTAAACGTTTGGCTTAAATCGCTAAAAGGGTGAAACATTTGGATTTGTTTCGTAACATTTGTAAACATTTGGCTTAAATCGCAAAAAAGGTTAAACGTATGGATTTGTTTTATAACATTTTAAACGTTTGGATTGGTTTCATAGCATTTTAAACGTTTAGCTTAAATTGATAAAAAAGGGAAACGTTTGGATTTGTTTCGTAACGTTTGTATACGTTTTGCTTAAACTGCTAAAGAAGGTAAAACGTTTTGATTTGTTTCGTAACGATTTAAACGTTTGGATTGCTTTCGTAACGTTTTAAATGTTTGGCTTAAATTGCTAAAAAGGTGAAATGTTTGGATTCGTTTCGTAACGTTTTATATGTTTGGATTTTTTTTGTAACTTTTTATACATGTGGCTTAAATCGATAAAAAGGTGAAACATTAGGATTTGTTTCGTAACGCTTAAAACGTTTGGATTGGTTTCGTAACGTTTTAAATGTCTGGCTTAAATCGATAAAAAGGTGAAATATTTGGATTTATTTCGTAACTTTTTAAACGTTTGGATTTGTTTTGTAACGTTTTATTTGTTTGGCTTAAATCGCTAAAAAGGTGAAACGTTAGGATTTGTTACATAACGTTTTAAACGATTGGATTAGTTTCGTAACATTTTAAACTTTTGGCTTAAATCTCTAAAAAGGTGAAACGTTTGGATTTGTCTTGTAACGTTTGTAAACGTTTGGCTTAAATCACTAAGAAGGTTAAACGTTAGGATTTGTTTCGTAACGTGTGGCTTAAAGTGCTAAACGGTGAAACGTTCAGATTTGATTCGGAACGTTTTAAACATTGGCTTAAATCGCAAAAAAGGTGAAACGTTAGGATTTGTTTCGTACATTTTAAACGTTTGGCTTAAATCGCTAAAAAGGTGAAATATTAGGATTTATTTTGTAACGTTTTCAACGTTTGGATTTGTTTCGTAACGTTTTAAACGTTTGGCTTAAATCGCTAACAGGTTGAAACGTTTGGATTTGTTTCGTAACGTTTGTAAACATTTGGCTTAAATATCAAAAAAAGGTTAAACGTTTGGATTGTTTTGTAATATTTTAAACGTTTGGATTGGTTTCATAACATTATAACTTTTTAGCTTAAATTGATAAAAAGGTGAAACGTTTTGCTTAAACCGCTAATAAGGTGAAACAGTTTGATTTGTTTCGTAATGTTTTAAACGTTTGGATTGGTTTCGTAACGTTTTAAATGTTTGGCTTAAATCGCTAAAAATGTGAAATGTTTGGATTTTTTTCGTAACGTTTTAAACGTTTGAACTTGTTTCGTAATGTTTTAATCGTGTGGCTTAAATCGCTAGAAGGGTGAAACATTTGGATTTGTTTTGTAATGTTTGTAAACATTTGGCTGAAATTGCAAAAACAAGGTTAAACGTTTGGATTTGTTTTATAACGTTTTAAATGTTTGGATTGGTTTTGTAACATTTTAAACGTTTAGCTTAAATTGATAAAAAGGTGAAACGTTTGGATTTGTTTCGTAACGTTTAGCTTAAACCGCTAAAAAAGGTGAAACGTTTTGATTTGTTTTGTAACGTTTTAAATGTTTGGATTGGTTTCGTAACGTTTTAAATGTTTGGCTTAAATCGCTTAAAAGGTGAAATGTTTGGATTTGTTTCGTAACATTTTAAACGTTTGGATTTGTTTTGTAACGTTTTAAATGTTTGGATTGGTTTCGTGAAGTTTTAAACGTCTTGCTTAAATCGCTAAAAAGGTGAAACGTTTGGATTTGTTTCGTAACGTTTTAAACATTTGGATTTGTTCAATAACATTTTAAACGTTTGGCTTAAATCGCTAAAAAGGTGAAACGTTTGGATTTGTTTCGTAACGTTTTGTAAACGTTTGACTTAAATCGCTAAAAACGTGAAACGTTTGGATTTGTTTTGTAACATTTGGCTTAAATTGCTAAAAAGGTGAAAGATTTGGATTTGTTTCGTAACATTTTAAACGTTTGGATTTGTTTTGTAATGTTTTAAACGTTTGGCTTAAATCGCTAAAAAGGTAAAACGTTAGGATTTGTTACATAATGTTTTAAACATTTGGATTGGTTTCACAACATTTTATATGTTTGGCTTAAATCTCTAAAAAGGTGAAATATTTGGATTTGTTTAGTAACGTTTGTAAACGTTTTGCTTAAATCGCTAAGAAGGTGAAACGTTAGGATTTGTTTTGTGACTTTTGGCTTAAATTGTTAAACGGTGAAACGTTCAGATTTGTTTCAGAACGTTTTAAACATTTGCTTATATCGCTACAAAGGTGAAACGTTAGGATTTGTTTCGTAATGTTTTAAACGTTTGGATTAAACCACTTAAAAGGTGATGCATTAGGATTTATTTTGTAACATTTTAAACGTTTAGATTTGTTTCGTAACGTTTTAAACGTTTGGGTGAAATCGCTAAAAGGGTGAAAGGTTTGGATTTGTTTCGTAACGTTTGTAAACATTTGGCTTAAATCTCAAAAAAGGTTAAATGTTTGGATTTGTTTTGTAATGTTTGAAAAGTTTGGATTGGTTTCGTAACATTTTAACCGTTTAGCTTAAATTGATAAAAAGGTGAAACGTTTGGATTTGTTTCATAACGTTTGTATACGTTTTGCTTAAACCGCTAAAAAGGTGAAACGTTTTGATTTTTTTCGTAACATTTTAAACATTTGGATTGTTTCGTAACGTTTTAAATGTTTGGCTTAAATCGCTAATAAGGTGAAATGTTTGTATTTTTTCGTAATGTTTTAAACGTTTGGATTTGTTTCGTAATGTTTTAAACGTTTAGCTTAAATCGCTAAAAAGTGAAACGTTAGGATTCGCTACATAACGTTTTAAACGTTTGGATTGGTTTCGTAATATTTTAAACATTTGGCTTAAATCAAAAAAGGTGAAACGTTTGGATTTGTTTAGTAACATTTGTAAACGTTTGGCTTAAATCACTAAAAAGGGGAAACATTAGGATTTGTTTCATAAAATTTTGCTTAAATCGCTAAAAAGGTGAATGTTTGGATTTGTTTCGAACGTTTTAAATATTTAGCTTAAATCGCTTAAAAGGTAATGCGTTAGGATTTGTTTCGTAATGTTTTAAGCGTTTGGCTTAAATCGCTAAAAGAGCGAAACATTTGGATTTTTTCGTAGCGTTTCTAAACGTTTGGCTTAAGTCGCTAAAACGGTTAAACGTTCGGATTTTTTTTGTAACGTTTTAAATGTTTGGATTGGTTTTTTAACGTTTTAAAAGTTTGGCTTAAATTGATAAAAAGGTGAAACGTTTGGATTTGTTTCGTAACGTTTGTAAACGTTTGGCTTAAACTGCTAAAAAGGTGAAACATTTTTATTTATTTCGTAACGTTTTAAACGTTTGGATTGGTTTCGTAACGTTTTAAATATTTGGCTTAAATCGCTAAAAAGGTGAAATGTTTGGATTTGTTTCGTAATGTTTGTAAACATTTTGCTTAAATCGCTAAAAAGGTGAAACATTTGGATTAATTTTGTAACGTTTTAAACGTTTGGCTTAAATCGCTAAAAAGGTGAAACGTTTAGATTTGTTTTGAAAAGTTTTAAACGTTTGGCTTAAATTGCTAAACAGGTGAAACCTTGGGATTTATTTCGTAACATTTGTAAACATTTGGCTTAAGTTAGTAAAAAGGTCAAACGTTTGGATTTGTTTCGTATCATTTTCAATGTTTGTCTTAAATCAATAAAAAGGTGAAATTTTAGGATTTGTTTCGTAAAGTTTGGCATTGCTTCTTAACGGTTTAAACGTTTGAATTGGTTTTGTAATGTTTTAATCTTTTGGTTTAATCGCTAAAAAGGGGAAACGTTTTGATTTGTTTCGAAACGTTTTAAGCGTTTCGTTTAAATAGCTAAAACAGTGAAACATTGGGATTTGTTTCGTAACGTTTTCAACATTTGGATTGGTATCATAACGTTTTAAACGTTTGGATCGTAAAGTTTTAAATGTTTGGCTTAAATCACTAAAAAGGGGAAATGTTTGGATTTCTTTTGTAACGTTAGTAAACGTTTAACTTAAATCGCTAAAAGGGTGAAACCTTGGGATTTATTTCGTAACGTTTGGCTTAAATCGCTAAAAAGGTGAAAAATTGGATTTGTTTTGTAACGTTTCAAACGTTTGGATTGGTTTCGTAACCTTTTAATCGTTTGGCTTAACTAAATAGGTAAAATGTTTGGATTTGTTTTGAAACGTTTTAAGCATGTGGCTTAAATTGCTAAATAGGTGAAACATTAGGATTTGTTTCGTAATGTTTTAAACATTTTTCTTAAATCGCTAAAAAGATAAAACGTTAGGATTTGTTTCGTAACGTTTTAAAAGTTTGGCTTAAATCTCTAAAAGGGTGATCGTTAGGATTTGTTTCGTAACGTTAAAACGTTTGGATTAGTTTCGTAATGTTATAAATATTTGGATTGGTTTCATAACTTTTTAAAATTGTTGGCTTAAATCGCTAAAAGGTTAAACACTAGGATTTGTTTCGTAACGTTTTAAACATTTAGAATTCGTTTCGTAACGTTTTAAACGTTTGGCTTAAATCGCTAAAAAGGTGAAATGTTAGGATTTTTTTCGTAACCTTTGTAAATGTTTGATTTAAATTGCTAAAAAGGGGAAATGTTTGAATTTGTTTTGTAATGTCTTAAACGTTTGGATTGGTTTCGTGACGTTAGGTTTAAATTGGTAAAAAGGGGAAATGTTTGGATTTATTTTGTAACGTTTGTTAAAATTTGGCTTAAATCTCTAAAAAGGGGAAACGTTTGGATTGGTTTCATAATGTTTGTAATGTTTGGCTTAAATCGCTAAAAAGGATAAAAGTTTTAAACATTTGGCTTAAATCGCTTAAAATATGAAACATTAGGATTTGTTTCGTAATGTTTTAAACGTGTATCTTAAATCGCTAAAAAGGTGAAACATTAGGATTTATTTTCGTAAGTTTTAAACGTTTGGATTTGTTTTGTAACATTTTAAATGTTTGGCATAAATCGCTAAAAGGGTTAAACGTTTGGATTTGTTTCGTAACATTTGTCAACATTTGGCCTAAATCGCTAAAAAGGTTAAACGTTTGGATTTGTTTTGTAACATTTTAAACTTTTGGATTAGTTTCATAATGTTTTAAACGTTTGGATTGGTTTCGTAACGTTTTAAACGTTTGATAAAAAGGTGAAACGTTTGGATTTGTTTCGTAACGTTTGTAAACATTTTGCTTAAACCGCTAAAAAGAAGAGACGTTTTGATTTGTTTCGTAACGTTTTAAACGTTTGGATTAGTTTCGTAACGATTTAAAAGTTTGGCTTAAGTCGCTAAAAAGGTGAAACGTAAGGATTTCTTCCGTAACGTTTGGCTTTTCTTCGTAACGGTATAAATGTTTGGATTGGTTTCGTAATGTTTTAAACGTTTGGCTTAAATCGCTAAAAAGTTGAAACGTTTGGATTTGTTTCAAAGCATTTTAAGAATTTCGTTTAAATCACTAAAAAGGGGAAACGTTTGGATTTGTTTCGTAACATTAAAACGTTTGGCTTAAATCGCTAAAAAGGTGAAATGTATGGATTTGTTTTGTAACGTTTGGATTAAATCGCAAAAAAGGTGAAACCTTTGGATTTGTTTCTTAACATTTTACACGTTTGGATTGGTTTCGTAACATTTTAAACGTTTGGCATAAATTTCTAAAAAGGTGAAACGTTTGGATTTGTTTCGTAACGTTTGTAAACGTTTGGCTTAAATCGCTTAAATAAGGAAACGTTGGGATTTGTTTCGAAACGTTTTAAACGTTTGAATTGATTTCGTAACGTTTTAAACGTTTGGCTTAAATCCTTAAAAACGGGAAACGTTTGGATTTTTTTCGTAAAGTTTGTAAATGTTTGGCTTAAATAGCTAAAAAGGTGAAACGTTTGGATTTGTTTCGTAACGTTTTAAACGTTTGTCTTAAATAGCTAAAAAGGGGAAATATTTGGATTAGTTTTGTAACGTTTATAAATGTTTGGCTTGCACTGCTAAAAAGGTGAAACGTTTGGATTTGTTTCGTAACGTTTTAAACGTTTGTATTGGTTTCATAACATTTTAAACATTTGGCTTCAATCGCTAAAAAGGTGAAACGTTTGGATTTATTTCATAACGTTTGTAAACGTTTGGCTTAAATCGCTAAAATGAAGAAATTTTTGGATTTGTTTCATAACGTTTGAAACATTTGGATTGGTGTTGTAACGTTTTAAACGTTTGTCTTAAATCGCCGAAAAGTTTAAATGTTTGGATTTGTTTCGTAACGTTTGTAAACGTTTAGCTTAAATCGCTAAAAAAGTGAAACATTTGGATTTGCTAAGTAACGTTTGTAAACATTTGTCTTAAATCGCTAAAAAGGTGAAACGTTTGGATTTTTTTCGTAACATTTGTAAACGTTTTGCTTAAATAGATCAAAAGGTGAAACGTTTGGATTTGTTTTAAAACGTTTTTAACGTTTGAATTGGTTTCATAACGTTTTAAACATTTGTCTTAAATCGTTAAAAAGGGAAAACCTTTGGATTTGTTTCGTAATGTTTGTAAACCTTTGGCTCAAATCGCTAAAAAGGTGAAACGTTTGGATTTATTTCGTAATTATTTAAACGTTTAGATAGATTTCGTAATGTTATAAACGTCTGACTTCAATCGCTAAAAGGTGAAACGTTGGGATTTGTTCTGTAACGTTTGTAAACGTTTAGCTTAAATCGCTAAAAAGGGAAAACGAGTGGATTTGTTTCATAATGTTTTAAACGTTTGGATTGGTTTCGTAATTTAAACATTTGGCTTTAACCGCTAAAAAGGTGAAACGTTTGGATTTGTTTTGTAACGTTTGTAAACATTTGGCTTAAATCGCTAAAAAGAGGAAACGTTTGGATTTGTTTCCTAACATTTTAAACGTTTGGATTGGTTTCATAACGTTTGTAAACGTTTGGCTTAAATCTCTAAAAGGGGAAACGTTTGGATTTGTTTTGTAATGTTTTAAACGTTTGGCTTAATTCGCTAAAAAGGTGAAACGTAAGAATTTGTTTCGTATTATTTTAAACGTTTAGTTTAAATCGCCAAAAAGGTGAAACATTAAGATTTGTTTTGTAAGGTTTTAAACGTTTGGCTTCAATAGCTAAAAAGGTGAAACGTTACTGTTTGTGATATGCACTAGGTCAATCATGTTTGACCATGTTTTGACTTTATCATTTTGTTATTTATTGATTGGTAGTTTTTATCATTTTATATTAATGATTAAAATACTTGAATGGTTAATTCTTTCTAAGGTCATCAAGTATGTGACTTGATAGTAGAACCCTTAGGTTTAATAAAAGAATTATATACCATCTATCCCTAGTCTTAATAGAACATTGAGACTAGTATGATGTTGACTGATGATTATGTTTTACTAATCATGTATATGAGATATTAAGTCAAATCATAGGTGCTATTTGAGAAATAAGGCACTGGATGACCCACTGTGAGAATACTACATAGATCACTGTCATAAGTAATTCTCATTACAGTTCTATTAGTATAATCCTTTGACCTTGAAATCATCATGGATTTCTACATAGCTATTTCATGTTTTGATACAGTCTTACATTATCTTTAACAGGATAATGGAATAGATTGTCATTGGATATGAAAGTAACTATGTGAGAAATGTGAGTGACTGAGAAGGAATTTGTCCCTCATTTTTTTGAGTAAGATATCTATGGGCCCCTTGAAGAAGATAGACTGAAGGAAATGCATGGCCATGCTAATTGATATGGAGTTATCATTTTCAGTCTACTTAGAGTCAAGAAACTAATGATTGAATATTATAAGGATGACATGACTATGCCTTATATTCAATCTGGATATCGAGTGACAAAGGGATTAAAATATTATTGTAAATGGTTAAATCGGATTATCGATATTCGTATAACTTGGGTAGTCATAATGTCTTGCTAGAGGCCACTTATGACTTGTGGGCTGAAATAGGGATTTCGAGCCTACTGCCAACGTTATATGAACCTACAGGGTCGCACACTAAGAACAGGCCGAAAACAGTTATGGGTTGTACAAGCCCAATGTGATTAAGTGATTAATTATATATATATATATATATATATATATATATATATATATATATATATATAATTCGTAATATATATATATATTAATAAATATATATATTAATTCGAAATTTAAGGATAAGTGTTTTCCTTAATTTATTATTTTTTGGAAGATAATAAATATAGTAATTAATATATATGGATGATTATCAAAAAGGAGTTTTTGATAAACATAAACTTGTAGAATTGCAATGAGATTGAAATTCGAATTTGTCTCAAACCCTAGTGTTGTTTATCACTATAAATACACATTAAGCAATTGGTTTGAAGATCACAAAATTCATTATTCACTAAATCACTAAAATTCGAAATTGCTTGTGAAGCAATAGTGCTAGCACACAAGCACTAGTTTTGGCTAAGGTCTGTTCGTGTGGATACTCGTAGAGAACGCGTTCTTTTGGAGGCGTTTCTGATCCGAGGCCAGGTATCACCAAAGTGAACCACCTCCTTCCTTCCTACATTGCTGTTGAATTCGACATACAAGTAAGTACTTATTCTGTTAATTCGAATTACATGGATCTTGGTTTGGGTTTTTAGATAAATTTTTGAAATTCCGCTGCGTTATGAACCTATAAAACCCAACAGTTACGTTTTAAACGTTTGCATTGGTTTCGTAACGTTTTAAATGTTTGGCTTAAATCGCTAAAAAGATGAAACGTTTGGATTTTTTTCGTAACGTTTGTAAACGTTTGGCTTCAATCACTAAAAATGTGAAACGTTAGGATTTGTTTCGTAACGTTTTAAACATCTGGATTTGTTTCGTAACGTAATAAACATCTGGATTTGTTTCGTAACGTTTTAAACATCTGTATTTGTTTCGTAACGTTTTAAACATCTGGATTTGTTTCGTAACGTTTTAAACGTTTGGCTTAAATCGCTAAAAAGGTGAAACATTTGGATCTGTGTAATACCCCGTGTTTTCAAACTTGATTTGTCAGTTTGGTTATCCGTCATAAATTGGTTGTTTTCTTGCATTCGTTGTTATTTTGCATTTCAACATTTTTTGTTATGTTTTGAACTTGATTCTGAATGGTTATATGTTAGAAGTAACACTTGTGATACCTTGGTAGTGACTTTTTGAGTGTCTTATATGTATCCCATGATCTCGTATGTGTTTTATGTCAATTCGATTTATTTTCGGGTATTTATCAAAACAATATTCGCATGTTTTCCAAAACTGTCCTATTTTAGTAAAACGTTGATATCTCCCAATTGAAATGTCGGATCAGGCCCATTTTTTGATATGTTGTTCATATGACTATTTTCTAGCATGAGTAAACTTTTCGCGTCGTTAGGATGCTTCTAACTCTCAAATTATAATTTAACCGTGGCTTTTATCAAAGCTCATGTAAAGTCCGCATAAGTCTATAAATAGACCCTTATTTTCATGTGAACAGCCCCCTTTTCTTTTCCATAAACCCTAAAACGAATATCTTCATAGAAATTACACATTTTCTTTGTTCTAAAAAGTCCGGATGCGATTCATTATGCTAAGAACTTGATTTTTCATCATACTCTCCAGATCTACGCGCTTTCTACATTGTGTTCTTCGTTGGTGGCTTGTGGATCCAATTGATTTCGGTCCAGCCCTTTGAACCTTGGGTTATAACATCAATTATAATCTTATTCATCATTCTTAGGTAATGTTTTTACTCCTAATTGATTCATGGATTCGTTGTTGTGTGATTTTGCCAAGAAATGCATAATATAGGATTTTTATGGATTTAATCGTTGTCATTAATATGCTATGTTTAAGCTACTGGTCTTATATGATTAAATGATGGGTTATACATATATAATCTGATATTATAAGTTTTGGAAAGCGTTTGGCATGATTCAATAACGAATTGATGTAATTAAACAATGATTAGGCGATTTCTAAACTTGTGCGAATTGGATTCGTTTAATGAATTATTTAAATGGTTGAATCCAAATCGATTGATTATTAAGTGTTCTGATATAAAAAGGTTTTATTTGTAAATAAGAATTGAAATTGGTTTGTGTTGTAAAATCTCTGCGATTTGCAAAATTGACAATTCTACGAAAGTTAAACGCTACGATTGCAAAATGGTTTTAAAATGCTATATCTACTGATCTAATATTTTCTATATGATGTTTTGATGTTTTTATATCTAGTGATCTAAAATTCTATATCTTCGGTTCATTGATTGTTGGTTTTGAATCGTTGGCTAGTTTAGGCAATTTTCGGCAAAATTGCCAAATTTAATTATCTCAGTGCTTTGACTTAATTTTTGTTTTGATCAAATTGTTAATGGGTGGAAATACATTTTATAAACTGTTTTGGACATTTATAAAATGATATTTTACCTTAGGTCGTTTTGAAAATCAATGGTAATTATGGTATATAAGTTATGGTAAATTTTACAAAGGTGCTATGGCTATCTAAGTTAATATTTCAGATTTGAGTTTCAACCTTTAAAAGGTGTTTAAATCCTATTGATTGCATTTAAGGTGGCATTTTTATGTGATGTATACTTTGGGTGAAATTTGCCAAGTGTTGGCAAGCTATATGACTTATTGCTTTTAAGGTTGGTATTGTTAAGCTATGGATTGAGTTCTTATTTTCAAATCACTTTGGTGTTATTTAAGGATTGGTTTTAAACTCTGGTTTTCACTTTGGCTTATGGTTGGGTCGGGTTAGACTTGTGTCGCCCCACATGTTGTGTTGAGCTATACTGCAGTTAAGGCTAACACACTACTCTTGGAAACTCTTTGGTTTAAAAGAACTATTTAAGTTATAAAAAGGACTTCGGTTTTGTTTTTAAGAATACGAACTCATCTAAGCTAACTTGCCTAAATTGTTTAAAGTGAATGGTATGAATTCTTTGGTTTGTTTGGTACATAGATGTTTCCCTTACTTGGTTTGTACTTTGGTTGTGTTCAAGATGCTAGTCCTATGTGGTGTCTAGTATTCTTAGAATTAGGGATTGTATGGATTTTAACTTATACATTGTTTTAGACCCGTCGACTGCTTATGCTTCGGAGTCTACACAGGGTTAGCTGTTTGACAAGATTTCACGTGGACAAGCAAGCAGTGAGTTTGTAGTGTTATTTACCGCTTATCGCAATTATTCTAGTGTATAAACTGTTTTTCGAACTGTTTTAAGCGATTATGGATCTGGATTGGAACAAGCTACTCGATAGGCTAGTATCGAGACTGTGTGCACCGGTAAGTACTTTGGGATCGCCAGACTAATGTCTTGCTTACGCTGGTATATGACGAGCATTTGTTCCCGTCCACTCTGGGTTCAGTATGATACGTCATACTTACGCTGGTATCATTTCAATACTGTATTTCCATAATCTTAAGTATAATAGTATAAAAGGATTTATGTTAAGGGTTTTAAACTTAATAAATGTAGATAGCATTATGAACTCATCTCAGTATATCTGACACCGTTGTTTTCCCAATTTTTCCAGGCTTATGATTTGAGAGCGTTGGTCATCTTCGTTTCTTTATTTTCCTCGGAGGTTTTTATGTCAATAAAGCTAGTCAACTGTTTTATCTCTTAGACCGTAGTAGAATTAGTTTATCATTTTGATTATCGCACATTGGATTGTCGGATTGATGCAATTGTTTTACTATTACCTTTGGCATGTATACTTTGGATTTATCTCGTTATTTATAAGGCATTCTGTTGAGACTCGGTTCAGCTGAGCATTTTAGATATTTAAGTTGTTTATGATAGAACTGTGATATTTAGGTTGGAGTCTCGGTTGCCCCCGAGCAGTGTTTTCTGCAGGTTTATATGTTTGATTGTTTTCTGCAAGGCTTGCTACGGGTTTTGGTACGACCATACCCATACCCTAGCGCCGGTCGCTATCCATGAAATTGGGTCGTGACAAAGTTGGTATCAGATCTTTGGTTTCAAACCAAGGCCATTTTTGCATGTTATTGCGGAATTAGGATTCAAGTCTTGTCTTTTGAAACGTCATCTTTTGTTTTCAAAACTTTCTACCTTCATCTATAGGAATTTTGAGTGTTGGTCTTATGTGTTACTGATGCTTTACTTTGGAATGTTTATGGCTTATACATTGGGTGAATTGTTGGCTGTTATGCGATATATGAGATATACTTTAGGTGAGGTTTTGTTGGCTGTTGTGCCTCATATGGTGTTTACTTTGGGTGATGCTTTGTTGGTTGTTGTGCCTTATATGACGGTTACCTTGAGTGATTAGTTGTTGGCTTTTACGCCTTTGTAATACCCCAAAATAATTAATTATCTAATTGGACCACGTGGCTAGTTTAGACTCGCCAGAGTGGCGATATCGGAAAAATTTCAGGGAAATTAATTATGCGAAAAGCAAGGTTATATTCCAATTCTAAAGTTAGAATTGGAATTAAAAGGAAAAATGTCAAGAAAAGTTCAAAATAGAGTATAGGGACCAAAGTGGTAATTTAGCCACTTTGCGTCGGAAACGGAAATTTTGGATTTTTACAGGAAGGTGTTAATATCGAGTTTCGTATTATTTATTGGATATAAATAATACGTACATGTTATAATAAAAGAATTTATCGATTTAGTTATGGGCTAAATCATACGAAAGAAAAGTTTAAAAGATAAATGATAGTAAGCAAAAAGAACAAGGACCAAAGTGAACCTTTAGCCAAGAAATATAAGAAACCAAATTCAAAGAAAGAAGATCAGAGAAGGATCGAGAGAAATTAGGAAGTTATCGCCGATTTCCGTCGTTTCGCCGCTGTTTCTCCGTTTGACGTCCGATTCGAGCGATTCAAGCGGCGATCTCTTCAGAATTGAAAGCTCTATCGTATCCGAGCATCAAATCAAGGTAAATTTCAAGAAATTTGGTTGAAAATTGATATAAAGAGGGCTGTTTTGATTAGGATTAGTTTGGGTTGAAATTTGACGTTTTCGAGGTTATTATGGCGTTTTTGAAGAAACCGAGATATGGGTATTGACCAGGGGAGTGTTTAGCACGTCGGGATTGCGGCGAAACCCCGGAAAATTTGATTTCCGAGGCTGTGCACGTGGTGCATGACCGTGCACCACGGGTGCACGAACGTGTACTAGAAGTACACGAGCATGCACCTAGCTAGGTGCACGAACGTGTACCTGAAGTACACGAACATGCACTCTTCATGGTGCACGAACGTGTACCCTTGAGGTACACAAACGTGCACTTGGTTGCACGATCGTGCACCCACCGAAGGGCACACTCGTGCACCCTGATTCATCCCCACGCGTATGCAAACTGTAATTGACCTAGGTGTTTGATGTTGTGAGTAATTTGACTCTAAAGGACGAGTTCGGACTTTAAGAATCATTAATCTCGAGATTTGCTCGGCGTTTTAGGTAATTAATAATAATAGAAAACGTCAAGGACGTTAAGCGATTCTCAATTATGAGAAATAGTATTCGCTAAATCGTCTATACGACTAGAGATATTGAATACGTAAATAAGTATAGGAATGAAACAAAACCCTAAAACTTAGAAATATTATATACATAAGAGTACAAGTTTCACGTCTAACTATCAAGCAATTTATCAGACGTGTCAGCGAATAGTGGGGTCAGTAGAAGCGGACTAACGAGAACGTACCATCAGATCGACCACATCATTACTTGGATAGCGGTCACTGTGAGTTGTATTTTACTTTCACGTATTATATATTAAAGTTATTTTATATAGATATATATACTGTTTACATGCATCGCATTATATATAATTGATTGAATTGTTATATGTTTTATTAATTTCTATATACGAGAACTAGTATGCGATCCGAAGAAACTAGCTACCTATTGGGTGTCAATAGGCTGTGTGATCACCAATATTGAGTCAGTCTAGTGTGTTTGCATTGAGAAATGATTGGATACGTATAATATGATATGAATTTGATACGAGAGTGAACTCGGCTACGGTGTAGTCTGAAAGTCCCCATATCTAGTGGGCTGGGCCCACCAGTGAGTTGGACTCATAGCTTGAGATTTTCGATTGGGTCGAATGATATATGATTATTCGAGAAATGTGTCGCATGCTAGGATATTAGTTTCGTACGGATCAAATACATGTTTATATGTTTCATATTGTTGTTTTCTTGAGATGCGATGCTATATTTCTATATTAATACTGTTAGTAAATGTCAACTCACTCAGTATTTTCCCAAATACTGACCCCTCACCTTTGATGTCTTTCAGGTACTTAGTTTGTGGACCTAGCTAGAGGCCAATTTTGAAGTCCAAAAGTCGGTTGTGTATGTATAGTTTCTGACTTCTCTGAATGCTGCAGTAGTGGTCCTGTGTCGACAGAATAGTAGCCTAGACAGCAGTTCATTTTGATTGTACATATTAACTGCTGTCATTGTTTTATATGCTTTTGATAGGCTACGTGTATTGTATATGATCCACGGCCCCAAATGCCGGTGAGATGTTTGAAACATTAACTGATGTATAGAGTACCGCGAGGCCAGTTCGTACAGGGTACGGTAACTAGAGCCCGCAAGGTTTAACAGTTAATGTAAATATTTGGTTATTTGTTATATATGTAATTGCTTCCGTTGTTTGATATTATTTGTTTATTATTGCGAAAAATTATTAGCGGTTTAAGGCTTGCTACGGGTTCCGGAGCTACCACTCCCGTTCCCTAGCGCCGGTTGCGGCTCAATATTTTGGGTCGTGACAATGTTGGTATCAGAGTAGTTGGTCCAGTTACCACTGCTAGTTTGTTTTGAGATGTTTGTCTAATTGCCTGTTTGACTGGAAGTATTTTGTCAGTAAGTATACCTAGGAACTACTGCAGCAAGAGTCAGACCGTAGTTGTCTGTAATTGTGTGATATATGCATTGGTAATATGTAGTATAGCGCGTATGAATCAGTACTACTAAGCTAGTGAAGGAATAGTATCCGTATATACAAACGATTGAGATGATTAAGTGTTTATTACTTGCGCTGAGAATATTAAATGGTTATCTGCTTACGAACTTCGTGCGGGTGGATTAAATGCTAAATGTTTATGGCATTTTATAAGTTGATACTGGAATTGTGTGTGGAAAGGGATTCAGATGGTCGGTTATGTTTGAAATTGTTTCTTTTCAGCATGTCTAGGAAAAACGGAGCTCAGTCGCATGCTGAGGAAGAACGGGAGGAAGCGCCTCCTATATTTCAAAACGGGTTTCATACTTTGCCCTGACTCAATCATCCCACTAGGAAAGATTCCAGCCGATTGTCGAACCATCTGGGGTCCATCAGAATGGATTCCACGCAAATACTAGAGCATCGCCAGAGATATATCAAAATGGTTTTATGTCTGTGTCAGAGATAGGTAGTTCGTCTGGAAACAGAGATAGAGTGCATTCGCCGGAGATAGAATACAGCGAAGAAGAGGAAGAGTAACCGGAGGAAGATCCGGAAGAGGATCCTGAAGAAGACCCTGAGGAGGATCCTGAGGAGGATCTAGAAGAAGAATTAGAAGAAGAGGCAGAAGAGGAAGATCCTCAGGAGGAACAGTATGAAGAAGAAGAACAGTTAGATGAATTAGACGTCGAAGAGTACAGAGGTGACTATTTCTGGTCTAGTGTGCGGAGATACCGCAATTTGAGGGAAGATGCAGACATAGCCAACGGTCAGGCGCAGATAGCCCTAAACCAGGTTAGGAGGCAGATGCGTTCTTTTTCTAGAGGAATGTTAACTGTAGGAGCGTACTCTACTGATTTTCTGCGAATGGCTGAAGGAGTCCCCGATCTAAACGAAGACATTAGAACCATTAATCGTAGGTATGTCAGGGGTTTAGGACCTCAGTTTGATGAGCTGTATGACCACGTAGACGAACATTTTAGCACACTTACTACGATGGCCCGTAGGATTGAAACAGAGCATGAATGGGCGGGCGATCCGGTACGACCCTTTTACTTTAGACGTGAGTATCACCCAGACTACGTTAGTACGTCCTCCAGAATCAGAACCAACCCTTATTTTGTACAAAGAGGCGAAAGAAACTCTGGTAGAACAGTTAGGGGCCGTCGCACAGGCGTAGTTACTAGGGAACCTAGCGATCCGCATCAGGCACCTCCAGGTATTAGCAATTTATGTGCTTTAAGTAATTGTGTTTATGTGTTTGCATTGTTATGTTTATATAATTGCTGCATTGCATGATAGAATAGGATACGCCTATAGAATAATACCTCAGAAAGCGAGAATCTATAGGAAGTGCTGTAGTTAAACATGTGCCTAATAAAAGAGTATATAAACATAACTTACAAAAATAATAATATAATACACACTACATAATACATTTGTAGTGAACGTAATTCCTATATTACGTTCTGGAAGCTGTAAAGGAAAAGATAGATTATTAAAAAAAAAAGGAAAATCGATGTGGAACATCGGCACCTGCGTTTGTATCTGACGTGGTACAGAGTGTCGGAGAAGTAAATATGGTAATTACAGCAGTAGAAAATTTTAAATTTAATTAAGTTGTTGAAAATATGGAAAGAGAAGGGATGTGACAGAAGAACAGTCTGTAAATGACAGAAAATGACAGCAATACTAAAATTTAACAGCAGTACAAAAATTTGAAATATATCCAATAAGTATAAAGAAAGCCGTTAATAGTGCAGAGCGTATAATCTAGAGTAAGACTTACGATTTTATGAAAATGTTGAAAGTTTTTATGATTTTTCAAGGTATAATTGTGCTCAGACATCGCATATGATATTGCATAATCACGATAGGAATGCATAAGAAAATAATTTTTTTAAAAATGTAGATCATGCATCATATATTTACAATGATGAAGAAAATACGATTTTGAGCAACTCCTTGGTGATGAGAGATGTCATCACCCTGAGTTACAATTGTACTAACGATTTTAAATGATTTATGAAAAGTGATTTAGAAAGAGCTGCGCAGCTAAAAGAAGTTTAAAATCGTTTTGTTCAGTAAGTAAACTCGGATGTAAAGCCCTGCGACAAATAGTAAAAGATTCTTAACAAATAAGAATAAAAATTGTAAAAGAAATTCCAATAACAGAATAAAGCCATGTTAATAATTATTGAAACGAAGCTAGTGGAATTAAAGAAGAATGTGAATAAAGAATTATCGCCGGAGAGAATACGCAGCTAAGATGTGATACGTTGGTAATATTTAAGGATACGATAGTTATCCTTATGATAAAACAAAGGATGAAATGACAGAGAGTCGTGTTAGACGAAAGAAACGTACGAGTATGCAAGGATGAAGAATATAACGATTGTTCTTATGTAGAGATAGATGAAGTAGAAATCCAAAGTCATAATTGGAGGAGAGAGATTAAAAGTATGAAGGAAGAAAAACGATAATATGAATGAAGAATATCGAGGGATATTTTAAGGATACGTAACCTTATGGATGTCAGTATTAGAAGGATACAGAAGTAGAAAGAAAAAGAGGTATAAACGATAAAGAAGATAGTCCAGCAAGATGTGAAGGTTCGAAGTTGGATAGATCAAGAGAGATAATGACACTAATTGACTGATATTAAGTAAAGTTACTAATATCAGCATTAAGAGTTATAAGTTGCGTTAATAGAAAAAAAAAAGTTAAGCTGTAAAATCCTAATATAAGGGGAAAGGCACATGTATAAGCATACGTGTCAGTAAGTATAAGAACGGTGGGTAACATAAAAGAGAAAGTAATGAGAACACTCATATACCCTTGGGATTTAGTAAGATGATTAAAGAATGCAAAGCTCTAGAGATACGTAAGAAGGATTATCAGAATAGAACAGCAATAATGGAGCTATTATAAACGAAGAAAAGACGTAGTGAATACAGTAAGTAAAGAATAAAGTCATACTTTATTGCTATTGGACAGATAGGAGTGAATTGTATTTAAAAAAACCACTATGTGATAAGAACGAGAGATGATGCTAGTACGGAGAAATCAAGTCATTTAAAAGAATAATTAGAATCATGATATAAGTGCTAAGGAAACACTTCGAGAAGAAGATGAAAGACAGAATCAGGACAAACTAAGAAATGATCGTAATTAGTATTAAGAGGATACATTGAAGAATGAGAATAAAGTTATGAAACTATTCGAAAGTAATAGGAAGAAGTTAAGATGAGGAAGGAAGTTGATCATATAGTAAGAAAGAGTAACGGTTAAGGAAATAAATAAGTTATTAAGGACTTACTGAATCTATTAAGGATAAAAGTTAAAGATAAAGATGAAGTTAAACGAAGGTTAATTAAAGAGAAGGATTCTCGAAACAGTTAGACGTTAAAGAAACATATGAGATTCTTATGGGGTTATCATAAATAAGGAATTGTGACGTAAAGGTAAGACAACTTTGACTAAAAAGTCAATAAGAAATTCAAAATGAACTTCAAAAGAGTAATTAGAGGAAAGGTGAAGAAGATAAGAAAATGAGGTTACGAACAGTATCGGTCGAGGAAGAAGGCTGTACAAATTACACAATTAAGGTAACGTAAAGTGGAACATTTAGGGTAACGGAAAAAGGAATGAAGGATCGTAGTCAGCAAATGACGTGAAATACACGATAGTTCAGAAAAGCAAAGGAAGGAGAAATAGAAGATAGTAAAGAATGTATCAGGCTTAGCTATGTTAAGAGACAGTAAATGTGTTAGACGTGGAGCAAGTTAAAGAAGATTGATTGATAAAGAACAAAGTGTCAGACAATGATAGAAAGGAGTGAGAAATGACAAGAACCAGCTAAGAAAGGAAAGTGATAACGATAGACGATAGGAAAAATCATAACTGCAAGTTATGATTACAAGAGAAAATATTCGTAGGAATATGCATAAGGTAAGTACATCATTAAGATGAAATTAACACGTCGTGACTATTCACGTATAAAGAAAACTAGTAGCAACCTATGGCTACTAAGAATGAAATGATGAAACGAGAAAATATTAGATTTAGATTAACGACAACCAGGTAGCAATGACGCAAGGACTACGATATCAAGAATACGTCCAAGGACCATTCTTTCTCAGAGAAGATAACAAATAAGACGAAGGTACCAATAAAAGAATTCTCAACGATGTAACAGCAAGCAACTATCAAGAGTTGAATAGACAATTAATTAGCAACAAGTATAAAATTAAGAATTAAGTAAAAGGAAAAGCTGCAGTCAAAAGATATTAATGAACGTCAAGAAAAATATAAGGACAATTTTAAGATTCCAATAAGTTTTATGAAAATTCGAGGACAAATTTTTATAAGGGGGGAAGAATGTAATACCCCAGAATAATTAATTATCTAATTGGACTACGTGCCTAGTTTAGACTCGCCAGAGTGACGATATCGGAAAAATTTCAGGAAAATTAATTATGCGAAAAGCAAGGTTATATTCCAATTCTAAAGTTAGAATTGGAATTAAAAGGAAAAATGTCAAGAAAAGTTCAAAATAGAGTATAGGGACCAAAGTTGTAATTTAGCCACTTTACGTCGGAAACGGAAATTTTGGATTTTTACAGGAAGGTGTTAATATCGAGCTTCGTATTATTTATTGGATACAAATAATACGTACATGTTATAATAAAAGAATTTATCGATTTAGTTATGGGCTAAATCGTACGAAAGAAAAGTTTAAAAGATAAATGATAGTAAGAAAAAAGAACAAGGACCAAAGTGAACCTTTAGCCAAGAAATACAAGAAACCAAATTCAAAGAAAGAAGATCAGAGAAGGATCGAGAGAAATTAGGAAGTTATCGCCGATTTCCGTCGTTTCGCCGCCGTTTCTCCGTTCGACGTCCGATTCGAGCGATTCAAGCGGCGATCTCTTCAGAATTGAAAGCTCTATCGTATCCGAGAATCAAATCAAGGTAAATTTCAAGAAATTTGGTTGAAAATTGATATAAAGAGGGCTGTTTTGATTACGATTGAGTTTGGGTTGAAATCTGACGTTTTCGAGGTTATTATGGCGTTTTTGAAGAAACCGAGATATGGGTATTAACTAGGGGAGTGTTTAGCACGTCGGGATTGCGGCAAAACCCCGGAAAATTTGATTTCCGGAGCTGTGCACGTGGTGTACGACTGTGCACCACGGGTGCACGAACGTGTACTAGAAGTACACGAGCGTGCACCTTGCTAGGTGCACGAACGTGTGCCTGACGTACACGAACGTGCACTCTTCATGGTGCACGAAAGTGCACTAGAAGTGCACGAACGTGTACCCCTGAGGTGCACGAACGTGAACTTGGTTGCACGATCGTGCACCCACTGAAGGGCACACCCGTGCACCCTGACTCGTCCCCATGCGTATGCAAACTGTAATTGACTAGGTGTTTGACATTTTGAGTACTTTGACTCTAAAGGACTAGTTCGGAGTTTATGAATCATTAATCTCGAGATTTGTTCGGCGTATTAGGTAATTAATAATAATAGAAAACGTCAAGGACGTTATGCGATTCTCAATTATGAGAAATAGTATTCGATAAATCGTCTATACGACTAGAGATATTGAATGCGTAAATAAGTATAAGAATGAAACCAAACCCTAAAACTTCGAAATATTATATACATAAGAGTACAAGTTTCACGTCTAACAATCAAGCAATTTATCAGACGTGTCAGCGAATAGTGGGGTCAGTAGAAGCGGACTAACGAGAACGTACCATCAGATCGACCACATCATTACTTGGATAGCGGTCACTGTGAGTTGTATTTTACTTTCACGTATTATATATTAAAGTTATTTTATATAGATATATATACTGTTTACATGTATCGCATTATATATAATTGATTGAATTGTTATATGTTTTATTAATTTCTATATACGAGAACTAGTATGCGATCCGAAGAAACTAGCTACCTATTGGGTGTCAATAGGCTGTGTGGTCACCAGTATTGAGTCAGTCTAGTGTGTTTGCATTGAGAAATGATTGGATACGTATGATATGATATGAATTTGATACGAGAGTGAACTCGGCTACGGTGTAGTCTGGAAGTCCCCGTATGTAGTGGGCTGGGCCCGCCAGTGAGTTGGACTCATAGCTTGAGATTTACGATTGGGTCGAATGATATATGATTATTCGAGAAATGTGTCGCATGCTAGGATATTAGTTTCTTACGGATCAAATACATGTTTATATGTTTCATATTATTGTTTTCTTGAGATGCGATGCTATATTTCTATATTAATACTGTTAGTAAATGTCAACTCACTCAGTATTTTCCCAAATACTGACCCCTCACCTTTGATGTCTTTCAGGTACTTAGTTTGTGGACCTAGCTAGAGGCCAATTTTGAAGTCCAGAAGTCAGCTGTGTATGTATAGTTTCTGACTTCTGTGAATGCTGCAATAGTGGTCCTGTGTCGACAGAATAGTAGCCTAGACAGCAGTTCATTTTGATTGTACATATTAACTGTTGTCATTGTTTTATATGCTTTTGATAGGCTACGTGTATTGTATATGATCCACGGCCCCAGATGCCGGTGAGATGTTTGAAACATTAACTGATGTATAGAGTACCGCGAGGCCAGTTCGTACAGGGTACGGTAACTAGAGCCCGCAAGGCTTAACAGTTAATGTAAATATTTGGTTATTTGTTATATATGTAATTGCTTCCGTTGTTTGATATTATTTGTTTATTATTGCGAAAAATTATTAGCGGTTTAAGGCTTGCTACGGGTTCCGGAGCTACCACTCCCTTTCCCTAGCGCCGGTTGCGGCTCAATATTTTGGGTCGTGACAGCCTTAGATGATTTTTATTATAATTGGATTGTTTTCATCTTGTTGGTGAGTACAGTTTGGTTTTGCTGTGTTGTTGGGTGCTAACTAGGTTGGCACGTACTATGATACGTTAGGAGTTGGCCTTATATGGTTTTTAAACAATTTTTGTGATAATTCTTCAAGCATGTTTTGTGGTTTTATGATTGTTTGACCACACGTTGGTTTTATAATTACTATTGAGAAAATTTTCTTAATTTGATTTGTGTTTTGACACAGGAGGCGGATGAGTGGTCTGGTCATCATACTTTAAAAATATGATTTTAATTACTTTTCAAGTAAAATGAATTCCTCGTATCTCAGAATCTTACTTTTGACTTGGTGTAGACAAACGGTTGTTTTCAAAATAATATTATTTATGAGATTTTCCCACCGTATTGAGAATTTAATATTTTTGGCTATTATTTTACCATGTTATGGTATGTCGAAGTTTGAAGCGTCATTTGGTCATATGTTTATGTTTGGCTTGCTTAGGTGATTACAGAATGATTGTTTGAGATCAAAGATTTTCTCACTTAAGTTTTTGAGTTGATTTTTGATACTTGAGTTGCTTGAGCTCTTAGTTTGAAAGGATTGAGATTGTTTTTTTTATTTAAAAGATTTTTTCCGGATTTATAATTTGAATACGCTTTATAAATGCTAGTTTTGGGATTGACTTGGGTCACCCAAATTTGGGAGTTGAGCTTGTTAGTTGTAATGACTCGGCTAACTCGATGATTTTATGGATTGAGATACGTTGGAAATTTTAAAGCAATTGATTTAATTGAGGAGATATTTTTGGATATTGATTTTGTTTTTAATCGTGGGGCTCAACTAAAATTTGGAAGTTCTCAAGTTGACTTTAAACTTCAAAATGAATTTTGATACGTACTTTTGAAAGATGATATATTATAGGTTGATTTTATTATGAAAATTCAAAACTGGTTGTAGGATGTCTTGATTTCGTCTTTTAGGTATGTTGAGTTAATTGACTGTATGGCATGCTTGGATGGTTTAAGAATTGTAGAATTCGTAATCTTTTGGTAATAATTTGCGTTACATAACTCGCACGTTTGAGTTGAACTATATTGATTATCTTGTTTTGTCTTTTCGTGCGAAGTAGCACGTGAGATGAATTATTTCACGTGGTCATGGTTGGCTTACCTTGGTGTATGGTTTTATTTATGAGGAGGACCTTGGTTTAGACCCTGTATTTCTATAGTTTCGGTTTCAGATTTTGCTAGGTTTGGTGTGTTGTTTTGTGGATTTGAAATCTTTGGGTTTCGATATGAGTAAGATGAAGAAAGTCTTTTTTGGTGGTTTTTGATTATCCTGGACAAGGATATTGGAAATTCTTATTCGAATAGATAGATCGGTGTATTAATACACTGGTGTAGCAAGATTGGATGATGCGATGAGGGAAGTAGTGGTTTGTTTTGTAGAAACGTATGTGATGTATTGTTTTTTCTTGAGTTAAGTTTAAGCTTAGTGGGAGTGTATCGTCGCATAAGAGATTTTATAGTAGTTATCGGTTTGAATTGTTATGTTAGTATCATATGATTTGGTGGATGGCAAGTGTGGAGTTTGGGATGTATTTTAAGGCTATCAAGTGCACATCTCACAAAGTGTAACGTCTAGCAAATGTTTTATTAAGGAATTGAATTCAAATGTTAATTTTTGTAAAAGTTTCTAAAATGTTTTTATCACGTAATTATGTCCAGACATATTATGAACATGCATTATGAATATCACGAATAGGGAATTGCATCGAGCATTGTGTATGTTCACTAAATAAAAGAGAAATAAATAATTGATACATGCATAATAGTACATGCATCACGTGCATTAAAATGATTAGAGTCTGATGCAACTCTTTGGGGATGAGAGGTGTCATCACCTTGAGCACAATTATGTAAAAATAGATTTTTTTTCTTTTTCTATAAAGTGTTTTGAGAAAGATGTTTTTAAACTAGCTCGCGAGTCAAATTGAGATAAGTGTATTTATAATTTAATGTATTTCAAATGGTTTTGAAATTTTTACCGAAAGGTAGCTGGACAAATACTATGTGATGATGGTGGTTAATCTAAGACTACTTTATGAAGGGATTGATTTGCATTATCGGAGTTCTATGTTTTGCTGAAAAGTTATGATTTTGAAGTTGCACTAGAGTTATAGTTGTGCTAAGAGTGATATGTGATTAGATTCAGATTAGAAGACTCTCGTAATAATTTCTGATTTGGATTTTCAAATTTTTGGATTAAGGATTTAGTTATGCTCCACGTAAGTGTTTACGCTATATTTTAAAAGAAGTTTGTTTTTACATAGTTGATTTTGTTTCAATGTTTTGTTTATTCGTATTGAAAATTGTGCGAACGAGGAGTTTTTTAGTACAAATTTGTTTTCCATTTTGACACAAATATATATAGATTTATTGAGTTAAATTAAAGAGAATAATACATTTTGTCAGTTTAACAACTTTATAGAATTGCAACTTATTTAAGAGTAAGGTGTAAGTACGAATTAAAATTTAAAATATTTTGAAAATTTTAATGTGGGTTTTCTAATGGTAAGAGCATTTTAGTTTTGAATATAAAAGGAGGTATAACATGTTAAAGTCTTTTAAAAAGAAGTGAAAAATATTAATATAAAGGTTTTCTGTTTTGGAAAATTTTATACGTTTGTCTTTGAGCATAACCAATGATCTGGTTAATAGTGAATTTGATTTATGTTGCTGGTTACGAGGTTATAGTTAGTTTGGTGGAATAATTCTAGAAATTTAATCTGGTTCCGATATTTGAGTTAAGCTGGTGTACTCTCTAGAGTGTTGGTATGTGAATTTTTGATTCTTAGTTCGCAAAGTTCGTTGAATCTGTCGAGTTTAGTCTCTGTTGTTAAACTGTTAAACTCTTGTGATGTTTTATGTTGCCGTTATTTGTCTTTTAGAGAGTATTTTATGTAGCTGATTTATTGGAGTAAATCATTCATCTTATATAACAATTTCTATTAAGTATTTTTAATATGGGTTGCTTGATGTTTAGTTGACAAGAAATGAAGGATTCATATTAGTTTGTGATATTTAGTGTTTTCCAATTCGTAACGATAGACGTTGGTATCGTAAGAATTACGATTTGAGTTTCATGTCTTGTTCCACCTTGTTAATGTTATTTGAGTGGTTGGTAAGATTATGCCTTGTTTCTTTGAAATCACTTATGTAAGGAGTTGTTCATTTTTATGTTAATAGGGGTTTGTTAAACTGTTAAACCCCTGTGATGTTTTATGTTGCCGTTATTTGTCTTTTAGAGAGTATTTTATCTAGCTGATTTATCGGAGTAACTCATTCATCTTATATAACGATTTCTATTAAGTATTTTTAATATGGGTTGCTTGATGTTTAATTGACAAGAAATGAAGGATTCATATAAGTTTGTGATATTTAGTGTTTTCCAATTTCGAACGATAGACGTTGGTATCATAAGAATTACGATTTGAGTTTCATGTCTTGTTCCACCTTGTTAATGTTATTTGAGTGGTTGGTAAGACTCTGGCTTGTTTCTTCGAAATCACTTATGTAAGGATTTGTTCATTTTGATGTTAATAGGGGTTTGTTAAACTGTTAAACCCTTGTGATGTTTTATGTTTCCATTATTAATCTTTTAGAGAGTATTTTATCTAGCTGATTTATTGGAGTAAATTATTCATCTTACATAACAATTTCAATTAAGTATTTTTAATATGGGTTGCTTGATGTTTAGTTGACAAGAAATGAAGGATTCATATTAGTTTGTGATATTTAGTGTTTTCCAATTTGGAACGATAGAAGTTGGTATCGTAAGAATTACGATTTGAGTTTCATGTCTTGTTCGACCTTGTTAATGTTATTTAAGTGTTTGGTAAGACTCTGTCTTGTTTCTTCGAAATCACTTATGTAAGGAGTTGTTCATTTTGATGTTAATAGGGGTTAGCATTGAGGTTAGTGTGACCATATGAGATAGTTAGAAGTATGTGAGCGGTGGTAAGAGATTCTTTGGTCGAGGAGCAACCTGTTCAGATGGTGGTTACGTAAGTACATAGGTTGATAATTAAGGAAAATTTTATGGTTAAGAGTTATGGTTTAATCACTCGGTTGAGGAGTGTACTTGGGAGACAGAGTCCGATATGCAGATTTTTTTTTCGTTGATGTATGTTGGGTTGTTCATTTTGTATTTTTATATTAATTTTGTGCGCACTGTGTTTACTTTTATATTTGAGATGCTTTGAGTCAAATTAGAGGACGGATTTTTTTTTAAGTTGGGGAGAATATAATACCCCGTGTTTTCAAACTTGATTTGCTAGTTTGGTTATCCGTCACAAATTGGTTGTTTTCTTGCATTCGTTGTTATTTTGCATTTCAACATTTTTCTTGTTATGTTTCGAACTTGATTCTGAATGGTTATATGTTAGAAGTAACACTTGTGATACCTTGGTAGTGTCTTTTTGAGTGTTTTATATGTATCCCACGATCTCGTATGTGTTTGATGTTGATTCGATTTATTTTCGGGTATTTATCAAAACAGTATTCGCATGTTTTCTAGAACTGCCTTGTTTTAGTAAAACGTTGATATCTCCCAATTGAAATGTCGGATCAGGCCCATTTTTTGATATGTTGTTCATAAGAGTATTTTCTAGCATGAGTTAAATTTTCATGTGACTTTTATTTGGATGCTTCTAACTCTCAAAATGATAATTTAACTGTGACTTTTATTAATGCCCATGTAAAGCCCGCATAAGTCTATAAATAGAACCTTATTTCCATGTGAACAACCCCCTTTTCTTTTCCACAAACCCTAAAACGAATATCTTCATAGAAAATACACATTTCCTTTGTTCTAACAAGTCCGGATGCGATTCATTACGCTAGGAACTTGATTTTTCATCATACTCGCAAGATCTACGCGATTTCTACGTTGTGTTCTTCGTTGGTGGCTTGTGGATCCAATTGATTTCGGTCCAGCCCTTTGAACCTTGGGTTAATTCATCAATTATAATCTTGTTCATCATTCTTAGGTAATGTTGTTACTCCTAATTGATTTATGGATTCGTTGTTGTGTGATTTTGTGTCACGGCCCGATTTCATGGATCGCGACCAGCGCTAAGGTATGGGTATGGTCGTACCAAAACCCGTAGCAAGTCTCGTGGAAAACAATTAAATAAATAAACCTGCAGAATACATTGCTCGGGGGCAACCGAGACTCCAACCTAAACCTAGCAGTTTATGTCACAGTTCTAATATGAACAACTTAAATATTTGAAATACTCATCTAAACCGAGTCTCAACAGCATGTCTTATATATAACGAGATAAATCCAAAGTATAGATGTCAAAGGTAATAATAAAACAATCGGATTAATCCGACAATCCAAGTACGATAACCAAAATGATAAACTAGTTCTACTGCGGTCTACGAGATAAAGCAGTTAACTAGCTTTATTGACGTAAAAACCTCCGAGAAATCAAAGAAACGGAGATGACCAACGCACTCAAATCATAAGCCTGGAAAATTGGGAAAATAACGGGGTCAGATATACTGAGATGAGTTCATAATGCTATTTACATTTATTAAGTTTAAAACCCTTAAAATAAATCCTTTTATACTAATATACTTAAGATTATGGAAATACAGTATTGAAATGATACCAGCGTAAGTATGACATATCATACTGAACCCAGAGTGGACAGGAACAAATCCTCGTCATATACCAGCGTAAGCAAGACATTACTCTGTCGATCCCAGAGTACTTACCGGTGCACACGGTCTCGATACAAGCCTATCGAGTAGCTCATTCCAATCCAGATCCATAATCTCTTAAAACAGTTTGAAACAGTTTATATACTAAAATAATTGCGGTGCTTAATAAAGCGGTAAATAACACTACAAACTCACTGCTTGCGTATCCACGTGAATCTTGGAAAACAGCCTAAACCTGATCTGACACCAAAGCACGAACAGTCGACGAGTCTAGAAACAAAGGTTAAGTTAAAAACAAATCATCCCCTAACTCTAAGAATACTAGATACTACATAGGACTAGCATCTCAAACCACAATCAAGGTATAAGCCCAAGCACAACATCCATACAAATACATTCCATATTCAAAGTAATACCAGAGTCAAACAATAAGTTAAGCATAATTGAGTTCCTGTTGAAAATATAATCCGGAGTACTTATATAACTTAGTTTAAAACTTTGAAACCAAGTGAAAATCCAAGAGTTATGAATTTGCCTTCCAGCTTAATCTCACTTGTCGGGCGACCTAAGTCTAACCCAACCCAATTATATGCCAGAGTAAAACCGATGTTAAATCTAAAACTTTTAAACCAAAACATTATTCATTTGAAAACCATAGAACTCAGTATAGCTTAACAATAAGGATACACTTACACAATATGCTCAAAACTAGCCACAATTGGCCAAACCACTCAGAGTAGACACCAGCGTGCCAAATCACTTAAAATGATTCCAACAACATGTATAAATATTGATGGATACGCAGTTGACTCCCTTACATATAGTCAACAGGCACTGAAGATAACATATATCAGACAACAGACACCAGTCAGCAGACGAAGATCCTAACTGACATGATCTTCGGAATCCGGGAATATAGAGATAAACCTAATCTCTATCTTCTAGCATAGTCCGAATTAAACACAACTACAGGAAGATAACTTTGAGTCAATCACTTGCTGAAGATTCTATATAAAACGATGGAAGACTAAAGGTAAAACCCTAATTCACTCTCTTGAAACTACATAATTTACCTTTAGCTTTACAAGGTATCTGACTTAAGCATCGGAGTGTGGTCGGACACAACACGTCCGACTCATTTTGACCTGTGTTTGTGATCTCAGGTCATCAAGAGAAGACATCATCATTCAGAGAATCATCATTTGGCGCCATCTGTGGGAAATGATTGTTCTTTCCTAAATAAATCAATTTTTGATTCTACGAACTGAAAACAAACTCATGGAAAACCATGATGAACCACCGCCACCTGGAGTTGAAGCCAGGAATAAGGAGATGGTGGGGGGAAGCAATCCCACTCTGTTAGCAAGGACAGACGAGATGGTTTTTCCTTTCCACCCACCTCCGGCTAGGACTGTTGGGACAACCAATCCTTTGAGGACCAGCTCAGGATTCCCCATAGGAACTGGAATCGCAAGTACAGGCGCTATACCACCGATTTCCATACCCGGATTGGCAGCAGGACCGAGTGGCAGAGGAGCGCAACCACTAGGAGCTAATCAGGTATTTCATCCTTGGAATTATTATACACCGCAACACATGCACTATGCATCTCCCATGTATCAGCAGCACGCAACAAGCTGGCCGCAGACCTATAGTCCGTGGAGCAAACAGTATTATCAAGGATATCAAAGGCCCACAGGTCCAATCCCTTTCCCGTCCCTAGACGCAGAGGGAATAGCCACCGCTACAACGGCAGGATACATTCCGCCATATGTACCACCAGGAGCCCAGCTTCCGCCACTCTATCATGAGGCAGTGATGAAGAGCTTTAATGAGTTCCAGGATAAGCTGTTGGGAATTGCAAAGGAGAAGACGGAAGAGACGAACAAGGCACCAGCTCAAAGAAGGCAGCAATCTGAACTAATCCTGAGAGGTAGGGACAGAGAGGCGCAAAAAGATAAAGAAACGGCTCCCCGACGTGTCTTCACTGCCCCACTTCCAGGAGATGCAGGAAAGGAAAATGGAGACAAGGTTGCACCGCGGACCGAAAAAGCAAGAGAGGAGGAAGTCGCAAAGAAGCCGAGAGAAAACGCAGACCTAGAAAAGGAAGAAGGTAGAAGCAGACGGAAGGAACGAGACGCAGAAAGTCACTCTTCAAACAGAAGAAGAGCAGCAGGAGAAAAGAACACTCTGGATGAAAAAATCAAAAATGCGATGAGAAAGTACCAAAAAGATAGCTACGAGGATGAAGAGGGAGGAGACGATTTCTCATCACTGAAGAGGGAAGTATTAGACGTAAAGTTCTCCTCTCGTTTCAAACTACTGACATTCGAACCCTTTGATGGGACGGGAGACCCAAAAAGCCACATCTCAAAGTTTAAAACGATAATGATGCTTCAAGATGTGTCGGATCCAATGCTATGCAGAGTATTTCCAGCCAAGCTCAAGGGGTCGGCACAGAAGTGGTATTTGGGACTGAAGTCCAATACCATCGAAACGTTCGCAGAATTAGTAACAGCATTCAAAGGGCGTTTTCACACAAACATTCCTCTATAGAAAAATTCAAGTGATCTCCGGAAGTGCAGACAAGGAGAAAGCGAGACGTTGAAGAATTTCATTGACAGATTCAACAAAGAGGTCGTTCAGATAGAGCATCTGAACCATGACACAGCCATAGACACTATGAAGATGGGAACGAGGTTCGAACGATTGAGAGACAAAATCCTACTGAAAAAGCCTTCAACTTTCCAAGAGTTAATGGCAATAGCGCATAAGTATGTGGAACTGGATGAAGCAAGAAGAACGCTGACGAGACAATACGAAGAAGACAAACCAGAGAAATACAGCAGTAGAGGAGGAGATGAAAGAACGCAAAGATATGGAAGAGGAAATAAGCCATTTGACTTCACACCTTTAAACAGAGCACTAGTGGAGATATTCAGCTGGATGAAGAACAATAAAGTCATGTACAACGCACCCAGAAAGCTACACCCAGACAAAGAAAGAGATAAAAGCAAGTATTGCAGATTTCATGAAGGGTATGGCCACGACACAGATAGATGCTGGGACTTAAAGCGAGAGATAGAACAGCTGATCCAATCAGGAGTCCTGAAGAAGTTTGTACACACAGAAGGAAGTGCGGAAAAAAGGAAACCTGAGCATGTAGATAAGGAAGAGGCGAATAAAAGATTCAAGGAGCCCATGGGTGTGATCAACATGATAGAAGGGGTGGAACCTTATTAAAAGTCGCAGAAGAAGAAGATTCGTAAGAGCGTATACTCGATAAGTACTAAAGCACCCGTAGAAGGACTACCCTTGGTTACCTTCGGGCCAGAAGATGGAAAGCATGTGCAGGAACCGCACAATGATGCGTTAGTAATCAAGGCGTTGATTAACAATTTGAGAGTAATGAGGATCCTGGTGGACGAGGGAAGCGCAGTTAATCTCCTCACCTTGCAAGTCTTGAAGGCGATAAGGGGATCAGTGACGGATCTCAGGAAGGTGTCCATTCTATTGGTGGGCTTAGGGGAAAAGCCCATTAGACCAGAAGGAATGGTAGTGTTGGAAATAATCTTGGGAGAAGCAGAAGAAGGACCACTGAAGACTATGACAGCAGTTTTTAACATTGTTGATATTCCTTTGGCATATAACGCCATTTTGGGAAGGCCTTTCCTATACCAATCTGGCGCAGTAACCAGCATCAGATGGCTGACACTGAAGATTCCTGGCAAAGAAGGATAGTAACCGTGAAAGGAAGCCAGCTAGCTGCGCGAGAATGCAATTTGATAACAGAGGAAAGAGGCGAAAGTTTGAACATTGAAGCATTTCCTAAAGATCCAGAAGAAGAAGAGGCAGATAGGAATGCACCAGTAGGTAACATGGTAGAATTCCAGATCACCCAGAAGAGGGCAGTAATGATTGGAACGGAAATATCAGATGGAGTAGTGGCAGAGATCAAAAGCGTGTTGAAGAGGAATGGAGACACCTTTGCCGTAGATGCTTCAGAAGTTGTGGGGATCGATCCTGCAATTGCATCTCATAAGCTGACTGTTTACAAAGATGCCAAACCTGTAGTACAGAAGAAGAGACGATTCGTAGAGGACCGAAGAAAGGTAATAGAGGAAGAGGTCCGGAAGTTCGAAGCAGCAAAGTTCATAAGGGAAGTAATGTACCCAGAGTGGGTTGCTAACGTTGTTTTGGTAAAAAAAGCAAGTGGAGGATATCGTATGTGCGTGGATTTTACGGATTTAAACAAAGCATGCCCAAAGGACAGTTACCCGTTGCCTAATATTGATCAATTGGTAGATTTGATAGCATGCTATCAGTTGTACAGCCTCGCAGACGCGAAACAGGGTTATCACCAGATACCAATGAACGAGGCAGATCAGGTAAAGACAGTCTTCATGACGGACCTAGGAACATATTGTTACAACGTCATGCCGTTTGGACTGAAGAACGCAGGAGCAACATACCAGCGGTTAGTAAACTTCATGTTCAAAGACCAATTGGGGAAGAACATCGAAGTCTACGTAGATGATTGTATCATAAAAACAGTACACCAGAGGAGCATGCCAAGGACCTAGAGGAAACCTTTGCGGTATTGAACAAATTTAACATGAAGTTAAATCCAGAGAAGTGCGCGTTTGGCATTAAAGCCGAAAAATTCCTTGGGTACTTAGTGAGTCAAAGAGGCATAGAGGCAAATCCAAAAAAATTCCATGCCATCCTTGACATGGTGGCACCACGAAGCATCAGAGAGGTCCAGAAACTGAACGGAAGAGTAACAGCGTTAGGACGATTTGTTTCTTCATCCGCAAAGAGATGTTTGCCCTTTTTCAAGCGACTGCGCAATATGAAGAAATTTGAATGGAATGAGGAGTGTCAGAAAGCGTTTGAAGAATTAAAAACCTTTCTGACCAGTCCACCGTTACTCAGCCGGCCGATAGCAGGAGAAATTCTTTACCTGTACCTATCAACAGTTTAAGAAACAATGGCTTCGGTCCTAGTAAGAGAAGAAGAAGAAGAGCAGCTGCCTATTTATTACTCCAGCAGGACACTGAATGGCGTAGAGCTAAATTACCCGACATTCGACAAGTTGGCCTTAATGGTAGTAGTAGTAGCGAAGAAGTTAAGACCATACTTTTAAGGGCATACAGTCATTATGCGAACTAATCAGCCTCTGAGGAAGGCGTTGCAGAGGCCGGAAACATCGGGAAGGATGGTCAACTGGTCCGTCCAACTGGGAGAGCATGACATAAGATACGAACTGAGGAAGACACTGAAGGCACAAGCACTGGCTGATTTCTTGGTAGAAATGACGGAGAAACCAGACGGAGAAGAACCCAAAAAAGCGGTTACCTGGAATCTCTATGTAGATGGAGCATCTAGCGACCTCGGAGCAGGAGCAGGTATTGTCTTAAAAGGACCGATGGGAATAACAATCGAATACGCAGTACATCTGCAATTCAATGCAACCAACAACGTAGCAGGTATGATATCAATTCATCATTTAAACAGAATAGTAATTTCTTTCAACAAACTAACAGTATAGCAAAATATGAAGCCCTCATAACAGGGTTATCAATCGTAATGGAGCTGAAACCCGAGGTATTGCGGATCCACAGTGATTCGCAGTTAGTCACAGGTCAAGTAGGATGACAATTCCAAGTCAAAGACGCAAGGATGGCAAGATACATGGAAACAACAATAGAGCTCTTGAACGACATAGAAAAAGTTGGAGGAGAATGGGAAATTTGCCCTATACCCAGAAAAGAAAACGTAGCCGCATATGCAATTGCCAAAGTAGCGGCAGCAAAGAGTCAGCTATTCACAGAGATGAAGATGAAATAAGAACGCCTGTCATCGTCTGTAGAAGCAGACGCAGAAATGTTACCCATAGAAGAAGTAGATACCTGGATGCAGACATTGCTTGGATACCTGACGGATGGCATTCTCCCAGAACAAGCTGTGGAAGGAGCCAAGGTGGTCAGACAATCGACATCATATTCAGTTTTAGAAGGAATACTCTATAGCGCATCAGCCACATATCCGTGGTCTCGATGTCTGGCGAAGGAGAAAGGGTTGTATGTCCTACGCGAAATTCACGAGGGCATTTGTGGAGCTCACGAAGCATCAACAACCTTGGTCAGAAAGGCCTCATTACAAGGTTTCTATTGGTTGTCCATGAAGAAGGATGCAGAAGACATGGTTCTTAAGTGTGAGAAGTGTCAGAAATTTGGCGCAGTGATACGAACACCAGCATATGAGCAGCATCCCATCGGTAGCCCATGGCCATTCATGACATGGGGCGTAGACATATTTGGACCATTCCCTCCAGCTCGAGGGCAAGTGAAGGTCATAGTGGTAGCTGTAGATCACTTCACCAAATGGGTAGAAGTAGAGCCAATGAAAACAATCACCACCGACAAGATTCAAATTTGGCTATCAAAAGAAGTTATGGGGAGGTAATGCATCTCACTCTCTATCATACATTAACTTACATATTAAATATCACTAACATAAATGGACAGGTTTGGCATAACGCATTCCTTAATCACCGACAACGGAAAGCAGTTTGACTGCCGCAAATTCATAGCGTACTGTGAAGGACTGAACATAAGACTGAAGTTCACCTCGGTGGCTCACCCGCAGACCAATGGACTTACAGAAGTCACCAACAGAACTATCCTCACAAGGATAAAGAAGAGACTGGATGACTTGAAAGGAAGATGGGTGGATGAGCTGTACAAAGTAATTTGGGCATATCACACCACACCTAGAAAAGCAACCGGAGAAACCCCTTTCAGCCTGGTGTATGGCACAGAAGTTGTATTGCCAGTCGAAATCGACATGCCTTCGCTAAGAGTCCAAGTATTTGATGAAATGAAGAACGAAGAATCAATGAGGTTATGCCTGGATTTGTTAGAAGAAAGAAGACACCAGACAGCGGTCAGGGCAGAAGCATATCGAAGGCAGATGGCCAAATACCATAATGCCAAAGTGAAGAAAAGAAGCTTCGTAGCAAGAGATCTAGTGCTCCGAAAAGCAGAGATTGGCAAAGGAGCAGCAGAAGTTTGCAAACTAGAAGCCAACTGGGATGGCCCATATCGTGTAGTAGAAGTAGTAGGAAGAGGGGCTTATAAAATTGCCCACTTAGAAGGGACAATTCTCCCCAGAACCTGGAATGTAAAAAACTTGAAGAAGTACTTCCAGTAAATGTAATTGATACCTTCATAATTAATAAAGCATTACATTCTTTCAATTTTTCAACATATAAAGCATGACTTACTAATTGAGAAGTTAAAAAGTTCTAGAAATAGTGGGCCAGTTCAAACAAAACATAAGTGCCCCAAAAAAAAGAAAGAACTTAGATTTTTTTGCCCACAAGGCAATAACAAGAAAAAGTAAAGAAAGCTAGCTAAAAAAGTAAGGCACAAATTAACTAGAAAAGACTACACAGTCTCAGTATCAGAAGGAATAACTTCTTTCGGAAGAACTTCGAGATCATCAGCAGATAAAGGAGCGTCGGAACTGGTAACATCTTTCGGAACAGAATCCAGATGACTTTCGACGAAAATAAGAGGATCATTGGCAGGAAGCTCTTCGCCATCTACTTCCTTAGCAGGATCTTTGTCACCAGTATCAGCAATCTCGAGAAGGTGGCGGTCAGAAAAAGCCAGCCCATCCTCAGAGGTAGAAGTAGCTCCAGGTGTAGAAGGAAGTATCGCAGGTGTATAGGCAGTCTCCTTGACAGCAGCTCCCCCAACAAGTTTTTTCTTCGCAATTGTCTACATCATCACACGCTGACCTAGGGCGCGAAGGTCAATAGCCAGGAATTTTCCAAAATCATAGTCAGGGTAATCTTGACGAACCACCCCGACAGCGGTAGCAAAGAAGTCAGTTAGGCAGCCGGACATATAGGCATTCACGTCATTCCTATTCTCCCTCTGTTCAGTCAACAACTTGTCACGAATACCTTGCACTTCCAACAAGGAGGATTCGCGATCAGCGACCTTCCGCTCTAGGATCTTGTTCTTGTCAACGGCAACTTGCAGGGAACTTTTAAGCTTGTTAATCTCGACCTGAGCGGATCGTCGAAGGAGAGCAGCCTCTTCTTCATGTTTCTTCATCAGTTGCTCCTTTTGCTGACTCTTTTCAGAGGAACTTAAGTCCATTAGAGACGCAGAGGAACTTAAGTCCATTAGAGACGCAGATTCAGAGAGTTCGTTAGATTGGCTAGCGGCACTAGGTTCTTCTGAACCATCAAAATCATCTACCAAAGGAACATATTCGGGATACAAACGAGCCAGATAATTATGTACTAAATCGAGAGCATTAAAGCATTTGATACGGGCAGCACCAACAAGCTGTTCCAGTAGAAGCAGATCCTTTTTCGGAGGCTTGGCAACAGTAATCTTCGGAGGTTTATCTAACCAAATATAGGGAAACGAGGAGAAGGCAGTATCATGACCGATCAGGAAGAACGAGTTTTGCCAGCATTTGGAAAGCTTGGGAATACCAGCCAGGAGGTGTTTGCCCCGAACAAAGGGAAGATAGAGATAAAATTCGTTGGCTCGACGACAAACATGAAACACCTCATTTAGTAAACCAAGGGTGAGCATAAGTTTCTTATGAAAGATTAATTCAACGAAGGCACACAATAGGCGAATAGCATTTGGGTGAATCTGCCCAGAGGAATTTTGTTAGAAATCACAAAATCGCAAAGAAAATCACTAAGGGGAAATCGAAGACCGCCTCGGAATTGTTCCTTATACACAACAATCCGGTTGGTATCAGGACGATGGTTAGCACTGAAAGAAGCATCACAAGAAAACAACGTATAATCGGAAGGAATGCTATATGCCTCACGAATATCACTAAAGGTGCTATCTTCAACTTTGGAAACAAAATCGCTAAGATTCTTTCGATAATCTACGAAAGTTCCAGATGAGGGGGTGGCTACACTAGATCTAGTACGAGTCATGATGCAAGAAAATTAAAAGAAAGGAAGAACGGGAATACCTGGATACAAAGAAAGGGGTCGCCAAAGAGAAGAAAGACGGAGAAATGGAAGAGGCAAACTGGAAAAGTAAAGAAGAAAGAAGAAGAAAGGATTTTATAAACAAAAGACACGTGGAACTGAAGAGTCAGGTACGGAGAAATGAAAGTGCGCATAGTTTTTGATTTTCAAAATTTTGAAAATTGAAAATCACGCCATGTGGCGCTTCGCTAGTAGATTGCTTAAAAGCCAAGTTTGTCCTCGTAAATCCCCAGTTTTAACAGCAGAGCATAAAATAAAAAGAAAACAACCATAAATAGTTGGACTGCGGAATAGGGGGGAGAGGGGCTAATGATGGATATGCAGTTGACTCCTTACATATAGTCAACAGGCACTGAAGATAACAGATATGAAACAGCAGACACCAGTCAGCAGACGAAGATCCTAACTGACATGATCTTCGGAATCCGGGAATATAGAGATAAACCTAATCTCTATCTTCTAGCATAGTCCGAATTAAATACAACTACAGGAAGATGACTTTGAGTCAATCACTTGCTGAAGATTCTATATAAAACGATGGAAGACTAAAGGTAAAACCCTAATTCACTCTCTAGAAACTACATCATTTACCTTTAGCTTTACAAGGTATCTGACTTAAGCATCAGAGTGTGGTCGGACAAAACACGTCCGACTCATTCTGACTTGTGTTTGTGATCTCAGGTCATCAAGAGAATACATCATCATTCGGCGAACCATCACATATCTAAAGCATAAGCTCATATATAAACCAATTAATCAAACCAACAATCATTCATGCCATAGAATTTCTAATCTTATAATCAACCAACATGAAATGTTTTCCCAACAAGTTTAAACAATACCAACATACCACAGTCATATAAACAGCCCCAAAAATGTTTATGGGCAGCAATAATAATCTCAAATAATAACAAGAACAAACCAATGTATAATTAAGCATTTTAAGCCAACAATCCAATCTTAGATTCACTAAGCATGCCCAAACAAAATCCAAAGTATCAACCATCAATTAACATCATGCTTATATACCTCATACTAAAATAATTCAGATCTGAACATAAGCCTAACTCACTTAAACAACCAATATCGCAATTTCGCTAGAATTTGCCTAAACATGCCATTGGGTTCAAATCATAAATCCAATAAATCAAACTACATAACGACTGATTTAATACAATTAAAACATCCTAATATACCCCTAACATCAGTAGGTACAACATTCCAAAACATTTTGCAATCGAAGCGTTTATCTTTCATAAAATTGTCAATTTCGTAAATCGTAGATATTTTACAACATAGATCAACCAATTCTCACTTTTAAAATAAATTTTTTTTATATCAGTAGCTATTGATATAAGAACACTTAATAATCAATCAATTTGGATTCAACACTTTAAATAATTCATTAAACAAATCCAATTCGCACAAGGTTCAAAGGGCTGGACATGACAAACACTTTAATTACACCAATTCATTATTGAATCATGACAAACGCTTTCCAAAACTTATAACATCAGATTATATATGTATAAACCATCATTTAATCATATAAGATCAGTAGCTTAAAGATAGCATATCAATAACAACGATTCAATCCATTAAAATCCTATACATTTCTAGGCAAAATCACACAACAACGAATCCATAAATCAATTAGGAGTAAAACCATTACCTAAGAATGATGAAAAATATTATAATTGATGTATTAAACCAAGGTTCAAAGGGCTGGACCAAAATCAATTGGATCCACAAGCCGCCAACGAAGAACACAACGTAGAAATCGCATAAATTTTGCGAGTATGATGAAAAATCAAGTTCTTAGCGTAATGAATCGCATCCGGACTTCTTCGAACAAAGGAAATGTGTATTTTCTATGAAGATATTCGTCTTAGGGTTTGTGGAAAAGAAAAGGGGGCTGCTCACATGAAAAATAAGGCTCTATTTATAGACTTATGCGGGCTTTACATGGACTTTGATAAAAGCCACGGTTTAATTATCATTTTGAGGGTTAGAAGCATCCAAACGACGCGAAAATTGTACCCATGCTAGAAAATACTCTTATGAACAACATATCATAAAATGAGCCTGATCCGACATTTCAATTTGGAGATATCGATGTTTTACTAAAATAAGACAGTTCTGGAAAACATGCGAATACTGTTTTGATAAATACCCGTAAATAAATCGAATCAACATCAAACACATACGAGATCATGAGATACATATAAGACACTCAAAAAGACAATACAAAGGTATCAAAAGTGTCACTTCTTACATATAACCATTCAGAATCAAGTTCGAAACATAACAAGAAAAATATCGAAATGCAAAATAACAACGAAACCAATTTGTAACGGATAACCCAAACATTACGAAACCAATTTGTAACGGATAACCAAACAGAAAAATCAAGTTTGAAAACACGGGGTATTACAACTTAAAAATAAATTTGTCCTCGAATTTGACTCGAAGCATAAAAGTAAACGCAGTGCGCACAAAAATAATATAAAAATACAAAATGAACAAACCCAACATACATCAACAAAAAAAGAAAAAAAATTCCGCATATCAGACACTATCTCTTAAGTACACTCCTCAACCGAGTGATTAAACCATAACTCTTAACCATAGAAATTTCCTTACTTTTCAACCTATGTACTTAAGTAACCACCATCTCAACAGGTTGCTCCTCGATCAAAGAATCTCTTACCACCGCTCACATACTTCTAACTATCTCATATGGTCACACTAACCTCAATGATAACCCCTATTAACATCAAAATGAATAACACCTTTCATAAGTGAATTCAAAGAAATAAGGCAGAGTCTTACCAACCACTCAAATAACATTAACAAGGTGGAAACAAGACATGAAACTCAAATCGTAATTCTTACGATACAAACGTCTATCGTTCCAAAATGGAAAGCACTAAATATCACAAATTGATATGAATCCATCATTTCTTGTCAACTAAATATCAAGCAACCCATATTAAAAATACTTAAGAGAAATCGTTATATAAAATGAATGATTTACTCCAATAAATTAGCTAGATAAAATTCTCTATAAAAGACAAACAACGTGAACATAAAACATCACAAGAGTTTAACAGTCTAACAACAGAGACTTAACTCGACAGATTCAACAAATTTTGCAAACTAAAAATCACATATTCACAGACCAACACTCTAGAGAGTACACCAGCTTAACTCAAATATCGGAACCAAATTAAATTTCCAGAATTATTCTACCAAACTAACTATAACCTCGTAACCAGCCACTTAAATCAAATTCACCATTAACCAAATCATTAGTTATGCTCAAAGACAAACTTATAAGTTTTTCCAAAACACAACCTTTATATTAATATTTTTCACTTCTTTCTAAAAGACTTTAACATCTTATACCTCCTTTTATATTCAAAACCAAAATGCTCTTACCATTAGAAAACCCACATTAAAATTTTCAAAATATTTTAAATTTTAATTCGTACTTACACCTTACTCTTAAATAAGTTGCAATTCTATAAAATTATTAAACTGACGAAATTTATTATTCTCTTTAATTCAACTCGATATATATATATATATATATATATAACAAATCTGTAGTGAAAAACTCCTCGTTCGCACAATATTCAATAAGAATAAACAAAACATTGAAACAATATAAACTATGTAAAAATAAATTTATTTTAAAATATAGCGTAAACACTTACGTGGAGCATAACTAAATCCTTAATCCAAAAATTTGTAAATTCAAATCAGAAATTATTACGAGAGTCTTCTAATCTGAATCTAATCACATACCACATTTCTTTCGTAACGTTTTAAATGTTTGGATTGGTTTCGTAACGTTTTATACGCTTGGCCTAAATCGCTAAAAAGATGAAACATTTGGATTTGTTTCATAACGTTTGTAAACGTTTCACTTAAATCTCTAAAAAGGGGAAACGTTTGGATTTTTTTCGTAACGTTTTAAACATTTGAATTGGTTTCATAATGTTTTAAATGTTTGGCTTAAATTAATAAAAAGGTGTTACTTTTGTATTTGTTTCCTAATTTTTGTAAACGTTTGGCTTAAATCGCTAAAAGCGGGAAACGTTTGGATTTGTTTCGTAACGTTTCAAACGTTTTCATTGGTTTCTTAATGTTTTAAATGTTTGGATGAAATCGCTAAAAAGGTGAAACGTTAGGATTTGTACGTAACGTTTTAAACGTTTTGATTGGTTTCGTAATATTTTAAACGTTTGGCTTAAATCGCTAAAACGGTGAAACGTTTGGATTTAATTCGAAACGTTTTAAATGTTTGGCTTAAATGGTTAAAAAAGTGAAATATTAGGATTTGTTTCATAACATTTTAAACGTTTGGCTTAAATCGCTAAAAAGGTGAAACGTTTGGCTAAATCGCTAAAAAGTGGAAATGTTAGGATTTATTTCATAACGTTTTAAACATATGGATTGGTTTCATAACGTTTTAATCGTTTGGCTTAAATCGTTAAAAAAGGTGAAACGTTTGGATTTCTTTCATAACATTCAAAAGGTTTGGATTGGTTGCATAACGTTTTAAACATTAGGCATAAATCGTTAAAATGGTGAAACATTTGGATTTGTTTCGTAACGGTTTTAAACATTTGTCTTAAGTCGCTAAAAAGGTGAAACGTTTTGATTTATTTCGGAATGTTTGTAAACATTTGGCTGAAATTGCTAAAAAGGGGAAACGTTCGGATTTGTTTCGTAATGTTTTAAAAGTTTGGATTGCTTTCGTAAAGTTTTAAACGTTTGGCTTAAATCGCTAAAAAAGTGAAAGTTTTGGATTGGTTTCGTAATGTTTTTAAACGTTTGGCTTAAATTGATAAATAGGTGAAATGTTTGAATTTGTTTCGTAACGTTTGTAAACGTTTGGCTTAAATCACTAAAAAGAGGACACGTTTGGATTTGTTTCGTAACGTTTTAAATGTTTGGATTGGTTTTGTAACATTTCAAACGTTTGGCTTAAATCGCTAAAACGGTGAAACGTTAGGATTTGTACGGAACGTTTTAAACATTTGGATTGGTTTCGTAACATTTTAAACGTTTGGCTTAAATTGCTAAAAAGGTGAAACGTTTGGATTGGTTTCGAAATGTTTAAAACGTTTTGCTTAAATCACTAGTAAGGTAAAACGTTAGAATTTTTTTCGTAACTTTTTAAACGTTTAGCTTAAATCGCTAAAAATATGAAACGTTTGGATTTCTTCCGTAATTTTTTAAATATTTGGCTTAAATCGCTAAAAAGGTGAAACGTTAGGATTTGTTTTGTAAACATTAAACGTTTGGACTGGTTTCGTAATGTTTTAAACGTTTGCCTTAAATCGCTAAAAATGTGAAACGTTTGGTTTTATTTCGTAATGTTTGTAAACGTTTGGCTTAAATCGCTAATAAGGTAAAATGTTTGGATTTATTTCGTAACGTTTGTAAACGTTTGGCTTCAATTGCTAAAAAGGTGAAACATTAGGATTTGTTTCGTAACGTTTAAACATTTGGATCTGTTTCGTAACATTATTGGCTCAAATCGCTAAAAAGGTGAAACGTTAGGATTTGTTAAGTAACGTTTTAAATATTTGGCTTAAATCGCTAAAAAGGTGAAACATTAGGATTTGTTTCGTGTTAAACGTTTAGATTTGTTTCGTAAACTTTTAAACGTATGGCTTAAATCTCTAAAAAGGGGAAACGTTTGTATTTTCTTTGTAACATTTTAAACGTTTGGCTAAAATCGCTTAAAAGGTGAAAGTTTAGGATTTATTTTGTAACGTTTTAAACGTTAGGATTCGTTTTGTAACATTTTTAACGTTTGACTTAAATCGCTAAAAAGGTAAATTGTTTGGATTTGTTTTCTAATGTTTTAAACATTTGACTTAAATTGCTAAAAAGGTGAAACGTTAGGATTTGTTTCGTAACGTTTAAACGTTTGGGTTAAATTTCTAAAAAGGTGAAAGGTTAGGATATGTTTTGTAACGTTTTAAAAGTTTGGCTTAAAGCGCTAAAAAGGTTAAATGTTAGGATTTTTTTCATAACGTTAGGATTAGATTTGTTTCGTAATGTTTTAAACTTTTTGCTTAAATCGCTAAAAAGGTAAAACGTTAGGATTTGTTTCTTAACGTTTTAAACGTTTGGCTTAAATCGCTAAAAAGGTGAAATGTTAGGATTTGTTTCGTAACATTTTAAATTTTTGGATTGGTTTTGTAACGTTTGAAACGATTATCTTGAATCGCTAAAAAGGTGAAACGTTTGGATTTGTTTTATAATGTTTGTAAACGTTTGGCTTAAATCGCTAAAAAAATGAAACGTGTGGATTTGTTTTGTAACGTTTGGAACGTTTGGATTTGTTTCGTAACGTTTCAAACATTTGGCTTAAATTGCTAAAAAGGGGAAACATTTGGATTTGTTTTGTAACGTTTGTAAACGTTTGGCTTAAATCGCTAAAAAGGTGAAACGTTTGGATGTGTTTCGTAACGTTTTAAACGTTTGGATTGGTTTCGTAACGCTTTAAACGTTTGGCTTATATCGCAAAAAAGGTGAAACGTTTTGGATTTGTTTCGTAATGTTTGTAAACGTTTGGTTTAAATCGCTAAAAAGGTGAAACGTTAGATTTGTTTCGTAACATTTTAAATGTTTGGATTAGTTTAATAATGTTTTAAACGTTTGGCTTAAATTGCTAAAAAGTGGAAACATTTGGATTTGTTTCATAACATTTTAAACGTTTGGATTGGTTTCGTAATGTTTGGCTTAAATAACTAAAAAGGGGAAACGTTTGGATTTGTTTCGTAACGTTTTAAACGTTTGGCTTAAATCGCTAAAAAGGTGAAATGTAAGAATTTGTTTCGTTATGTTTTAAACGTTGAAACATTAACATTTGTTTTGTAACGTTATAAACGTTTCTCTTCAATAGCTAAAAAGGCGAAACGTTAAGATTTGTTTCGTAACGTTTTAAACGTTTTGATTGGTTTCGTAACGTTTTAAACGTTTGGCTTAAATCGCTAAAAAGATGATACGTTTGGATTTGTTTCGTAACGTTTGTAAACATTTAGTTTCAATCGCTAAAAAGGTGAAACATTAGGATTTGTTATCTAACTTCTTAAACATCTGGATTTGTTTCGTAACGTTTTAAACACTTGATTTGTTTCGTAACGTTTAAAACGTTTGGCTTAAATCGCTTAAAAGGTGAAACATTCGGATTTGTTTCGTAATTATTGTAAACGTTTGGCTTAAATCGCTGAAAAGGTGGAACGTTTGGACTTGTTTCGTACATTTTAAACGTTTGGATTAGTTTCATAACATTTTAAACGTTTGGCTTAAATGACTAAAAAAGTGAAACATTTGGATTTGTTTCGTAACGTTTGTAGACGTTTGGCTTTAATCGCTAAAAAGGGGAAACGCTTGGATTTTTTTCGTAACGTTTTAAACGTTTGGATTTGTTTCTTAATGTTTTAAACGTTTGGCTTAAATCGCTAAAAAGGTGAAACTTTTGGATTTGTTTCGTAATGTTTGTAAACATTTGGCTTAAATCGCTAAAAAGGTGAAACGTTTGGATTTGTTTCGTAACATTTTAAACGTTTGGATTGGTTTCGTAACGTTTTAAACGCTTGACTTAAATCGCTAAAAAAGGGAAACGTTTGGATTTGTTTCGTAATGTTTGTAAACGTTTCGCTTAAATCTCTAAAAAGGTGAAACTTTTGGATTTTTTGTTGGGTTTTCTAGATTCATAACGCAGCGGAGTTTCAAAAATCTATCAAAAGCCCAAATCAAGATCCATGTAATTCGAATAAATAGATTAATAACATAATTAATACTTATTTGTATGTCGAATTCCAATAGCAATGTAGGAAGGAAGGAGGTGCTTCACTTTGGTGATACGTGGCCTCGGATCAGAAACGCCTCCAAAAGAACACGTGTTCACGACCCATTTTCATGGATCGCGACCGGCGCTAGGGTATGGGTATGGTTGTACCAAAATCCGTAGGTAATGCTTGGTGGCAACCGAGACTTCAGCCTAGTTCTAGCAGTTCATAATATTTAACATTTATATAATAAGTGCTCGGACAACTCCGAGTCTCCAACATGGCATAAATACTTATTAACCCAAGTTAATACAAGAATACTTAACTATATATATATATATATCAATTGAATTAAATCTGATAACAAGTAACAAATAAGTAAGACTTCTAATTTCTACTGCGGTCTCAGAATAAAATCAGTTCAATAACTTTAATAAAATAAGGTAAGACCTCCGAGGAAATAAAAAATCGGAGACCAGCTGACTCGATCAAATCATAACCCTGGAAAAATTTGGAAAAACAACGCGGTCAGATATACTGAGATAAGTTCATACAACTATTTACATTTATTAAGTGAAAACCTTAAAAACCTTAAAATATTTCTAAAGCAATTTATCATTATGGATAAGTATTGAAACCCTAAACCACAATATCTAAAATCTAGTTGCCGTGTCTGTGAGACGTATCTTCATAACCGATCCTCGACTGTCACTCAAATAAACACGTGAGTCTCAGGAGACGTATCTTCCACCGGCGCCTTCACTAAGGCGAGACGTATCTCGAACCTACCTCAATACCATATGATCATATACCGGTGCGCACGCAGTCTCGATGATTCCCATCGAGTAGCCCGTTCCAATTCAGATTCATAATGTCGAAAACAGTTCGAAAGCTGTATATACAATATATATATGCAAAATATACAATTTACTTAATAAAGCGGTAAATAGCGATATAAACTCACAGCTTGCAAATCCACGTGAAAAACCTGGCAAGCAACTAAACTTTTTTTGACTCCGAACCACGAGCAGTCGACGGGTCTAAGAACAAGGCATAAAACATAATTCATATCGTCCCCTAACTATAGAGAGTACTAGAAACCACATAGGAATAGCACGGATATCAACCACTCCGAAGTACACACTATCTATATGTAACCACACATATTTAGCCAAAATGCCAAACCATAAACCAAAGTAGAGTAATCATACATACTCAACATAACCAAATTCATACGATAGTCAAGTCAAATTGAGTTCCCACTTTTAAAACATAATCCGGAAAACCATTTCAATAACCTAGTTAAAATCATAAAAACAAGTTTAAACCAAAGTGGTGAACTAGCCGAGTTATCACAACTGCCAAGCCTATACTCACAATTTGGGCGACCCAAGTCTAACCCAAACCAAACATCCAACCAAAGAAAAACAATTTGTTTAAAGTCCGGAATCATTTAAATATACCAAAGTCTCAATTTAGAGAAATAAGGGAACTCCAATTAAACATTAAAACCCAAATATAACATCATGATTATAAAGTGTTCGATAAAAGTCCCCAAAGGACAAACACAACCAAATAATCCAAACACCAATATACAACATCCCTAGCATGCTTAATAATCACATTTTATATAACATATGCCATAACAAAACATTTGGAATTAATTAACATATTTTTCACAACATAAAGCCAATTAAGCATTATGGCACTTAGCCCAGAACGAGACCAAACATGAATCGTCAAACCAAAACACCTTAGATCACTTCATATACATTCCATAATCAATAATATGAAAGTAATTCAGATCTTTAGTCATTACAAAGCATCGAATCTGAAATCAAAGCATTTTAGCGTAAAACTAGCTAGTTTGCAAACTAAGCCAACACGTACCAAAACATTTATGATTCAAACTCCCAAACTCATTTAGATCAGTAGTATATCATACATAATTTCAAAATATTAAACTAACTCAGATCTAAACTCATGCCAACATCCCTTAAACAATTGATAACGCATTTTCGCCAGAAATTGCCTAAACATGCTAAACTAGCCAAATCATGCATTCGACAACCCAAATCATATAGTCACTGATCTTAAATCATATAAACATCATATATATCATCTTAGAACAGTCGGTACATCATCTTAAAACATTTTTGCGATTACAACTCTCAAACAACCCAAATTCACCATTTTACGCAATTTCAGCTAAAACAATCGAGAACATACCAAAGTGGTGATACAACCAACAAGATAAATTCATAAACATCAAATCCATCAAACATATCATACATATCAGTAACCTAAGCATAGAATCTTAATTTCATAGATTCAAACCACCAAATCGATTAGAATACAACAATTGCTAGAAAAATCCTAACATTGATGAATCATGCCAAGCGCTTTTCAAAACATGTAACATCAGTTTATATATGTACAAACCATCATTATATCCATACAAGTAGCATAAGCATGACATAAGAATAGCAACAATTCACTTCATTAAAATCCTATATTACACATTTCTAGGCAAAATCACACAACAAAGAATCCATGAATCAATAGGATATGAAAACAATACCTAAGGATGATGAACAATAAGATAAATGATGTATTAGCCCAAGGTTCAAGGGGCTGGACCGAATTCAATTTAATCCACAAGCCTCCAACGAAGAACACAACGTAAAAATCGCGTAGATCTTGCGAGTAGGATGTAAAATCATATTCGTAGCGGAATGAATCGCATCCGAACTTGATAGAAAGAAGAAATCAAGTTCTTTGAGTGAAGAAATTCGTTTTTAGGGTTTAAAGTCGAATGGGGGCTAAGGTTTTTCAACTTAAGGGGTCTATTAATAGACTCATGCGGGCTTTACTTGGGCTGCAATTAAAACCCACGGCTTAAAAGGTATTTTTAGAGTTAGAAACCTCAAAATAAACCGACCAAATCTTAGTAAATCCTCTTAGGAACACATATCGAAAGATGAGCCCAATCCGACCGTTCAATTGTGAGATATCAACGTTTTACTAACACATGACAATTTTGGAAAACATCGCAAAACAACTTCAATAAAAACCCGAAAATAAATCGAATCAATATTCAATACCCACACGATAATTGTGAAACATACAAGATACAAAACAAGGCTCAATCAAGGTGTCTCAATGCAAGAACCAATCTGAAATCAAGTCAAAAACATAACGAAAAAAATATGGGGTATTACACGCGTCCTCTACGAGTATTCACAGGAACAGACCTTGGCCAAAACTAGTGCTTGTATGCTAGAACTATTGCTTCACAAGAAATTTTGTATTATTTAGTGATTTAGTGAATAATGAATTTCGTGATTTACAAACCCATTTCTTAATGTGTATTTATAGACATACAACCACACAAGGGTTTGAGTCAAATTCGTATTTCATTCTCATTGTAACTCTTATAAGTTTATGTTTATCAAAAACTCCTTTTTGATAATCATACATATATATTAATTATTATTATTATTATCTTCAAAAGATAATAAATTAAGGAAAACACTTATCCTTTAAATTTCGAATTTCAATATATATATATATATATATATATATATATATATTACGAATTATATATATATAATAAACTATTAATCACTTAATTCCACTGGGCTTGTACAACCCATAACTGTTTTGGGCATGTTCTTAGTGTGCGACCCTGTAGGTTCATATATCGTTGGCAGTAGGCCCGAAATCCCTATTTCGGCCCAAGTCATAAGTGGCCTCTAGCAAGACATTATGACTATCCAAGTTATACGAATATCGATAATCTGATTTAACCATTTAAATTATATTTTGATCCCTTTGTGTCTCGATATCTTGATTGAATATAAGGCATAGTTCTGTCATCCTTATAATATTTAATCATTAGTCTTGTGATTCCAAGTAGACTGAAAATGATAACTCTTTATCAATTCTTTTAGCATGGTCATGCATTTCCTTCAGTCTATCTTTTTCAAGGGGCCCATAGATATCTTATCAAATAAATGAGGGACAAATTCCTTCTCAGTCACTCGCATTTCTCACATAGTTACTTTCATATCCAATGACAATCTATTTCACTATCCTGTTAAAGATAATGTAAGACTGTATCAAAACATGAAATTGCTATGTAGAAATCCATGATGATTTTAAGGTCAAAGGATTATACGAATAGAACTGTAATGAGAATTACTTATGACAGTTATTTATGTAGTATTCTCAAGGTGGGTCATCCAGTGCCTTATTTCTCAAATAGCACCTATGATTTGACTTTATATCTCATATACATGATTAGTAAAACATAGCCATCAGTCAACATCATACTAGTCTCAATGTATTATTAAGACTAGGGATAGATGGAATATAATTCTTAACAAAATCTAAGGATTCTACAATCAAGTCATATACTTGATGACATTAGAAAGAATTAACCATTCAATTATTTTAATCATAAGAGAAAATGATAAAAACTGTCAATCAATAAATAATAAAACGATAAAGTCAATACATGGTCACACATGATTGACCTAGTGCATATCACTAACATTTTTTTCTTAACGTTTTAAACATTTAGATTGGTTTCATAATGTTTTAAACGTTTGGCTTAGATTGATAAAAAAGGTATTACTTTTGGATTTGTTTCCAAACTTCTGTAAACGTTTGGCTTAAATCGCTAAAAAGGGGAAACGTTTGGATTTGTTTCGTAACGTTTCAAACATTTTGATTGGTTTCTTAACGTTTTAAACGTTTGGCTTTAATCGCTAAAAGGGTGAAACGTTAAGATTTGTATGTAACGTTGTAAACGTTTAGATTGGTTTCGTATCATTTTAAACGTTTGGCTTAAACCGCTAAAACGGTGAAACGTTTGTATTTGTTTCAAAACATTTTAAACGTTTGGCTTAAATGGCTAAAAAAGTGAAACGTTAGGATTTGTTTCATAACATTTTAAATGTTTGGCTTAAATCGCTAAAAAGGTGAAACGTTTGGCTTAAATCGCTAAAAAGGGGAAATGTTAGGATTTATTTCTTAACGTTTTAAACATATGGATTGGTTTCGTAACGTTTTAATATTTTGTCTTAAATCGCTAAAAAAAGGTGAAACGTTTGGATTTTTTTTCGTAACGTTTTAAAGGTTTGGATTGGTTTCATAACGTTTTAAACCGTTAGGCTTAGATAGCTAAAATGGTGGAACATTGGGATTTGTTTCGTAACGATTTTAAACATTTGTCTTAAATCGCTAAAAAGATGAAACGATTGAATTTCGTTTCGGAACGTTTCACGATCCATTTTCAGGAATCGCGACCGGCCCTAGGGTATGGGTATGGTTGTACCAAAAGCCGTAGCTAGCCTTGCGGATAACCAACAATTACATAAACCTGCAAGAAACCAATGCTCGGGGGGCAACCGAGACTTCAGCCTTGTTCTAACAGTTCATAATATTCAACATTTATATAATAAGTGCTCGGTCAACTCCGAGTCTCTAACATGGCATAATTACTTTATTAACCCAAATTAATATAATAATGCTAAAACAATAAATAGATATCAATTGAATTAAACTTGATAACAAGTAACAGACAAGTAAGACTTCTAATTACTACTGCGGTCTAAGAGTAAAATCAGTTCAGTAACTTTAATAAAAATAAATTAAGACCTCCGAGGAAATAAATAATCCGAGACCAGCTGATTCACTCAAATCATAAACCTAGAAAATTTGGAAAAACAACGGGGTCAGATTTACTGAGTAGAGTTTATATAACCATTTACATTTATTAAATTGAAAACATTTAAAAAAGTTTAATAAAATATTTTTATTATGGATTATCAATGAAACCCTAAACCACAATTCTAAATCCATTGTCGTGTCGGTGGGACGTATCTCAATAACCGATCCCCGACTATCACTTAATAAATAGTGAGCCCAGGAGACGTATCTTCCACCGGTGCCCTCACTAAGGTGAGACGTATCTCAAACCTACCTCAATACCATAATCATTACCGGTGCGCACGTAGTCCCGATGATGCCCATCGAGTAGCACGTTCCAAATCAAATCCACAATGCCGAAAACAGTTCAAAAGCTGTTTATACATATATATATACAAAATATAACATTTGCTTAATAAAGAGGTAAATAGAGATATAAACTCACTGCTTGCTAAATCCACGTGATCCTGACAAGCACCTAACTCTGGTTCGCCTCTGAAGTACGAACAGTTGACGGGTCTAAATAAAATATTAAAATCATAATTAAAATCAGACCGTAACTCCAAGGAGTACTAGACGCCACATAGGACTAGCACAAGCAACAGATCATGGCAAAGCAATCTAGAGTAACACAATATCCAAATAAATTATAATGCCAAAAATAATATAAGTCTATTGAGTTCTTACTTTAAAATCTGTTTCGGAAAATATTATTTAAATAAATATTAAATAATAAAACAATTTCCAAATAATGGGTTAGCCGAGTTACCGATAATTGCCAAGCTAACCTCATATGTCGGGCGACCCAAGTCTAACCTGACCTAAATATTTTATCAAAGGTATAAACCACAGTTTATAATTTTAAAATATTATTTTTGATAAAATAATAATTAAATATCAAAATGGAACTCAATAGCTTAAAACACAAGTAACCAATAGTTACCGATAATTTACTTAACCAAAATAAGCTAAGAAAATAATTAAATGCTAAAACTTAAATTGGCCACATTGGTACCTCAAGCGAATATTTTCAAAATAATAATAATTACCCGAGTAATTATATAAATTTAGGCTATAAAATAATTATCCTTTTTAGATATCATTATCCAAACAATTCAAATTAATTCAAAGCTAACATTATTTTCAGAGTTAAAATAATGTTAACAATAAATAATTTCGAACTCAAAACGGTAATCGAAAGTTCGGTTTCAAATCAGAATTTAATTGATTTAATAAATTAAATTTAATATGTTTAAATACCATAATTTTATTATTTCAAAAACTCAAATAGAAACAACAAAACCTTTGATTTGAACCACCGAGGAACCGAACCAATTCAAATCCAAAAATAGGAGCCAAAGTAATGGACTCTCACTAACAGTTACACAATTAATTGTTTATGCTTCATTATCACATGATGACCACCATTAACCATTTTTAAAATACAATAAAAATTGAACAACTCATAATACAATTAACCAAAACTTAAGCCAAATAACCATACACGTCCAAAAACTAGCAAGCATGTTACTGAACGTAACATTTAACATTATCCAAAACGAAGATCAAAACAAAACAATGAAACCCAACCAATCATCATACCTTGACAACATAATGAGATCTTTATTTCAAATCAACGAATTCATAACAGAAACTTTGCATAGGAACCGTAGTAATAAATCCAGAATATGGCAGCAACAAAACCAAAGAAACGGCATCCATATAATCAACACGACACAACAAAACGACGAGAGAACGAATAGGTTTTACGTACCGTATACGATTCTGAAGCGTAACAATTATAGAGGATAGGATTTATTGATGTAACGTAGCAGCAAATCTCAGAATTTCGCATATTGAAAGCAAAGAGAGGGATGGATGAGTGTTGTGATGTTAAGAGAAAGTTTTTTTTCTCTGAAACGTCGGCTAGGGTTTTATAAAAATAGGGTTTTATATGATTTAAAGGAAATATGAATGAATAGCAACAATCTCAGTTACTACTTCAAACATTGCAAAAGATGGACAAAAGATGGGCTTCTAATATTTAGGCCATCTACCAAAATTTAATGGGCTTTTCATACACACATGTAATGGGTTTTTTATGTTAAAAGAGTGGGCCAAGTACGTGGATACATTGTTTTTCATGCATGAAACAAAAACAATTCATTTATATATATTTTTTTATAAAATGCATAAGCTAGAATTTAATAATACAAACCGAACGCGAATCGAATCAACGAACGACTAAAATAAAATTTAATAAAAATATATAATAATAATAATGATAAATTACTTAAAACTTGACGGTATGGAAAAATTATAATTAAAATTTATAATAAAAAAAATTTAAAAAACACGGGATATTACAGAACGTTTGTAAATGTTTGGCTGAAATCGCTAAAAAGGGGAAACGTTTGGATTTATTTCGTAACGTTATAAATTTTGGATTGGTTTCGTAACATTTTAAACGTTTGGCTTAAATCGCTAAAAAAGTGAAACGTTTGGATTGGTTTCGTAAGGTTTTAAACGTTTGGCTTAAATCGATAAAAAGGTGAAACGTTTGGATTTGTTTCGTAACGTTTGTAAACGTTTGGCTTAAATCGCTAAAAACGGGAAACGTTTGGATTGGTTTCGTAACGTTTAAAACGTTTGGCTTAAATCACTAAAAAAGTGAAACGTTAGGATGCGTACGTAACGTTTTAAACGTTTATATTGGTTCCGTAACATTTTAAAAGTTTGGCTTAAATCGCTAAAAAGGTGAAACGTTTGGATTTGTTTCGAAACGTTTTAAATGTTTTGCTTAAATCACTAAAAAGGTTAAGCCTTAGAATTTGTTTCGTAGCTTTTTAAACGTTTAGCTTAAATCACTAAAAATGAGAAACGTTAGGATTTCTTCCGTAAAGTTTTAAACGTTTGGCTTAAATCACTAAAAAGGTGAAACGTTAGGATTTGTTCGTAACACTTTTAACATTTGGATTACTTTCGTAACGTTTTAAACGTTTGGCTTAAATCGCTAAAAAAGTGAAACGTTTGGTTTTGTTTCATAACGTTTGTAAACGTTTGGCTTAAATCGCTTAAAAGGTGAAACGTTTGGATTTGTTTCGTAATGTTTGTAAACGTTTGGCTTCAATTTCTAAAAAGGTGAAACGTTAGGATTTGTTTCGTAACGTTTAAAACATTTGGATTTGTTTCGTAACATTATTGGCATAAATCGGTAAAAAGGTGAAATCTTAGGATTTGTTAAGTAACGTTTTAAACGTTTGGCTTAAATCGCCAAAAAGGTGAAACGTTAGAATTTGTTTCGTTTTAAACGTTTGGATTTTTTTCGTAACATTTTAAACGTCTGGCTTAAATCGCTAAAAAGAGGAAACGTTTGTATTTGTTTTGTTACATTTCAGACGTTTGGCTATAATTGCTAAAAAGGTGAAACGTTAGGATTTGTTTCGTAACGTTTTAAACGTTAGGATTCGTTTCGTAACATTTTAAATGTTTGGTTTAAATCGCTAAAAAGGTAGATTGTTTGGATTAGTTTTGTAACGTTGAGAAGGTGAAATGTTAGGATTTGTTTCGTAACGTTTTAAACGTTTGACTTAAATCGCTAAAAAGATGAAACGTCTGGATATAATTTGTAACGTTTTGAAAGTTTGGATTTGTTTCATAAGGTTTTAAACATTTGGCTTAAATCGCTAAAAAGGAGAAACATCTGGATTTGTTTTGTAACGTTTGTAAACGTTTGGCTTAAATCGCTAAATAGGGGAAACGTTTGGATGCGTTTCATAACGTTTTAAACGTTTGAATTGGTTTCGTAACGCTTTAAATATTTGGCTTAAATCGCAAAAAAGGTGAAACGTTTGGATTTATTTCGTAACGTTGGTAAACGTTTGGCTTAAATCGATAAAAAGGTGAAACGTTGGATTTCTTTCGTAATATTTTAAACATTTGGATAGATTTCGTAATGTTTTAAACGTTTGGCTTAAATCGCTAAAAGGGTGAAACGTTAGGATTTGTATCGTAACGTTTTAAACGTTTGGATTGGTTTCGTAACGATTTAAACGTTTGGCTTAAATCGCTAAAAAAGTTGAAACGTTTGGATTTGTTTCGTAACGTTTGTAAACGTTTGGCTTAAATCGATAAAAAGGTGCAACTTTTGGATGTGTTTTGTAACGTTTTAAACGTTTGATTTGGTTTCGTAACGCTTTAAACGTTTGGCTTAAATCGCAAAAGAGGTGAAACGTTTGGATTTTTTTCGTAATATTGGTAAATGTTTGGCTTAAATTGCTAAAAGGGTGAAATGTTTGATTTGTTTCGTAACATTTTAAACGTTTGGATTGGTTTCTTAACGTTTTAAACGTTTCGCTTAAATCGCAAAAAAGGTGAAACGTTAGGATTTGTGTCGTAACATTATAAACATTTGGATTTGTTTCGTCACGTCTTAAACGTCTGGTTTAAATTGCTAAAAAGGTGAAGCGTTTAGATTTGTTTAATAATGTTTTAAACATTTAGGTTAAATCGCTAAAAAGGTGAAATGTTAGGATTTATTTTGTAACGTTTTAAACGTTTGGATAGGTTTCTTAACGAATTAAACGTTTGGCTTAAATTGATAAAAAGGTGAAACGTTTTGATTTGTTTTGTAACGTCTATAAACGTTTGGCTTAAACCGCTAAAGAGTCGAAACGTTTAGATTTGTTTAGTATCGTTTTATACGTTTTGATGTGTTTCGTAACGTTTTAAATGTTTAGCTTAAATCGCTTAAAAGGTGAAACATTTGAATTTGTTTCGTAACGTTTGTAAACGTTTGGCTTAAATTACTAAAAAGGTGAAACATTTCGATTTGTTTCGTAATGTTTGAAACATTTGGATTGGTTTCATAACGTTCTAAATGTTTGGCTTAAATCGCTAAAAAGGTGAAACGTTTGGCTTAAATCTTTAAAAAGGTGAAGTGTTAGGATTTGATTCGTCGTTTTATATGTTTGGATAGTTTTTGTAACGTTTTAAACGTTTTTCTTAAATCACTAATAAGGTGAAACGTATGTATTTGTTTCGTAATGTTTGTAGACGTTTGGCTTCAATCTCTAAAAAGATGAAACATCTGGATTTGTTTTGTAACATTTTAAACATTTGGATTTGTTTCGTAACGTTTTAAACGTTTGTCTTAAATCGATAAAAAGGTGAAACGTTTGGATTTGTTTCGTAATGTTTGTAAACGCTTGACTTATATCTCTAAAAAGGTGAAACGTTTGGATTTGTTTCGTAACGTTTTAATCGTTTGGATTAGTTTCGTAACGTTTTAAACGTTTGGCTTAAATCGCTAAAAAGGTGAAATGTTTGGATTGGTTTCGCAACGTTTTAAACGTTTTGCTTTAATCGCTAAAAAGGTGAAATGTTAGAATTTGTTTCGTAACATTTTAAACGTTTGGCTTAAATTGTTAAAAAGGTGAAACGTTACGATTTGTTTAGTAACATTTTAAACGTTTGGCTTAAATTTCTAAAAAGGTGAAATGTTAGGATATGTTTCGTAACGTTTTAAACGTTTGGCTTAAATCGCTAAAAGGTTAAACGTTAGGATTTGTTTCATAAAGTTTTAAACGTTTGGTTTAAATAACTAAAAAGGTGAAACATTAGGATTTGTTTGTAACGTTTTAAACGTTTGGATTGGTTTCGTAATATTTTAAACGTTTTTCTTAAATAGCTAGAAAGGTTTAGGATTTTTTTCGTAACGTTTTAAACTTTTGGCTTAAATCGCTAAAAAGGTGAAACATTAGGATTTGTGTCGTAATATTTTAAATGTTTGGCTTAAATCACTAAAAAGGTGAAATGTTAGGATCTGTTTCGTAATATTTTAAATGTTTGGATTGGTTTTGTAACGTTAGAAACATTTAACTTAAATCGCTAAAAAGGTGAAACGTTTGTATTTATTTCGTAAAATCTGTAAACGTTTGCCTTAAACCGCTAAAAAGATGTAACGTTTAGATTAATTTTGTAACGTTTTGAACGTTTGGATTTGTTTCGTAACATTTAAACATTTGGCTTAAATCGCTAAAAAGGGGAAACGTTTGGATTTTTTTTGTAACGTTTGTAAACGTTTGGCTTAAATCGCTAAAAAGGTGAAACTTTTGGATGTGTTTCTTAAACGTTTTAAATGTTTAGATTGGTTTCGCAACGCTTTAAACGTTTGGCATAAATCGCAAAAAAGGTGAAACATTTGGATTTGTTTCGTAACGTTGGTAAACGTTTGGCTTAAATCTCTAAAAAGGGGAAACGTTGGATTTGTTTCGTAACATTTTAAACGTTTGGATTGGTTTAGTAACGTTTTAAACGTTTGGCTTAAATCGCTAAAAAGGTGAAACATTTGGATTTTTTTCGTAACGTTTGTAAACGTTTGGCTTAAATCGCTAGAACGGTGAAACTTTTGGATGTGTTTCCTAACGTTCTAAACGTTTGGATTGGTTTCGTAACGCTTTAAACGTTTGGCTTTAATCGCAAAAAATGTGAAACGTTTGGATTTGTTTCGTAACGTTGGTAAACGTTTGGCTTAAATCTCTAAAAAGGTGAAACTTTGGATTTGTTTCGTAACATTTTAAATGTTTGGATTGGTTTAGTAACATTTTAAATGTTTAGCTTAAATCGCTAACAAGGTGAAACTTTTAGCTGTTTTTCCTAACGTTTTAAACGTTTAGATTTGTTTCGTAACGCTTTAAACGTTTGGCTTAAATCGCAAAAAAAGTGAAACGTTTGGATTTGTTTCGTAACGTTGGTAAACGTTTGGCTTAAATCGCTAAAAAGGTGAAAGTTTGGATTTGTTTCGTAACTTTTTAAACGTTTGGATTGGTTTAGTAACGATTTAAACGTTTGGCTTACATCGCTAAAAGGTGAAACGTTAGGATTTATGTCGTAACGTTTTAAACGTTTGGATTGGATTCGTAACGTTTTAAACGTTTGGCTTAAATCTCTAAAAAGGTGAAACATTTTGATTTATCTCGTAACGTTGTAAACGTTTAGATTTGTTTCTTAACGTGTTAAACGTTTGACTTAAATCGCTAAAAAGTTGAAACGTTTGGATTTGTTTTATAACATTTTAAACATTTAGGTTAATTCGCTAAAAAGGTGAAATGTTTAGATTTATTTCGTAACGTTTTAAACGTTTGGATTGGTTTCGTAATGTTTTAAACATTTGGCTTAAATTGATAAAAAGGCGAAACTTATGAATTTGTTAGCTAACGTCAGTAAACGTTTGGCTTAAATCGCTGGCAAAACGTTTGATTTGTTTCGTAACGTTTTAAACGTTTTGATTGGTTTCGTAACGTTTTAAATGTTTAGTTTAAATCGCTGAAGGTAAATTATTTAGAATTCTTTCATAGCGTTTGAAAACGTTTGGTTTAAATCGCTAAAAAGGTGAAACATTTCGATTTGTTTTGTAACGTTTGAAACATTTGGATTGGAATTCTTTCGTAACGTTTTAAATGTTTGGCTTAAATCACTTAAAAGGTGAAACGTTAGGATTTGTTTCGTAACGTTTTAAACGTTTGGCTTAAATCTAAGAAAAGGTGAAACGTTTGGATTTGTTTCATAACGTTTTAATCGTTTGGATTAGTTTCGTAGAGTTTTTAAATGTTTGGCTTAAATCGCTAAAAAGGTGAAACGTTAGGATTTGTTTCGTATCGTTTTAAACGTGTGGATTGGTTTCGTAACGTTTTAAACGTTTGGCTTTAATCTCTAAAAAGGTGAAACGATCGGATTTGTTTCGAAAGGTTCTAAACGTTTGGCTAATATCGCTAAAAAGGGAAAATGCTAGAATTTATTTCTTAACGTTTTAAACATATGGATTTGATTCGTAACGTTTTAATCGTTTGGCTTAAATCGCTAAAAAGGTGAAACGTTAGGATTTGCTTTGTAAGGTTTTATACGTTTGGCTTAGATCGCTAAAAAGGTTAAACATTTGGATTTGTTTTCGTAATGTTTGTAGACGTTTGGCTTAAATCACTAAAAAGGTGAAACTTCTCGATTTAATTCATAACATTTGAAACATTTGGATTTGTTTCGTAACGTTTTAAACATTTGGCTTAATTCGCTAAAATTGGGAAACGTTTGGATTTGTTTCGTAATGTTTTAAACGTTTGTAAACATTTGGCTTAAATCGCTAAAAAGGTGAAACGTTTGGATTTGTTTCGTAATGTTTTAAACGTTTGGATTGATTTTGAATTGTTTTAAACGTTTGGCTTAAATCGCTAAAAAGGTGAAAGTTTGAATTTTTTCGTAACGTTTGTAAACGTTTGGCTTATATCGCTAAAAAGGTGAAACGTTTGGATTTGTTTCATAACGTTTTAATCGTTTGGATTAGTTTCGTAGAGTTTTTAAATGTTTGGCTTAAATCGCTAAAAAGGTGAAACGTTAGGATTTGTTTCGTATCGTTTTAAACGTGTGGATTGGTTTCGTAACGTTTTAAACGTTTGGCTTTAATCCCTAAAAAGGTGAAACGATCGGATTTGTTTCGAAAGGTTCTAAACGTTTGGCTAATATCGCTAAAAAGGGGAAATGCTAGAATTTATTTCTTAACGTTTTAAACATATGGATTTGATTCGTAACGTTTTAATCGTTTGGCTTAAATCGCTAAAAAGGTGAAACGTTTGGATTGGTTTCGTAACGTTTATAAATGTTTGGCTTAGATCGCTAAAAAAGTGAAAGGCTTGGATTTTTTTCATAACATTTTAAAGGTTTTGATTGGTTTCATAAGGTTTTAATCGTTTGGCTTAAATCGCTAAAATGGTGTAACATTTAGATTTGTATCATAATGATTTTAAACATTTGTCTTAAATTGCTTAACAGGTGAAACGATTGGATTTGTTTCGGAACGTTTGTAAACGTTTGGCTGAAATGGCTAAAAAGGGGAAACGTTTGGATTTGTTTCGTAGCGTTTTAAAAATTTTGATTGGTTTCGTAACGCTTTAAACGTTTGGCTTATATCGCTAAAAAAGTGAATCGTTTTGATTGGTATCGTAACGTTTTAAACGTTAGGTTTAAATTGATAAAAAGGGGAAACGTTTGGATTTGCTTTGTAACGTTTGTAAACGTGTGGTTTAAATCGCTAAAAAGGTTTAAACGTTTTAAATGTTTGGATTGGTTTCGTAACGTTTTAAATGTTTTGCCTAAATCGCTAAAAAGGTGAAACGTTAGGATATGTACGTAACGTTTTAGACGTTTGGATTGGTTTCGTAACATTTTAAACGTTTGGCTTAAATTGATAAAAAGATGAAACGTTTGGATTTGTTTCGTTTTATATGTTTGGATTTAATTCTTAAAATTTTAAACGTCTGGCTTAACTCGATAAAAAGGGAAAACGTTTGTATTTGTTTCGTAACATTTTAAATGTTTGGCTTAAATCGCTAAAAAGGTAAATTGTTTGGATTAGTTTTGTAACGTTTTAAATGTTTTGCTTAAATCGCTAAAAAGGTGAAATTTTAGGATTTGTTTCGTAACGTTTTAAACGTTTGGCTTAAATTACTAAAAAGGTGAAACGTTAGGACATGTTTCGTAACGTTTCAAACGTTTGGCTTAAATTGCTAAAAAGGTGAAATGTTAGGATTTTTTTCGTAACGTTTTAAACGTTCGGCTTAAATCGCTAAAAAGGTGAAACGTTAAGGTTTGTTTCGTAATGTTTTAAACGTTTGGCTTAAATCGTTAAAAAGGTGAAACGTTAGGATTTGTTTCGTAACGTTTTAAACGTTTGAATTTGTTTCGAAACATATTAAACGTTTGGTTTAAATCGTTAAAAATGTGAAACGTTATGATTTGTTTGTAACGTTTTAAACGTTTGGATTGTTTTCGTAACGTTTTAAACGGTTTGCTTAAATCGTTAAAAAGGTTTAGAATTTGTTTCGTAACGTTTTAAGCTGTTAGCTTAAATCGTTAAAAAGGTGAAACGTTAGGATTTGTTTCGTAACGTTTTAAACGTTTGGATTTGTTTCGAAACGTATTAAACGTTTGGTTTAAATCTTTAAAAATGTGAAACGTTATGATTTGTTTGTAACGTTTTAAACGTTTGGATTGTTTTCGTAACGTTTTAAACGTTTTGCTTAAATCGTTAAAAAGGTTTAGGATTTGTATCGTAACGTTTTAAGCTGTTAGCTTAAATCGCTAAAAAGGTGAAATGTTAGGATTTGTATCGCAATGTTTTAAACGTTTGGCTTAAATCGCTAAAAAGGTGAAATGTTAGGAATTGTGTTGTAACGTTTTAAACGTTTGGATTGGTTTCGCAACGTTTTAAAGGTTTGGCTTAAATCACTAAAAAGGTGAAACGTTTTGATTTGCCTCGTAACATTTTAAACGTTTTGATTTGTTTCGTAACATCTTAAACGTTTGGCTTAAATCGCTAAAAAGGTGAAAAGTTTGGATTTGTTTTATAACGTTTAAACATTTAGGTTATATCGCTAAAAAGGTGAAATGTTTGGATTTATTTCGTAACGTTTTATACATTTGGATTCGTTTCGTAACGTTTTAAACGTTTGGCTTAAATTGATAAAAAAGGGGAAATGTTTGGATTTCTTTCATAACGTCTATAAACGTTTGGCTTAAATCGCTAAAAAGGCAAAATGTTTGGATTTCTTTCGTAACGTTTTAAACGTTTTGATTGGTTCCGTAATGTTTTAAATGTTTAGCTTAAATCACTAAAAAGGTGAAACATTTGGATTTTTTTGTAACGTTTGTAAACGTTTAGCTTAAATCGCTAAAAAGGTGAAACGTTTGGATGTGTTTCGTAACGTTTTAAATGTTTGGATTGGTTTCGTAACACTTTAAACGTTTTGGCTTAAATCGTAAAACAGGTGAAACGTTTGGATTTGTTTCGTAACGTTTGTAAATGTTTTTCTTGAATCGCTAAAAAGGTGAAGCGTTGGATTTGTTTCGAAACATTTTTAACATTTGGATTGGTTTCGTAGCGTTTTAAACGTTTGGCTTAAATCGCTAAAAAGGTGAAACCTTAGGATTTATGTCGTAACGTTTTAAACGTTTGGATTGGTTTCATAACGTTTTAAACGTTTGGCTTAAATAACAAAAAAGGTGGAACATTTGGATTTGTCTCGTAACGTTTGTAAACGTTTGGCTTAAATCGCTAAAAAGGTGAAACGTTTCGATTTGTTTCGTACCGTTTGAAACGTTTGGATAGGTTTCATAATATTTTAAATGTTTGGCTTAAATCGTTAAAAAGGTGAAACATTAGGATTTGTTTCGTAACGTTTTAAATGTTTGGCTTAAATCTCTAAAAAGGTGAAACGTTAGGATTTGATTCGTAATGTTTTATACGTGTGGATAGTTTTGTAACGTTTTAAACGTTTGGCTTAAATAGATAAAAATGTGACACGTTTGGATTTGTTTCGTAACGTTTGTATACGCTTGGCTTAAATCGCTAAAAAGTTGAAACGTTTGGATTTGTTTCGCAACGTTTTAGACGTTTGGATTGGTTTCGAAATGTTTTAAACGTTTGGCTTAAATCTCTAAAAAGGTGAAATTTTGGATTTGTTTCGTTACGTTTGTAAACGTTTGGCTTATATCGCTAAAAAAGGTGAAACTTTTGGAATTGTTTCGTAACATTTTAATCGTTTGCATTAGTTTCTTAACGTTTTAAACGTTTGGCTTAAATCGCTAAAAAGGTGAAACGTTTGGATTGGTTTTGTATCGTTTTAAACGTTTGGATTGGTTTCGTAACATTTCAAACATTTTGCTTTAAAGGTGAAAAGTTAGGATTTGTTTCGTAACATTTTAAACGTTTTGCTTAATCGCTAAAAAGGAGAAATGTTTTGATTTGTTTCCTAATGTTTGTGAACTTTTGGCTTAAATCGCTAAAAAGGTGAAAAGTTAGGATTGGTTTCGTAACGTTTTAAACGTTTGGCTTAAATCGCTAAAAAAAGTGAAACAATATGATTTCTTTCGTAACATTTGTAAATGTTTGGCTTAAATTGCTAAAAAGGTGAAATATTTGGATTTATTTCGTAACGTTTTAAACGTTTGGATTGGATTCGTTACGTTTTAATCGTGTGGCTTAAATCGCTAAAAAGGTGAAACGTTTGGATTTGTTTCATTACGTTTGTAAACGTTTGGCTTAAATCGCCAAAAAGTTGAAACGTTTGGATTTGTTTCGTAACGTTTTAAATGTTTGGCTTAAATCACTAAAAAGATGAAATGTTTGCATTTGTTTGTAACAATTCTAAACGTTTGGCTTAAATTGCTAAAAAGGGGAAATGTTTTAATTTGTTTTGCAATGTTTGCAAACGTTTGGCTGAAATCGCTATAAAGGTAAAACATTTGGATTTGTTTCATAATGTTTTAAACGTTTGGCTTAAATCGCTAAAAAGGTGAAACTTTTGGATTGGTTTCGTAACAATTTAACCGTTTGGCTTAAATTATAAAAAACGTTAAACGTTTGGATTTGTTTCGTAACGTTTGTAAATGTATGGCTTAAATCGCTAAAAAGGGGATACATTTGGATTTGTTTCGAAACGTTTTAAACGTTTTGCTTTGTTTCATAATGTTTCAAAAGTTTAGCTTAAATCGCTAAAGAGGTGAAACGTAAAGATTTGCATCTCAACATCTTAAACATTTGGATTCATTTCGTAACATTTTAAACGTTTGGCTTAAATCGCTAAAAAGGTTAAACGTTTGGATTTGTTTCGTAAATTTATAAACGTTTAGCTTAAATCGCTAAGAAGGTGAAACTTTTGGATATATTTCGTAGCGTTTTTAACGTTTGGATTTGTTTCGTAATGTTTGTATACGTTTAACTTAAATCGATAAAATGGTGAAACCTTTGTATTTGATTTGTAACGTTTGTAAACATTTGGCTTAAATCGCTAAAATTGTGAAACGTTTGGATTTATTTCGTATGTTTTAAACGTTTTGATAGGTTTCGTATCATTTAAAACATTTGGATTGGTTTCGTAACGTTTTAAACGTTTGGCTTTAATTGCAAAAAGGTGAAACGTTTGGATTTGTTACGTAACGTCTCTAAATATTTGGCTTAAATCGATAAAAAGGTGAAACGTTTGGATTGTTTTCGTAACATTTTAAATGTTTGGATTTGTTTCGTAACATTATTGGCTTAAATCGCTAAAAAGGTGAAATGTTAGGATTTGTTAAGTAACGTTTTAAACGTTTGGCTTAAATCGCTAAAAAGGCGAAACGTTAGGATTTCTTTCATTTTAAACGTTTAGATTTGTTTCGTAACATTTTAAACGTCTGGCTTAAATCGCTAAAAAGAGGGAACGTTTGTATTTGTTTTGTAAAATTTTAAACGTTTGGCTAAAATCGCTAAAAAGGTGAAACATTAGGATTTGTTTCGTAACGTTTTAAACGTTAGGATTCGTTTCGTAACATTTTAAACGTTTGGCTTAAATTGCTAAAAAGGTAGAATGTTTAGATTAGTTTTGTAACGATTGAAACGTTTGGCTTTGATACCTGAGAAGGTGAAATGTTAGGATTTGGTTCGTAATGTTTTAAACGTTTGGCTTAAATTGCTAAAAAGGTGAAACAGTAGGATTTTGTTTCGTAACGTTTTAAACGTTTGGCTTATATTGCTAAAACGGTGAAACATTTGGATTTGTTTCGTAACGTTTGTAAACGTTTGGCTTAAATCGCTAAAAAGGGGAAACATGTGGATTTGTTTCGTAACCTTTTAAACGTTTGGATTAGTTTTGTAACGTTTTAAACGTTTGGCTTAAATCGCTAAAAAGGTGAAACGTTAGAATTTGTACGTAGCGTTTTAAACGTTTGGATTGGTTTCGTAACATTTTAAAAGTTTGGCTTAAATCGTTAAAAAGGTGAAACTTTGGATTTGTTTCGTAATGTTTGTAAACGTTTGGCTTCAATTGCTAAAAAGGTGAAACGTTAGGATTTCTTTCATAACGTTTAAACATTTGGATTTGTTTCGTAACATTATTGGCTTAAATTGCTAAAAAGGTGAAATGTTAGGATTTGTTAAGTAACGTTTTAAACGTTTGGCTTAAATCGCTAAAAAGGGGAAACTTTAGGATTTGTTTCATTTTAAACATTTGGATTTGTTTCGTAACATTTTAAACGTCTGGCTTAAATCGCTAAAAAGGGGAAACGTTTGTATTTGTTTTGTAACATTTTAAATGTTTGGCTAAAATCGCTAAAAAGGTGAAACGTTAGGATTTGTTTCGTAACGTTTTAAACGTTAGGATTCGTTTCGTAACATTTTAAATGTTTGGCTTGAATCGCTAAAAAGGTAGATTGTTTGGATTAGTTTTGTAACGATTGAAACGTTTGGCTTTGATACTTGAGAAGGTGAAATGTTAGGATTTGTTTCGTAATATTTTAAACGTTTGGCTTAAATTGCTAAAAAGGTGAAACATTAGGATTTGTTTCGTAACGTTTTAAATGTTTAGTTTAAATTGTTAAAAAGGTGAAATATTAGGATATTTTTCGTAATGTTTTAAACGTTTGGCTTAAATCGATAAAAGGATTAAACGTTTGGATTTGTTTTGTAACGTTTTAAACGTTTAGGTTAAATCGATAAAAAGGTGAAATGTTAGGATTTGTTCGTAAAGTTTCAAACGTTCGGATTGGTTTCGTATCGTTTTAAACGTTTTTCTCAAATCGCTAAAAAGGTTTAGGAGTTGTTTCGTAACGTTTTAAACTTTTCGCTTAAATCGCTAAAAAAGGTTAAACATTAGGATTTGTTTCGTAACGTTTTAAACGTTTGGCTTAATTCGCTAAAAAGGTGAAATGCTAGGATTTGTTTCGTAACATTTTAAATTTTTGGATTGGTTTTGTAACGTTTCAAACGTTTAGCGTAAATCGCTAAAAAGGTGAAACGTTTGGATTTGTTTCGTAATGTTTGTAAACGTTTGGCTTAAATCGCTAAAAAGATGAAACATCTGCATATGGTTTGTAACGTTTTGAACGTTTGGATTTGTTTCGTAAGGTTTTAAACATTTGGCTTAAATCGCTAAAAAGGAGAAACGTTTAAATATTTTTTGTAATGTTTGTAAATGTTTGGCTTAAATCGCTAAAAAGGTGAAACGTTTGAATGCGTTTCGTAACGTTTTAAACATTTGAACTGGTTTCGTAACGCTTTAAACGTTTGGCTTAAATCGCAAAAAAGGCGAAACGTTTGGATTTATTTCGTAACGTTGGTAAACGTTTGGCTTAATCGCTAAAAAGGTGAAACGTTGGATTTGTTTCGTAACATTTTAAACGTTTGGATTGGTTTCGTAACGTTTTAAACGTTTGGCTTAAATCGATAAAAAGGTGAAACGTTTGGATTTGTGTCATAACGTTTTAAACGTTTGGATTGGTTTCGTAATGTTTTAAATGTTTGGCTTAAATCGCTAAAAAGGTGAAACGTTTGGATTTATTTCGTAACGTTTGTAAACGTTTGGCTTAAATCGATAATGTTGGTAAATGTTTGGCTTAAATTTCTAACACATTGAAACGTTTGATTTGTTTCGTAACATTTTAAACGTTTGGATTGGTTTCGTAACGTTTTAAACGTTTCGCTTAAATCGCTAAAAAGGTGAAACGTTAGGATTTGTGTCGTAAAGTTTTAAACGTTTGGATTGGTTTCGTCACGTCTAAAATGTCTGGCTTAAATCGCTAAAAAGGTGAAACGTTTAGATTTGTTAAATAACGTTTTAAACATTTAGGTTAAATCGCTAAAAAGGTGAAATGTTAGGATTTATTTCGTAACGTTTTAAACGTCTGGATAGGTTTCATAACGTATTAAACGTTTGCCTTAAATTGATAAAAAGGTGAAACATTTCGATTTTTTTTGTAACGTTTGTAAACATTTAGCCTAATTCGCTAAAGAGGCGAAACGTTTAGATTTGTTAGTAACGTTTTCTACGTTTTGATGTGTTTCGTAACAATTTTAAATGTTTAGCTTAAATCGCTTTAAAGGTGAAACATTTGGATTTGTTTCGTAACGTTTGTAAACATTTGAATTAAATTGCTAAAAAGCTGAAACATTTCGATTTGTTTCGTAATTTTGAAACGTTTGGACTTGTTTCATAACGTTTTATACGTTTGGCTTAAGTCGCTAAAAAGGTAAAATGTTTAGCTTAAATCTCTTAAAAGGTGAAACATTAGGATTTGATTCGTCGTTTTATATGTTTGGATAGTTTTTGTAACGTTTTAAACGTTTGGCTTAAATCGCTAATAAGGGGAAACTTTTGGATTTGTTTCGTAATGTTTGTAGACATTTGGCTTAAATCGCTAAAAAGGTGAAACGTCTGCATTTGTTTTGTAACATTTTAAACATTTGGATTTGTTTCGTAACATTTTAAACTTTTGGCTTAAATCGATAAAAAGGTGAAACATATGGATTTGTTTTGTAATGCTTGTAAACGTTTGGCTTATATCGCAAAAAAGGTCAAACGTTTGGATTTCTTTCGTAACGTTTTAATCGTTTGGATTCGTTTCGTAACATTTTAAACGCTTGGCTTAATTCGCTAAAAAGGTGAAACGTTAGGATTGGTTTTGTATCGTTTTAAACGTTTGGATTGGTTTCGTAACGTTTTAAACGTTTGGCTTCAATCGCTAAAAAGGTGAAATGTTTGGATTTTTTTCGTAACGTTTTAAACGTTTGGCTTAAATTGCTAAAAAGGTGAAACATTAGGATTTGTTTCATAATGTTTTAAACGTTTGGTTTAAATTGCTATAGAGGTGAAATGTTAGGATATTTTTTGTAACGTTTTAAACGTTTGGCTTAAATCGCTAAAAAGGTTAAACGTTAGGAATTGTTTCGTAACGTTTTAAACGTTCGGTTTAAATCGCTAAAAAGGTGAAACGTTAGGATTTGTTCGTAACGTTTTAAACTTTTGGATTGGTTTCGTATCGTTTTAAACATTTTGCTTAAATCGCTAAAAAGATTTAGGATTTGATTCGTAATGTTTTAAACTTTTGGCTTAAATCACTAAAAAGGTTAAACATTAGGATTTGTTTCGTAACGTTTTAAACGTTTGGCTTAGTTCGCTAAAAAGGTGAAATGTTAGGATTTGTTTTGTGACATTTTATATTTTTGGATTGGTTTTGTAACGTTTGAAACGTTTATCTTAAAGCGCTAAAAAGGTGAAATGTTTGGATTTGTTTCGTTATGTTTGTAAATGTTTGTCTTAAATCGCTAAAAATATGACACATCTGGATATGATTTGTAACGTTTTGAACGTTTGGATTTATTTCGTAAGGTTTTAAAGATTTGGATTAAATCGCTAAAAAGGAGAAACGTCTGGATTTGTTTTGTAACGTGTGTAAACGTTTGGCTAAAATCGCTAAAAAGGTGAAACGTTTGGATGTGTTTCGTAACGTTTAAAACATTTGAATTGGTTTCGTAACGCTTTAAACTTTTGGCTTAAATCGCAAAAAAGGTGAAACGTACGGATTTATTTCATAACGTTGGTAAACGTTTGGCTTAAATCGCTAAAAAGGTGAAACGTTGGATTTCTTTCGTAACATTTTAAACGTTTGTATTGGTTTCATAACGTTTTAAACGTTTGGCTTATATCGCTAAAAGGGTGAAACGTTAGGATTTGTGTCGTAACGTTTTAAACGTTTGGATTGGTTTCGTAACGTTTTAAACGTTTGGCTTAAATCGCTCAAAAGGTGAAAGTTTGGATTTGTTTCGTAGCGTTTGTAAACGTTTTCCCTAAATCAATAAAATGGTGCAACGTTTCGATGTATTTCATAACGTTTTAAACGTTTGAATTGGTTTCGTAACGCTTCAAACGTTTGGCTTAAATCGCAAAAGAGGTGAAATGTTTGGATTCGTTTCGTAATGTTGGTAAATGTTTGTCTTATATTGCTAAAAAGGTGAAACGTTTGATTTGTTTCGTAACATTTTAAACGTTTGGATATGTTTCGTAACGTATTAAACGTTTGGCCTAAATAAATAAAAAGATGAAACGTTTGGATTTGTTTTGTAACGTTTGTAAGCGTTTGGCTTAAATAGCTAAAGAGCCAAAACGTTAAATTTGTTTAGTAACGTTTTATACGTTTTGATGTGTTTCGTAACATTTTAAATGTTTAGCTTAAATCGCTTAAAAGGTGAAAAAGTTGGATTTGTTTCGTAACGTTTGTAAACGTTTGGCTTAAATTGTTAAAAAGGTGAAACATTTCGATTTTTTTCGTAATGTTTGAAACGTTTGGATTGGTTTCATAACGTTTTAAATGTTTGGCTTAAATCGCTAAAAAGGTGAAACGTTTGGCTTAAATATCTAAAAAAGGTGAAACTTCAGGATTTGATTCATCGTTTTATATGTTTGGATAGTTTTTGTAACGTTTTAAACGTTTTGCTTAAATCGCTAAAAAGGTGAAATGTCTGGATTTGTTTCGTAATGTTTGTAGACGTTTGGCTTAAATCGCTAAAAAGGGGAAACGTCTGGATTTGTTTCGTAACATTTTAAACATTTGGATTTGTTTCGTAACGTTTTAAACGTTTGGCTTAAATCCATAAAAAGGTGAAACGTTTGGAATTGTTTCGTAATGTTTGTAAACGTTTGGCTTATATCGCTAAAAAGGTGAAACGTTTGGATTTGTTTCGTAACGTTTTAATCGTTTGGATTAGTTTCGTAACGTTTTAAATGATTGGCTTAAATCGCTAAAAAGGTGAAACGTTAGGATTGGTTTCGTATCATTTTAAACGTTTGGTTTGGTTTCGTAATGTTTTAAACGTTTGGCTTTAATCGCTAAAAAGGTGAAATGTTAGGATTTGTTACGTAACGTTTTAAACGTTTGGCTTAAATTGTTAAAAAGGTGTAACGTTAGGATTTGTTTCGTAACGTTTTAAACGTTTGGCTTAAATTGCTAAAAAGGTGAAATGTTAGGATATGTTTCTTAACGTTTTAAACGTTTGACTTAAATCGCTAAAATGTTAAACGTTAGGATTTGTTTCGTAACGTTTTAAACGTTTGGTTTAAATCACTAAAAAGGTAAAACGTTAGGATTTGTTTGTAATGTTTTAAACGTTTGGATTGGTTTCGTAACATCTTAAACGTTTTTCTTAAATCGCTAGAAAGGCTTAGGATTTGTTTCGTAACGTTTTAAACTTTTGGCTTAAATCGCTAAAAAGGTGAAACGTTAGGATTTGTTTCGTAACGTTTTAAACGTTTGGCTTAAACCACTAAAAAGGTGAAATGTTAGGATTTGTTTCGTAATATTTTAAATGTTTTGATTGGTTTTGTAGCGTTTGAAATGTTTAACTTAAATCGCTAAAAAGGTGAAACGTTTGGATGTGTTTCGTAACGTTTGTAAACATTCGTAAACATTTGCCTTAAATCGATAAAAAGGTGCAACGTTTGGATGTATTTTGTAACGTTTTAAACGTTTGGATTGGTTTCGTAACGTTTTAAACGTTTCGCTTAAATTGCTAAAAAGGTGAAACGTTTGGATTTGTTTCGTAACGTTTATAAACGTTTGCCTTAAATCGATAAAAAGGTGCAACGTTTGGATGTATTTCGTAACGTTTTAAACGTTTAAATTGGTTTCGTAACGCTTCAAACGTTTGGCTTAAATAGCAAAAGAGGTGAAACGTTTGGATTTGTTTCGAAATGTTGGTAAATATTTGTCTTATATTGCTAAAAAGGTGAAACGTTTGATTTGTTTCGTAACATTTTAAACGTTTGGATAGGTTTCGTAACATATTAAACATTTGGCCTAAATTAATAAAAAGGTGAAATGTTTGGATTTGTTTTCTAAAGTCTGTAAGCGTTTGGCTTAAATAGCTAAAGAGGCAAAACGTTAAATTTGTTTAGTAACGTTTTGATGTGTTTCGTAATGTTTTAAATATTTAGCTTAAATCGCTTAAAATGTGAAACATTTGGATTTGTTTCGTAACGTTTGTAAACGTTTGGCTTAAATCTCTAATAAGGGGAAATATTTCGATTTATTTCGTAATGTTTGTAGACGTTTGCTTAAATCGCTAAAAAGGTGAAACGTCTGCATTTGTTTCTTAATATTTTAAACATTTGGATTGGTTTCGTAACATTTTAAACGTTTGGCTTAAATCGATAAAAAGGTGAAACGTTTGGATTTGTTTCGTAATGCTTGTAAACGTTTGGCTTATATCGCAAAAAAGGTGAAACGTTTGGATTTCTTTCGTAACGTTTTAATCGTTTGGATTAGTTTCGTAACGTTTTAAACGTTTGGCTTAAATCGCTAAAAAGGTGAAACGTTAGGATTGGTTTTGTATCGTTTTAAACGTTTGGATTGGTTTCGTAACGTTTTAAACGTTTGGCTTCAATCGCTAAAAAGGTGAAACGTTTGGATTTGTTTCGTAACGTTTTAAACGTTTGGCTTAAATTGCTAAAAAGGTGAAACATTAGGATTTGTTTCATAATGTTTTAAACGTTTGGTTTAAATTGCTATAAAGGTGAAATGTTAGGATATTTTTTGTAACATTTTAAACGTTTGGCTTAAATCGCTAAAAGGTTAAACGTTAGGAATTGTTTCGTAACGTTTTAAACGTTCGGTTTAAAATCGCTAAAAAGGTGAAACATTAGGATTTGTTCGTAACGTTTTAAACTTTTGGATTGGTTTCGTATCGTTTTAAACATTTTGCTTAAATCGCTAAAAGGATTTAGGATTTGTTTCGTAATGTTTTAAACTTTTGGCTTAAATCACTAAAAAGGTTAAACATTAGGATTTGTTTCGTAACGTTTTAAACGTTTGGCTTAGTTCGCTAAAAAGGTGAAATGTTAGGATTTGTTTCGTGACATTTTATATTTTTGGATTGGTTTTGTAACGTTTGAAACGTTTATCTTAAAGAGCTAAAAAGGTGAAACGTTTGGATTTGTTTCGTTATGTTTGTAAACGTTTGGCTTAAATCGCTAAAAATATGACACATATGGATATGATTTGTAACGTTTTGAACGTTTCGATTTGTTTCGTAAGGTTTTAAACATTTGGATTAAATCGCTAAAAAGGAGAAACATCTGGATTTGTTTTGTAACGTTTGTAAACGTTTGGCTAAAATCGCTAAAAAGGTGAAACGTTTGGATGCGTTTCGTAACGTTTAAAACATTTGAATTGGTTTCGTAACGCTTTAAACGTTTGGCTTAAATCGCAAAAAAGGTGAAACGTATGGATTTATTTCGTAACGTTGGTAAACGTTTGGCTTAAATCGCTAAAAAGGTGAAACGTTGGATCTCTTTCGTAACATTTTAAACGTTTGTATTGGTTTCGTAACGTTTTAAACGTTTGGCTTATATCGCTAAAAGGGTGAAACGTTAGGATTTGTGTCGTAACGTTTTAAACGTTTGGATTGGTTTCGTAACGTTTTAAACGTTTGGCTTAAATCGCTCAAAAGGTGAAAGTTTGGATTTGTTTCGTAGCGTTTGTAAACGTTTTCCCTAAATCGATAAAATGGTGCAACGTTTCGATGTATTTCATAACGTTTTAAACGTTTGAATTGGTTTCGTAACGCTTCAAACGTTTGGCTTAAATCGCAAAAGAGGTGAAATGTTTGGATTCGTTTCGTAATGTTGGTAAATGTTTGTCTTATATTGCTAAAAAGGTGAAACGTTTGATTTGTTTCGTAACATTTTAAACGTTTGGATATGTTTCGTAACGTATTAAACGTTTGGCCTAAATAAATAAAAATATGAAACGTTTGGATTTGTTTTGTAACATTTGTAAGCGTTTGGCTTAAATAGCTAAAGAGCCAAAATGTTAAATTTGTTTAGTAACGTTTTGATGTGTTTCGTAATATTTTAAATATTTAGCTTAAATCGCTTAAAATGTGAAACATTTGGATTTGTTTCGTAACGTTTGTAAACATTTGGCTTAAATTACTAAAAAGGTGAAACATTTCGATTTGTTTCGTAATGTTTGAAACGTTTGGATTGCTTTCATAACGTTTTAAACATTTGGCTTAAATCGCTTAAAAGGTGAAACATTTGGATTTTTTTCGTAACATTTTAAATGTTTGGATTTGTTTCGTAACATTATTGGCTTAAATCGCTAAAAAGGTGAAATGTTAGGATTTGTTAAGTAACGTATTAAACGTTTGGCTTATATAGCTAAAAAGGCGAAACGTTAGGATTTGTTTCGTTTTGAACTTTTGGATTTGTTTCGTAACATTTTAAACGTCTGGCTTAAATCGCTAAAAAGAGGAAACGTTGGTATTTGTTTTGTAACATTTGAAACGTTTGGCTAAAATCGCTAAAAAAGTGAAACGTTAGAATTTGTTTCGTAACGTTTTAAACGTTAGGATTTGTTTCGTAACGTTTTAAACGTTAGGATTCGTTTCGTAACATTTTAAACGTTTGGCTTAATTCGCTAAAAAGATAGAATGCTTAGATTAGTTATGTAACGATTGAAACGTTTGGCTTTGATCGCTGAGAAGGTGAAATGTTAGGATATGTTTCGTAACGTTTTAAACGTTTGGCTTAAATTGCTAAAAAGGTGAAACATTAGGATTTTGTTTCGTAACGTTTTAAACCTTTGGCTTATATTGCTAAAAAGGTGAAACGTTTGGATTTATTTCGTAACGTTTGGCTTAAATCGCTAAAAAGGGGAAACATTTGGATTTGTTTTGTAACCTTTAAACGTTTGGATTAGTTTTGTAACGCTTTAAACGTTTGGCTTAAATCGCTGAAAAGGTGAAACGTTAGAATTTGTACGTAGCGTTTTAAACGTTTGGATTGGTTTCGTAACATTTTAAAAGTTTGGCTTAAATCGTTAAAAAGGTGAAACATTTGGATTTGTTTCAAAACGTTTTAAACGTTTTGCTTAAATCACTAAAAAGGTTAAACTTTAGAATTTTTTTCGTAGCTTTTTAAAGGTTTAGCTTAAATCGCTAAAAATGTGAAACGTTAGGATTTCTTCCGTAAAGTTTCAAACGTTTGGCTTAAATCGCTAAAAAGGTGAAACGTTAGGATTTGTTTCGTAACACTTTTAACGTTTGGATTAATTCCGTAACGTTTTAAACGTTTGACTTAAATCGCTAAAAAGGCGAAACGTTTGGTTTTGTTTCGTAACGTTTGTAAACGTTTGGCTCAAATCGCTTTAAAGGTGAAACATTTGGATTTGTTTCGTAATGTTTGTAAACGTTTGGCTTCAATTGCTAAAAAGGTGAAACGTTAGGATTTGTTTCATAACGTTTAATCATTTAGATTTGTTTCGTAACATTATTGGCTTAAATTGTTAAAAAGGTGAAATGTTAGGATTTGTTTCGTAACATTTTAAACATTTGGCTTAAATTGCTAAAAAGGTGAAACATTAGGATTTGTTTCGTAACGTTTTAAATGTTTGGTTTAAATTGGTGAAATGTTAGGATATTTTTCGTAATGTTTTAAACGTTTGGCTTAAATCGATAAAAAGGTTAATCGTTTGGATTTGTTTCGTAAAGTTTTAAACTTTTAGGTTAAATCGCTAAAAAGGTGAAACGTTAGGATTTGTTCGAAAGTTTTAAGCGTTTGGATTGGTTTCGTATCGTTTTAAACGTTTTGCTTAAATCGCTTAAAAGGTTTAGGAGTTGTTTCGTAACGTTTTAAACTTTTGGCTTAAATCGCTAAAAAAGGTTAAACATTAGGATTTGTTTCGTAACGTTTTAAACGTTTGGCTTAATTTGCTAAAAAGGTGAAATGTTAGGATTTGTTTCGTGACATTTTAAATTTTTGGATTGGTCTTGTAACGTTTGAAACGTTTAGCTTAAATCGCTAAAAAGGTGAAACGTTTAGATTTGTTTCGTAATGTTTGTAAACGTTTGGCTTAAATCGCTAAAAAGATGAAACATCTGCATATGGTTTGTAACGTTTTGAACGTTTGGATTTGTTTCGTAAGGTTTTAAATATTTGGCTTAAATCGCTAAAAAGGAGATACGTTTGGATTTTTTTTGTAACGTTTGTAAACGTTTAGCTTAAATCACTAAAAAGGTGAAACTTTTGGATGCGTTTCGTAACGTTTTAAACGTTTGAATTGGTTTCGTAACGCTTTGAACGTTTGGCTTAAATCGCAAAAAAGATGAAACGTTTGGATTTATTTCGTAACGTTGGTAAACGTTTAGCTTAAATCGCTAAAAAGTGAAAAGTTGGATTTGTTTCGTAACATTTTAAATGTTTGGATTGGTTTCGTAATGTTTTAAACGTTTGGCTTAAATCGCTAAAAAGGTGAAACGTTAGGATTTGTGTCGTAACGTTTTAAACTTTTGGATTGGTTTCGTAACGTTTTAAACGTTTGGCTTAAATCGCTAAAAAAGTGAAACGTTTGGATTTGTTTAGTAACGTTTGTAAATGTTTGGCTTAAATCGATAATGTTGGTAAATGTTTGGCTTAAATTTCTAAAACATTGAAAAGTTTGATTTGTTTCGTAACATTTTAAACGTTTGGATTGGTTTCGTAACGTTTTAAACGTTTAGCTTAAATAGCTAAAAAGGTGAAACGTTAGGATTTGTGTCGTAACGTTTTAAACATTTGGATTGGTTTCGTCACGTCTTAAATGTCTGGCTTAAATCGCTAAAAAGGTGAAACGTTTGGATTTGTTTAATAACGTTTTAAACATTTAAGTTAAATCGCTAAAAAGGTGAAACGTTAGGATTTATTTCGTAACGTTTTAAACGTTTGGATAGGTTTCATAACGTATTAAACGTTTGGCTTAAATTGATAAAAAGGTGAAACATTTGGATTTTTTTTCGTACCGTCTGTAAACATTTGGCCTAATTCGCTAAAGAGGTGAAACGTTTAGATTTGTTTGTAACGTTTTATACGTTTTGATGTGTTTCGTAACGTTTTAAATGTTTAACTTAAATCGCTTAAAAGGTGAAACATTTCATTTTTGTTTCGTAACGTTTGTAAACGTTTGAATTAAATTGCTAAAAAGGTGAGACATTTCGATTTAATCCGTAATTTTGAAACGTTTGGACTGGTTTCATAACGTTTTAAATGTTTGGCTTAAGTCGCTTAAAAGATAAAACATTTTGCTTAAATCTCTTAAACGGTGAAACGTTAGGATTTGATTCGTCGTTTTTTATGTTTGGATAGTTTTTGTAACGTTTTAAACGTTTGGCTTAAATCGCTAATAAGGTGAAACGTTTGGATTTGTTTCGTAATGTTTGTAGACGTTTGGCTTAAATCGTTAAAAAGGTGAAACGTCTAGATTTGTTTCGTAACATTTTAAACATTTGGATTTGTTTCGTAATATTTTAAACGTTTGTCTTAAATCGATAAAAAGGTGAAACGTTTGGATTTATTTCGTAATGCTTCTAAACGTTTGGCTTATATCGCTAAAAAGGTGAAACGTTTGGATTTGTTTCGTAACTTTTTAATCGTTTGGATTAGTTTCGTAATGTTTTAAACGTTTGGCTTAAATCGCTAAAAAGGTGAAACGTTAGGATTGGTTTCGTATCGTTTTAAACGTTTGGATTGGTTTCGTAACGTTTTAAACGTTTGGCTTCAATCGCTAAAAAGGTGAAATGTTTGGATTTGTTTCGTAATGTTTTAAAAGTTTGGCTTAAATTGCTAAAAAGGTGAAACATTAGAATTTGTTTCGTAACGTTTTAAACGTTTGGTGTAAATTGCTAAAAAGGTGAAATGTTAGGATATTTTTCGTAACGTTTTAAACGTTTGGCTTAAATCGGTAAAAAGGTTAAACGTTAGGATTTGTTTCGTAACGTTTTAAACGTTCGGTTTAAATCGCTAAAAAGGTGAAACGTTAGGATTTGTTCGTAACGTTTTAAACTTTTGGATTGGTTTCGTATCGTTTTAAATGTTTATCTTAAAGAGCAAAAAAGGTGAAACGTTTGGATTTATTTCGTAATGTTGTAAACGTTTGGCTTAACTCACTAAAAATATGAAACATCTGGATATGATTTGTAAAGTTTTGAACGTTTGGATTTGTTTCGTAAGGTTTTAAACATTTGGCTTAAATCGCTAAAAAGGAGAAACGTTTGGATTTGTTTTGTAACGTTTGTAAACGTTTTGCTTAAATCGCTAAAAAGGTGAAACGTTTGGATGCGTTTCATAACGTTTTAAACGTTTGAATTGGTTTCGTAACGCTTTAAACGTTTGGCTTAAATCGCTAAAAAGGTGAAACGTTTGGATTTATTTCGTAACATTGGTAAACGTTTGGCTTAAATCGCTAAAAAGGCGAAACGTTGGATTTCTTTCGTAACATTTTAAACGTTTGTATTGGTTTCATAACGTTTTAAACGTTTGGCTTATATCGCTAAAAGGGTGAAACGTTAGGATTTGTGTCGTAACGTTTTAAACGTTTGGATTGGTTTCGTAACGTTTTAAACGTTTGGCTTAAATCGCTCAAAAGGTGAAAGTTTGGATTTTTTTCGTAACGTTTGTAAACGTTTTCTCAAAATCGATAAAATTGTGCAACGTTTCGATGTTTTTCATAACGTTTTAAACGTTTGAATTGGTTTCGTAACGCTTCAAACGTTTGGCTTAAATCGCAAAAGAGGTGAAATGTTTGGATTCGTTTCGTAATGTTGGTAAATGTTTGTCTTATATTGCTAAAAAGGTGAAACGTTTGATTTGTTTCGTAACATTTTAAACGTTTGGATATGTTTCGTAACGTATTAAACGTTTGGCCTAAATAAATAAAAAGATGAAACGTTTGGATTTGTTTTGTAACGTTTGTAAGCGTTTGGCTTAAATCGCTAAAGAGCCAAAACGTTAAATTTGTTTAGTAACGTTTTATACGTTTTGATGTGTTTCATAACATTTTAAATGTTTAGCTTAAATCGCTTAAAAGGTGAAAAATTTGGATTTGTTTCTTTAGTTTGTAAACGTTTGGCTTAAATTGTTAAAAAGGTGAAACATTTCGATTTTTTTCGTAATGTTTGAAACGTTTGGATTGGTTTCATAACGTTTTAAATGTTTGGCTTAAATCGCTAAAAAGGTGAAACGTTTGGCTTAAATATCTAAAAAGGTGAAACTTCAGGATTTGATTCGTCGTTTTATATGTTTGGATAGTTTTTGTAACGTTTTAAACGTTTTGCTTAAATCGCTAAAAAGGTGAAATGTCTGGATTTGTTTCGTAATGTTTGTAGACGTTTGGCTTAAATCGCTAAAAAGGTGAAACGTCTGGATTTGTTTCGTAACATTTTAAACATTTGGATTTGTTTCGTAACGTTTTAAACGTTTGGCTTAAATCCATAAAAAGGTGAAACGTTTGGAATTGTTTCGTAATGTTTGTAAACGTTTGGCTTATATCGCTAAAAAGGTGAAACGTTTGGATTGGTTTAGTAACGTTTTAAATGTTTAGCTTAAATCGCTAAAAAGGTGAAACTTTTAGCTATTTTCCCTATCGTTTTAAACGTTTAGATTGGTTTCGTAACGCTTTAAACGTTAGCTTAAATCGCAAAAAAGGTGAAACGTGTGGATTTGTTTCATAACGTTGGTAAACATTTGGCTTAAATTGCTAAAAAGGTTAAACTTTGGATTTGTTTCGTAACATTTTAAACGTTTGGATTGGTTTAGTAACGTTTTAAACGTTTGGCTTAAATCGCTAAAAAGGTGAAACATTAGGATTTGTGTCCTCACATTTCAAACGTTTGAATTGGTTTCGTAACGTTTTAAACATTTGGCTTAAATCTCTAAAAGGGTGAAACATTTTGATTTGTCTCGTAACGTTTTAAACGTTTGGATTTGTTTCTTAGCGTCTTAAACGTTTGGCTTAAATCGCTAAAAAGTTGAAATGTTTGGATTTGTTTTATAACGTTTTAAACATTTAGGTTAATTCGCTTAAAAGGTGAAATGTTTGGATTTATTTTGTAACGTTTTAATCGTTTGGATTGGTTTCGTAACGTTTTAAACGTTTGGCTTAAATTGATGAAAAGGTGAAACGTATGAATTTGTTACCTAATGTTTGTAAACGTTTGGCTTAAATCGCTAAAAAGGCAAAACGTTTGGATTTGTTTCGTAACGTTTTAAACGTTTTGATTGGTTTCATAACGTTTTAAATGTTTAGCTTAAATCGCTAAAAAGGTGAATTATTTGGATTTCTTTCGTAACGTTTGTAAACGTTTGGTTTAAATCGCTAAAAAGGTGAAACGTTTCGATTTGTTTCGTAACGTTTGAAACATTTGGATTAGTTTCATAACGTTTTAAATGTTTGGCTTAAATCGCTTAAAAGGTGAAATATTAGGATTTGTTTCCTAACGTTTTAAACGTTTGGCTTAAATCTTAAAAAAGGTGAAACGTTAGGATTTGTTTCGTAACGTTTGGATAGTTTTTGTTACGTTTTAAACGTTTGGCTTAAATCGCTAAAAAGGTGAAACGTTTGGATTTGTTTTCATAATGTATGTAGACGTTTGGCTTAAATCACTAAAAAGGTGAAACTTCTCGATTTGTTTCGTAACATTTGAAACATTTGGATTTGTTTAGTAACGTTTTAATCGTTTGGCTTAAATTGCTAAAAAGGCAAAACGTTTGGATTTGTTTTGTAACGTTTGTAAACATTTGGCTTAAATCGCTAAAAAGGTGAAACGTTTGGATTTGTTTCGCAATGTTTTAAACGTTTGGATTGGTTTTGAAACGTTTTAAACGTTTGGCTTAATTCGCTAAAAAGGTGAAATTTTGAATTTTTTCGTAACATTTGTAAACGTTTGGCTTATATCGCTAAAAAGGTGAAAAGTTTGGATTTGTTTCTTAACGTTTTAATCGTTTGGCTTAAATCGCTAAAAAGGTGAAACTTCTGGATTGGTTTCGTAACATTTATAAATGTTTGGCTTAGATCGCTAAAAAGGTGAAAGGTTTGGATTTTTTTATAACGTTTTAAAGGTTTTGATTGGTTTTAACGTTTTAAACGTTTGGCCTAAATCGCTATAATGGTGAAATATTTGGATTTGTTTCATAAAGATTTTAAAAATTTGTCTTAAATTACTTAAAAGGTGAAACGTTTGGATTTTTTTCGGAACATTTGTAAACGTTTGGCTGAAATCGCTAAAAAGGGGAAACGTTTGGATTAGTTTCGTAACGTTTTAAACGATTGGCTTAAATCGCTAAAAAGGTGAAACGTTAGGATTGGTTTCGTATCGTTTTAAACGTTTGGTTTGGTTTCATAATGTTTTAAACATTTGGCTTTAATCGCTAAAAGGGTGAAATGTTAGGATTTGTTACGTAACGTTTTAAACGTTTGGCTTAAATTGTTAAAAAGGTGTAACGTTAGGATTTGTTTCGTAACGTTTTAAACGTTTGGCTTAAATTGCTAAAAAAATGAAATGTTAGGATATGTTTCTTAACGTTTTAAACGTTTGACTTAAATTGCTAAAATGTTAAACGTTAGGATTTGTTTCGTAACGTTTTAAACGTTTGGTTTAAATCACTAAAAAGGTAAAACGTTAGGATTTGTTTGTAATGTTTTAAACGTTTGGATTGGTTTCGTAACATCTTAAACGTTTTTCTTAAATCGCTAGAAAGGCTTAGGATTTGTTTCGTAACGTTTTAAACTTTTGGCTTAAATCGCTAAAAAGGTGAAACGTTAGGATTTGTTTCGTAACGTTTTAAACGTTTGGCTTAAACCACTAAAAAGGTGAAATGTTAGGATTTGTTTCGTAATATTTTAAATGTTTTGATTGGTTTTGTAGCGTTTGAAACGTTTAACTTAAATCGCTAAAAAGGTGAAACGTTTGGATGTGTTTCGTAACGTTTGTAAACATTTTCCTTAAATCGATAAAAAGGTGCAACGTTTGGATGTATTTTGTAACGTTTTAAACGATTGAATTGGTTTCGTAACGCTTCAAACGTTTGGCTTAAATCGCAAAAGAGGTGAAACGTTTGGATTTGTTTCGTAATGTTGGTAAATGTTTGTCTTATATTGCTAAAAAGGTGAAACGTTTGATTTTTTTCGTAACATTTTATACGTCCGGATACGTTTCGTAACGTATTAAACGTTTGGCCTAAATAAATAAAAAGGTGAAACGTTTTGATTTGTTTCGTAATGTCTGTAAGCGTTTGGCTTAAATCGCTAAAGAGGCAAAGCATTAAATTTGTTTAGTAGCGTTTTATACGTTTTGATATGTTTCGTAACGTTTTAAATGTGTAGCTTAAATCGCTTAAAAGGTGAAAAATTTGGATTTGTTTCGTAACGTTTGTAAACTTTTGGCTTAAATTGCTAAAAAGGTGAAACATTTCAATTTGTTTTGTAATGTTTGAAACGTTTGGATTGGTTTCATAACGTTTTAAATGTTTGGCTTAAATCGCTAAAAAGGTGAAACGTTTGGCTTAAATCTATAAAAAGGTGAAACGTCAAGATTTGATTCGTCGTTTTATATGTTTGGATAGTTTTTGTAACGTTTTAAACGTTTGGCTTAAATCGCTAAAAAGGTGAAACGTCTGGATTTGTTTCGTAATGTTTGTAGACGTTTGGCTTAAATCGCTAAAAAGGTGAAACGTCTGGATTTGTTTCGTAACATTTTAAACATTTGGATTTGTTTCGTAACGTTTTAAACGTTTGGCTTAAATCGATAAAAAGATGAAACGTTTGGATTTGTTTCGTAATGTTTATAAACGTTTGGCTTATATCGCTAAAAAGGTGAAACGTTTGGATTTATTTCGTAACGTTTTAAACGTTTGGCTTAAATCGCTAAAAAGGTGAAACGTTAGGATTGGTTTCGTATCGTTTTAAACGTTTGGATTGGTTTCGTAATGTTTTAAACGTTTGGCTTAATCGCTAAAAAGGTGAAATGTTAGGATTTGTTTCGTAACGTTTTAAACGTTTTGCTTAAATTGTTAAAAAGGTGAAACGTTAGGATTTGTTTCGTAAAGTTTTAAACCTTTGGCTTAAATTGCTAAAAAGGTGAAATGTTAGGATATGTTTCTTAACGTTTTAAACGTTTGGCTTAAATCGCTAAAAGGTTAAACGTTAGGATTTGTTTCGTAACGTTTTAAACGTTTGGTTTAAATCACTAAAAGGTGACACGTTAGGATTTGTTTGTAACGTTTTAAACGTTTGGATTGGTTTCGTAACATTTTAAACGTTTTTCTTAAATCGCTAGAAAGGCTTAGGATTTGTTTCGTAACGTTTTAAACTTTTGGCTTAAATCGCTAAAAAGGTGAAACGTTAGGATTTGTTTCGTAACGTTTTAAACGTTTGGCTTAAACCACTAAAAAGGTTTAATGTTAGGATTTGTTTTGTAATATTTTAAATGTTTGGATTGGTTTTGTAGCGTTTGAAACGTTTAGCTTAAATCTCTAAAAAGGTGAAATGTTTGTATTTGTTTCGTAATGTTTGTAAACGTTTGCCTTAAACCGCTAAAAAGATGAAACGTCTAGATTTGTTTTGTAACGTTTTGGACGTTGGGATTTGTTTCATAACATTTTAAACATTTGGCTTAAATCGCTAAAAAGGGGAAACGTTTGGATTTGTTTTGTAACGTCTGTAAACGTTTGGCTTAAATCGCTAAAGAGGTGAAACTTTTTGATGTGTTTCCAAACGTTTTAAACATTTGGATTGGTTTCATAACGCTTTAAACGTTTGGCTTAAATCGCAAAAAAGGTGAAACGTTTGGAATTATTTCGTAACGTTGGTAAACGTTTGGCTTAAATCGCAAAAATGGTGAAACGATGGATTTGTTTCGTAACATTTTAAACGTTTGGATTTGTTTAGTAACGTTTTAATCGTTTGGCTTAAATTGCTAAAAAGGCAAAACGTTTGGATTTGTTTTGTAACGTTTGTAAACATTTGGCTTAAATCGCTAAAAAGGTGAAACGTTTGGATTTGTTTCGCAATGTTTTAAACGTTTGGATTGGTTTTGAAACGTTTTAAACGTTTGGCTTAATTCGCTAAAAAGGTGAAATTTTGAATTTTTTCGTAACGTTTGTAAACGTTTGGCTTATATCGCTAAAAAGGTGAAAAGTTTGGATTTGTTTCTTAACGTTTTAATCGTTTGGCTTAAATCGCTAAAAAGGTGAAACTTCTGGATTGGTTTCGTAACATTTATAAATGTTTGGCTTAGATCGCTAAAAAGGTGAAAGGTTTGGATTTTTTTATAACGTTTTAAAGGTTTTGATTGGTTTTAACGTTTTAAACGTTTGGCCTAAATCGCTATAATGGTGAAATATTTGGATTTGTTTCATAAAGATTTTAAAAATTTGTCTTAAATTACTTAAAAGGTGAAACGTTTGGATTTTTTTCGGAACATTTGTAAACGTTTGGCTGAAATCGCTAAAAAGGGGAAACGTTTGGATTAGTTTCGTAACGTTTTAAACGATTGGCTTAAATCGCTAAAAAGGTGAAACGTTAGGATTGGTTTCGTATCGTTTTAAACGTTTGGTTTGGTTTCATAATGTTTTAAACATTTGGCTTTAATCGCTAAAAGGGTGAAATGTTAGGATTTGTTACGTAACGTTTTAAACGTTTGGCTTAAATTGTTAAAAAGGTGTAACGTTAGGATTTGTTTTGTAACGTTTTAAACGTTTGGCTTAAATTGCTAAAAAGATGAAATGTTAGGATATGTTTCTTAACGTTTTAAACGTTTGACTTAAATCGCTAAAATGTTAAACGTTAGGATTTGTTTCGTAACGTTTTAAACGTTTGGTTTAAATCACTAAAAAGGTAAAACGTTAGGATTTGTTTGTAATGTTTTAAACGTTTGGATTGGTTTCGTAACATCTTAAACGTTTTTCTTAAATCGCTAGAAAGGCTTAGGATTTGTTTCGTAACGTTTTAAACTTTTGGCTTAAATCGCTAAGGTGAAACGTTAGGATTTTTTCGTAACGTTTTAAACGTTTGGCTTAAACCACTAAAAAGGTGAAATGTTAGGATTTGTTTCGTAATATTTTAAATGTTTTGATTGGTTTTGTAGCGTTTGAAACGTTAAACTTAAATCGCTAAAAAGGTGAAACGTTTGGATGTGTTTCGTAACGTTTGTAAACATTTGTAAACATTTTCCTTAAATCGATAAAAAGGTGCAACGTTTGGATGTATTTTGTAACGTTTTAAACGATTGAATTGGTTTCGTAACGCTTCAAACGTTTGGCTTAAATCGCAAAAGAGGTGAAACGTTTGGATTTGTTTCGTAATGTTGGTAAATGTTTGTCTTATATTGCTAAAAAGGTGAAACGTTTGATTTTTTTCGTAACATTTTATACGTCCGGATACGTTTCGTAACGTATTAAACGTTTGGCCTAAATAAATAAAAAGGTGAAACGTTTTGATTTGTTTCGTAATGTCTGTAAGCGTTTGGCTTAAATCGCTAAAGAGGCAAAGCATTAAATTTGTTTAGTAGCGTTTTATACGTTTTGATATGTTTCGTAACGTTTTAAATGTGTAGCTTAAATCGCATAAAAGGTGAAAAATTTGGATTTGTTTCGTAACGTTTGAAAACTTTTGGCTTAAATTGCTAAAAAGGTGAAACATTTCAATTTGTTTTGTAATGTTTGAAACGTTTGGATTGGTTTCATAACGTTTTAAATGTTTGGCTTAAATCGCTAAAAAGGTGAAACGTTTGGCTTAAATCTATAAAAAGGTGAAACGTCAAGATTTGATTCGTCGTTTTATATGTTTGGATAGTTTTTGTAACGTTTTAAACGTTTGGCTTAAATCGCTAAAAAGGTGAAACGTCTGGATTTGTTTCGTAATGTTTGTAGACGTTTGGCTTAAATCGCTAAAAAGGTGAAACGTCTGGATTTGTTTCGTAACATTTTAAACATTTGGATTTGTTTCGTAACGTTTTAAACGTTTGGCTTAAATCGATAAAAAGATGAAACGTTTGGATTTGTTTCGTAATGTTTATAAACGTTTGGCTTATATCGCTAAAAAGGTGAAACGTTTGGATTTATTTCGTAACGTTTTAAACGTTTGGCTTAAATCGCTAAAAAGGTGAAACGTTAGGATTAGTTTCGTATCGTTTTAAACGTTTGGATTGGTTTCGTAATGTTTTAAACGTTTGGCTTAATCGCTAAAAAGGTGAAATGTTAGGATTTGTTTCGTAACGTTTTAAACGTTTTGCTTAAATTATTAAAAAGGTGAAACGTTAGGATTTGTTTCGTAAAGTTTTAAACGTTTGGCTTAAATTGCTAAAAAGGTGAAATGTTAGGATATGTTTCTTAACGTTTTAAACGTTTGGCTTAAATCGCTAAAAGGTTAAACGTTAGGATTTGTTTCGTAACGTTTTAAACGTTTGGTTTAAATCACTAAAAAGGTGACACGTTAGGATTTGTTTGTAACGTTTTAAACGTTTGGATTGGTTTCGTAACATTTTAAACGTTTTTCTTAAATCGCTAGAAAGGCTTAGGATTTGTTTCGTAACGTTTTAAACTTTTGGCTTAAATCGCTAAAAAGGTGAAACGTTAGGATTTGTTTCGTAACGTTTTAAACGTTTGGCTTAAACCACTAAAAAGGTTTAATGTTAGGATTTGTTTTGTAATATTTTAAATGTTTGGATTGGTTTTGTAGCGTTTGAAACGTTTAGCTTAAATCTCTAAAAAGGTGAAATGTTTGTATTTGTTTCGTAATGTTTGTAAACGTTTGCCTTAAACCGCTAAAAAGATGAAACGTCTAGATTTGTTTTGTAACGTTTTGGACGTTGGGATTTGTTTCATAACATTTTAAACATTTGGCTTAAATCGCTAAAAAGGGGAAACGTTTGGATTTGTTTTGTAACGTCTGTAAACGTTTGGCTTAAATCGCTAAAGAGGTGAAACTTTTTGATGTGTTTCCAAACGTTTTAAACATTTGGATTGGTTTCGTAACGCTTTAAACGTTTGGCTTAAATCGCAAAAAAGGTGAAACGTTTGGAATTATTTCGTAACGTTGGTAAACGTTTGGCTTAAATCGCAAAAATGGTGAAACGATGGATTTGTTTCGTAACATTTTAAACGTTTGGATTGGTTTAGTAACGTTTAAAACGTTTGGCTTAAATCGCTAAGAAGGTGAAACATTTGGATTTGTTTCGTAACGTTTGTAAACGTTTGGCTTAAATCGCTAAAAAGGTGAAAATTTTGGATGTGTTTCCTAACGTTTTAAACGTTTGGATTGGTTTCGTAACGCTTTAAACGTTTGGCTTAAATCGCAAAAAATGTGAAACGTTTGGATTTGTTTCGTAACGTTGGTAAACGTTTGGCTTAAATATCTAAAAAAGTGAAACGTTGGATTTGTTTCGTAACATTTTAAACGTTTGGATTGGTTTAGTAACGTTTTAAATGTTTAGCTTAAATCGCTAAAAAGGTGAAACTTTTAGCTATTTTCCCTATCGTTTTAAACGTTTAGATTGGTTTCGTAACGCTTTAAATGTTAGCTTAAATCGCAAAAAAGGTGAAACGTTTGGATTTGTTTCGTAACGTTGGTAAACGTTTGGCTTAAATTGCTAAAAAGGTTAAACTTTGGATTTGTTTCGTAACATTTTAAACGTTTGGATTGGTTTAGTAACGTTTTAAACGTTTGGCTTAAATCGCTAAAAAGGTGAAACGTTACGATTTGTGTCCTCACGTTTCAAACGTTTGAATTGGTTTCGTAACGTTTTAAACATTTGGCTTATATCTCTAAAAAGGTGAAACATTTTGATTTGTCTCGTAACGTTTTAAACATTTGGATTTGTTTCTTAGCGTCTTAAACGTTTGGCTTAAATCTCTAAAAAGTTGAAATGTTTGGATTTATTTTGTAACGTTTTAAACGTTTGGATTGGTTTCGTAACGTTTTAAACGTTTGGCTTAAATTGATGAAAAGGTGAAACGTATGAATTTGTTACCTAATGTTTGTAAACGTTTGGCTTAAATCGCTAAAAAGGAAAAACGTTTTGATTTGTTTCGTAACGTTTTAAACGTTTTGATTGGTTTCGTAACGTTTTAAATGTTTAGCTTAAATCGCTAAAAAGGTGAATTATTTGGATTTCTTTCGTAACGTTTGTAAACGTTTGGTTTAAATCCCTAAAAAGGTGAAACGTTTCGATTTGTTTCGTAACGTTTGAAACATTTGGATTAGTTTCATAACGTTTTAAATGTTTGGCTTAAATCGCTTAAAAGGTGAAATATTAGGATTTGTTTCCTAACGTTTTAAACGTTTGGCTTAAATCTTAAAAAAGGTGAAACGTTAGGATTTGTTTCGTAACGTTTTATACGTTTGGATAGTTTTTGTAACGTTTTAAATGTTTGGCTTAAATCGCTAAAAAGGTGAAACGTTTGGATTTGTTTTCATAATGTATGTAGACGTTTGGCTTAAATCACTAAAAAGGTGAAACTTCTCGATTTGTTTCGTAACATTTGAAACATTTGGATTTGTTTCGTAACGTTTTAATCGTTTGGCTTAAATTGCTAAAAAGGCAAAACGTTTGGATTTGTTTTGTAACGTTTGTAAACATTTGGCTTAAATCGCTAAAAAGGTGAAACGTTTGGATTTGTTTCGCAATGTTTTAAACGTTTGGATTGGTTTTGAAACGTTTTAAACGTTTGGCTTAATTCGCTAAAAAGGTGAAATTTTGAATTTTTTCGTAACGTTTGTAAACGTTTGGCTTATATCGCTAAAAAGGTGAAAAGTTTGGATTTGTTTCTTAACGTTTAATCGTTTGGCTTAAATCGCTAAAAAGGTGAAACTTCTGGATTGGTTTCGTAACGTTTATAAATGTTTGGCTTAGATCGCTAAAAAGGTGAAAGGTTTGGATTTTTTTATAACGTTTTAAAGGTTTTGATTGGTTTTAACGTTTTAAACGTTTGGCCTAAATCGCTATAATGGTGAAATATTTGGATTTGTTTCATAAAGATTTTAAAAATTTGTCTTAAATTGCTTAAAAGGTGAAACGTTTGGATTTTTTCGGAACGTTTGTAAACGTTTGGCTGAAATCGCTAAAAAGGGGAAACGTTTGGATTTGTTTCATAACGTTTTAAAAATTTTGATTGGTTTCGTAACGCTTTAAACGTTTGGCTTATATCGCTAAAAAACTGAAACGTTTGGATTGGTTTCATAACGTTTTAAACGTTTGGCTAAAATTGATAAAAAGGTGAAACGTTTGGATTTGCTTCGTAACGATTGTAAACGTGTGGTTTAAATTGCTAATAAATAGAAACATTTGGATTTGTTTCGTAACGTTTTGAAATGGTTCGATTGGTTTCGTAACGTTTTAAACGTTTGGCCTAAATCGCTAAAAAGGTGAAACGCTAGGATTTGTACGTAACGTTTTTGGGAGACCGAGTGGGATATGCGGAATCGCTATCCTTTTCTCTTTCCTTGAGGTATGTGGATTGTCATTTGAATAATTATTTTGTTTTTCTGTGACTTTTATGATTTTTACTTGTGTTACGTGTTGTTCTAGTGTTAATTGTATATCGTGTTAAATTCGAGAACGAATTTATAATTAGTTGGGGAGAATGTAATATCCCGGAATTTTTTTAAATTTTTCTAATGTGTTTTCGGAAATAATTTGAGTCTTTTTCGGTTGGCGGTTCGATTCGTAGTATAATTTTTGGTTCGGTTCAATTTTTAGGTTCGTGTCTGGTTCCTTGAATTTTGTGATTCAACCAAAAGGTTGAACCACTATCTTCGAATCAGGTCTCGAAAGAGACCTGACCCGTTTTATTTGGGTCTCGTTCGAGAATTGGAATTCTCGAACGAGACACCAGTGTTTGAGCCGAGTCTCGTTCGAGAATTTCAATTCTCAAACGAGAATTCAACATATTTTTGTTGGTCTCGTTCGAGACCAGCCGTACCCTTGCGAGGAGGGCATTTAGGACCTTATTTCCTCTACTTTCGAATCCTTTAAATACCTAAACTCTGACCCTAATCTTTTCCCCCACACTACAAGCTAACCCTAGCTGCCATTCGATTCTTTGAAGATTAACGCTTCAAAATCCCTTCGGAAGTTGACAAAAAAACTGGTAAGTTTCATTCCTCAGATTTCATTTTTAGCTTTTGAACGGCATTACGTAAATTTGATCATTCTCCTTCGTTTCTAGATCGAAATTGATTCTGTTTGATCTCGGATATTCTAGACTCACGTATCTTCGATTCCCTATCTCGTTTTCGCAAAACGGTATGCAATCGATCTCATTTCAATCGCCGTACGGTTTCCGTTTTAAGCTTGTGTAACCTGTTTTCATGTGGGATTCATTACTGCCGAAACCATTCTTTTCCATTGGCTTTGATTTTGTTATTTTTCTTGATATTAGATCTCTAGATGTGCTAGTGATTCATAATTGAATTGTTTGAGTTATTGTGCCGTGGTATTAAATCGCCGTTTGGTTTATGGATCTTTGTTCACTGCCGTGTTGTTCATTCTTCATGTTGCTTTCGGTTCTTCACTTTGCTTTAGGGATAGGATGTGGATTGATTTATGTTTAGGCTATGATTAATACCTATTTCATGTTTCTATGGTAAATTTGAATTATTGAATTTGGTTGTTGATGTTCTGCAACTTGAGAAATAGGGCTTGGCGGGGATGATTCTGTTTCAAAAGAAAAGAGATGGCTAATTAGCCAGTTTAGTCACTAAATTGTTTTGGTTCAATCAAACGAATCCTTTTAGTTAATTACATACTGAATTTGCTTTTAACTTTAGTATTTCGTTGAATTAGAATTAAGTGAATTGTAAACGATAAATATTTTACAACCTAAGTTTTATAATTACTCCGTTAATTATATTTACTTTCGAATATCAAAGTGGCTAAATTACAATTTAGCCCTTGAACATTTTTAACTCATTTGATTAAGTGTTGGTTATAATTTTATATTTCATTTTAAATTATAATAACTATATTTAATTTCGAATATTAATTTGGCCTGAAATTGGCTAAATTACAATTTAGTCCTGGGGTATTTTTATAATTTATTTAAGTAAGTTTTCGATTTGTAACTTTATATTTTGTTTTGATTATAAACAAAAGTTATTAAATTGATTTCGAATATCAAATTGGCTAAAGTACAGTTTAGTCCCTAAAATGGCTAAATTACAGTTTAGTCCTTAAACCCTTATAAACTTAAAATGGTTAAGTTCTGGTTGTAAACTTGGGCTACTTGAGATTGAAGTTATTGAGTTCTGCTTTTAAAATGGATTATTATTTTATCGAATTATTTTTATAAATATAAACTCGGGTTTATATTTAATAAACGTTTTGTTTCGGGTTAGACTTGGGTCACCCGACAAGTGAGATTAGCTTGGTAGTTATTGGTAACTCGGCTAACCCACTATTTGGAAAAGAATTATTATTTAAAGATTATTTAAATAATATTTTCTAAATGGATTTTAAATCATGGACTCAATAGACTTTTATTAATTGAACGTTTCTACCTATTGGGTATTTTTGTGTTGTTTTGGATTGTTTTATTCCAACGTGTTAATTGTGCTAGTCCTATGTGACGTCTAGTACTCTCTAGAGTTAGGGTTTTTTTTTAATAATTATTTTATTTGTCTAGACCCGTCTACTGTTCGTGCTTCAGAGGCGAACAAGGATTAGTTGCTTGCCGGTTATCACGTGGATTAGCAAGCTGTGAGTTTGTACTTACTATTTACCACTTTATTAAGTAAATTGTTATTTTAATATTAAATATATATACTGTACGTATATTTCGAACTATTTTTATATTATGTCTTTTTGTTGGAACATGCTACCTAATGGGCATCATTAGAACTGCGTGCGCACCGGTAATGATCTGGGTAAGGTATATATGGAAATGTGGTAATTCAGTGTGAGCATAGCTCTCGGGACCAAATAGAGTAACTCGGTGTAGCACAGCTCTCGGGACTCTGGATATGGTATATGTTCGGTCAGTGGTAACTCAGTGTAGCTCAGCTCTCGGGACCAGACCTATTGGATTATGTTTATATTTAGAACTGTGGATTGGGGTTCCAACTATTATTCGTAATATCGTTATTAAATGTTTTAAACGGTTTTAAAGGTTTTCCACTTGATAAATATAAATAGTGGTATAAACCCATCTCAGTATATCTGACCCCGCTGTTTTCCCAATTTTTTCCAGGGTTATGATCTGAGAGAGTCTAGTGATCTCCATCTTTACTTTTCTCGGAGGTTTCATTTATTTAGTAAAACTATCAAACTGTTTTATTCTTAGACTGTAGTAGTTGATTAGACGTCTTTATTTTTATTACAGTTGTTGTCGGATTGGTCCGACTGGATATATTGCTTTGGCATGTTTATACTGTTTACTCTGTCTACTTTTATGCCATATTGGAGATTAGTAGTTGAACGAGTATTTATAATATTAAATGTTGAATATTATAACTAGTAGAATTAGGCAAAAGTCTCGGTTGCCCCCAAGCATTGGTTTTCTTGCAGGTTTATTGTAATTGTATGTTAACCAAAAGGCTAGCTACGGGTTTTGGTACTACATTACCCATACTCTAGCGCCGGTCACGATACATGAAAATGGGTCGTGATAGTTACGATTGTAAATGTTTGGCTTAAAAAGGTGAAACGTTTGGATTTTTCGTAACGTTTGTAAACGTTTGGCTTAAATCGCAAAAAAGGTGAAACGTTTAGATTTGTTTCGTAACTTTTTAAACATTTAGATTGGTTTCGTAACGTTTTTAACGTTTGGCTTAAATCGCTAGAAAAGGGAAACGTTAGAATTTATTTCGTAACATTTTGAACATTTGGATAGGTTTCGTAACGTTTTAAACGTTTGGCTTAAATCGCTAAAAGGGAAACATTCAGATTTGTTTTGAAACGTTTAAAACGTTTGGCTTAAATCGCTAAAAAGGTGAAACGTTTGCATTTGTTTCATAATGTTTTGAACGTTTAGCATAAATCGCTAAAAAGGTGAAAAGTTAGGATTTGTTTCGTAACGTTTTAAACGTTTGGCTTAAATCGCTAAAAAGGTGAAACGTTAGGATTTATTTCTTAATGTTTTAAACGTTTGGATTGGTTTCGTAACGTTTTAAACGTTTGGCTTTAATCGCTTAAAATGTGAAACGTTTGGATTTGTTTCATAATGTTTGTAAACGTTTGGCTTAAATCATTTAAAAGGTGAAACGTTTGGATTTGTTTTGTAACGTATTAAACGTTTGGATTAGTTTCGTAACGTTTTAAACGTTTGGCTTAAATTTCTAAAATGGTGAAACGTTTGGATTTGTTTCGTAATGTTTGTAAACGTTTGGCCTAAATCGCTAAAAGGATGAAACGTTTGGAGTTTTTTCGTAACATTTTAAACGTTTGGATTAGTTTCGTAACATTTTAAACGTTTGGCTTATATCCCTAAATAGGTGAAACGTTTAGATTTGTTTCGTAATATTTGTAAATGTTTGGCTTAAACTAAAATGGTAAAACTTTGGGATTTGTTTCGTAATGTTTTAAACGTTTTGGATTGGTTTTGTAATGTTTTAATCTTTTGGCTTAAATTAGTAAAAAAGGTGAAACGCTTGGAATGGTTTCGTAACGATTGTAATAGTTTGGCTTAAATCGTTAAGAGGTGAAACGTTTGGATTTGTTTCGTAACGTTTTAAACGTTTGGATTGGTTTCGTAATGTTTTAATCGTTTGGATTGGTTTTGTAATGTTTTAAACGTTTGGATTGTTTTTGTAATGTGTGTAAACTTTTGGCTTAAATCGCTTAAAAGTCTAAACTTTTTTATTTGTTTTGTAGTTATTTAAACGTTTGTATTAGTTTCGTAACGTATTAAACGTTCTGCTTGAATCGCTAAAATGGTGAAATGTTTGGATTTGTTTCTTAGCGTTTGTAAACACTTGGCTTAAATCGCTAAAAAGATGAAACATTTGGAGTTGTTTCGCAACGTTTTAAACATTTGAATTGGTTTAGTAACACTTTAAACGTTTGGCTTAAATCTCTAAAAAGGGGAAACGTTTAGATTTGTTTCGTAACGTTTGTAAACGTTTGGCTTAAATCGCTAAAATGGTGAAACTTTGGGATTGGTTCCATAACTTTTTAAACCTAAGGCTTAAATCGGTAAAAAGGTGAAACGTTTGGATTGGTTTTGTAACGATTGTAAACATTTGGCTTAAATTGTGAAAAGGGGAAACATTTTGGATTTGTTTCATAACGTTTTAAACGTTTGGGTTTGTTTCGTAAAATTTTAAATGTTTGGCTTCAATCGGTAAAAAGGTGAAAAGTTTGGATTTGTTTCGTAACGTTTGTAAACGTTTGGCTTAAATCGCTAAAAAGGTGAAATGTTTGGATTCGTTTCGCTATGTTTAAACGTTTGGATTGTTTTTGTAACGTTTTAAACGTTTGGCTTAAATCGCTAATAAGAAGAAACGTTTGGATTTGTTTCGTAAAGTTTGTAATTGTTTGGCTTAAACGCTAAAAAGGTGAAACGTCTAGATTTGTTTCGTAACGTTTAAAACGTTTGGATTTGCTTCGTAACGTTTTAAACGCTCGGCTTAAATCTCTAAAAAGGTGAAACATTTAGTTTTTTCGTAACGTTTAGCTTAAATCGCAAAAAAGGTGAAACACCTTGATTTGTTTCGTAACGTTTTAAACATTTGGATTGGTTTCTTAACGTTTTAAACATTGCCTTAAATCGCAAAAAAGGTAAAACGTTTGGATTTATTTCGTAACGTTTGTAAACGTTTTGTTTAAATATCTAAAAGGGTGAAACGTTTGGATTTATTTCGTAACAGTTTAAACATTTGAAATTGTTTCGTAACGTTTTAAACGTTTGCCTTAAATCGCTAAAAAGGTGAAACATTTGGATTTGTTTCTTAACGATTGTAAACTTTTGGCTTAAATCGCTAAAAAGGGGAAACGTTTGGATTTGTTTCGTAAATTTTTAAATGTTTGTCTTAAATCGCTAAAAAAATTAAATGTTTAGATTTGTTTCTTAATGTTTTAAATGTTTTGATTGGTTTCACAACGTTTTAAACGTTTGTCTTAAATTGATAAAAATGTGAAACGTTTGGATTTTCTTCATAACGTTTCTAAATGTTTTACTTAAATCATTAAAAAGTTGAAACATTTGTATTTGTTTCGTAACTTTTTAAACATTTGGATTGGTTTCTTTATATTTTAAACGTTTGGCTTAAATCGCTAAAAGAGACATGTTTGGATTTGTTTCGAAACATTTTAAATGTTTGGCTTAAATCGCTAAAAAGGTGAAACGTTAGGATTTGTTTCATAATGTATTAAACGTTTATCTTAAATTGCTAAAAAGGTGAAACGTTAGGAATTGTTTCGTATCGTTTTAAACGTTTGGCTTAAATCGCTAAAAAGGTGAAACGTTAGAACTTGTTTCGTAATGTTTTAAACGTTAGGATTGGTTTCGTAATGTTTTAAACGTTTGGCTTATATCGCTAAAAAGGTAAAACGTTTAGATTTGTTTTTTAACGTTTGTAAACGTTTAGCTTAAATTGCTAAAATGGTGTAAAGTTTGGATTTGTTTCTTAATATTTTAAACGTTTGGATTGGTTTCATAACGTTTTAAAAGTTTGGCTTAAATCAATAAAAAGGTAAAACGTTTGGATTTGTTTCGTAACGATTGTAAACGTTTGGCTGAAATCGCTAAAAAGGGCAAACATTTGGATTTGTTTCGTAACGTTTTAAACATTTGGATTGGTTTCGTAACATTTTAAACGTTTGGCTTAAATCGTTAAAAAGGTGAAACGTTTGGATTTGTTTCGTAACGTTTATAAACGTTTGGCTTAAATCACTGAAAAGGGGAAACGTTTGGATTTGTTTCGTAACGTTTTAAATGTTTGGCTTAAATCGTTAAAAAGTTGAAACGTTTGGATTTGTTTCGTAACGTTTATAAACGTTTGGCTTAAATCACTAAAAATGAGAAACGTTTGGATTTTATTCATAACGTTTTACACGTTTGGATTGTTTTCATAACGTTTTAAATGTTTGGCTTAAATCGCTAAAAAGGTGAAACGTCTGGATTTATTTTGTAATGATTTAAATGTTTGGATTTGTTTCATAACGTTTAAACGTTCGGGTTAGATCAAGAAAAGGGGAAACATTTACATTTCTTTCGTAAAGTTTGTAAACGTTTGGCTTTAGTTGCAAAAAAGGTGAAACGTTTAGATTTGTTTCGTAACTTTCTAAATGTTTGGATTGGTTTCATAACATTTGGCTTAAATCACAAAAAGGTGAAACGTTTGGATTTATTTTGTAACGTTTGTAAACGTTTGGCTCAAATCGCTAAAAAAGTGAAACATTTGGATTTGTTTCGTAACATTTTAAACGTTTGGATTCGTTTCATGACGTTTTAAATGTTTGGCTTAAATCGCTAAAAAGGTGAAACGTTTGGATTTGTTCCGTAACGTATTAAACTTTTGGATTTAATTCGTAACATTTTAAACGTTTGGCTTAAATCGCTAAAAAGGCGAAACGTTTGGATTTGTTTTGAAACGTTTTAAACTTTTAGCTTAAATCGCTAAAAAGGGGAAATGTTTGGATTTGTTTCGTAAAGTTTAAAACGTTTTGCTAAAAAGGTGAAAGGTTTGGATTTGTTTCGTAACGTTTTATACGGTTGGCTTAAATCGCTAAAAAGATGAAACGTTTGGATTTGTTTCATATTGTTTGTTAACATTTGGCTTATATCGCTGAAAAGGTGAAACGTCTGGATTTGTTTATAACGTTTTAAACGTTTGGATTTGTTTCGTAACGTTATAAACGTGTGGCTTAAATCGCTAAAAAGGGAAAACGTTTGGATTTGTTTTATAACGTTTGTAAACATTTGGCTTAAATCGCTTGAAAGGTGAAATGTCTTGATTTGTTTCTTAACGTTTTAAACGTTTTGGATTTGTTTTGTAACGTTTTAATCGTTTGGCTTAAATCGTGAAAAAGGTGAAAGGTTTGGATCTTTTTCGTAACTTTTGTAAACGTTTGGCTTAAATCGATAAAAAGGAAAAAATGTTTGGATTTATTTCGTAACATTAAAATTGTCTTGCTTTAATCGCTAAAAAGGTGAAACGTTTGGATTTGATTCGCAATGTTTGTAAACGTTATAATGAAATTGCTAAAAAGATGAAACGTTTGGATTTGTTTCGTAACGGTTTAAACATTTGGATTGGTTACGTAACGGTTTAAACGTTTGGATTTTTTTGTAATGTTTTAAACATTTCGATTGGTTTCGCAACGTTTTAAACGTTTGTCTTAAATTGGTAAAAGGGTGAAACATTTTGATTTGTTTCGTAAAGTTTGTAAATGTTTGGCTAAATAGCAAAAAAGGTAAAACGTTTGGATTTGTTTCGTAACATTTCTAAACATTTGGCTTAAATCGCTAAAAAGAGGAGACATTTGGATTTGTTTCGTAACGTTATAAATGTTTGGATTGGTTTTGTAAGGTTTTAAACGTTTTGTTTAAATCGCTAAAAAGGTGAAACATTCTGATTTGTTTCGTAAAGTTTGTAAACGTTTGGATTGGTTTCGTAAAGTTTTGAACATTTGGCTTAAATCGCTAAAAAGGTGAAACGTTAGGATTTTTTTCATAACATTTTAAACGTTTGGATTTAATTCGTAACGTTTTTAAACGTTTAACTTAAATTGCTTAAAAGGTGAAATATTTGAATTTGTTTCGAAACGTTTTAAACATTTGGCTTAAATCGCTAAAAAAGGGAAACGTTTGGATTTGTTTCTTAAAGTTTTAAACGTTCCGCTTAAATCGCTAAAAAGGTGAAACGTCTAGATTTATTTCGTAATGTTTTAAACGTTTTGGTTGGTTTCATAACGTTTTGAATGTTTGGCTTAAATCGCTAGAAAGGTGAAACGTTAGGATTTGTTTCGTACTGTTTTGAACGTTTGGATTTAATTCGTAACGTTTTTAAACGTTTGGCTTAAATTGTTAAAAAGGTGAAACATTTGGATTTGTTTGAAACGTTTTATACGTTTGGCTTAAATCGCTAAAAAAGTAAAACGTTTGGATTTGTTTCGTAAAGTGTTAAACGTTCCGCTTAAATCGCTAAAAAGGTGAAACATTGGATTTGTTTCGTAACGTTTTAAACGTTTTGATTAAATCGCTAAAAAGATGAAACGTGTGGATTTGTTTCATAATGTTTGTAAACATTTGACTTAAATCGCTAGAAAGGTGAAATGTCTGGATTTGTTTTGTAACGTTTTAAACATTTTGATTTATTTCGTAACGTTTTAAACTTTTGGCTTAAATCGCTAAAAAGGTGAAACATTTGAATTTGTTTCATAACGTTTGTAAACGTTTGGCCTAAATCGCTTGAAAGGTGAAATGTCTTAATTTGTTTCTTAACGTTTTAAACGTTTTGGATTGGTTTTGTAATGTTTTAACCGTTTGGTTTAAGTCGTTAAAAAGATTAAAGGTTTGGATTTGTTTCGTAACGTTTGTAAACGTTTGGTTTAAATCGCTAAAAAGGTAAAATGTATGGATTTGTTTCGTAACGTTTTAATTGTCTTGCTTAAATCGCAATAAAGGTGAAACGTTTGGATTTGTTTCGCAACGTTTGCAAACGTTAGGGTGAAATCTCTAAAAACGTGAAACGTCTGGATTTTTTTCGTAACATTTTAAACGTATAGATTTGTTTCGCAACATTTTCAACGTTTGGCTTAAATCACTAAAAAGTTAAAACGTTTGGATTTGTTTCGTAATGTTTGTAAATGTTTGGCTTAAATCGCTAAAAAGGTGAAACGTTTGGATTTCTTTCGAAACGTTTTAAATGTTTGGATTGGCTATGTAACGTTTTGATCATTTGGCTTAAATCGTTAAAAAGGTGAAACGTTTGGATTTGTTTCATAACATTTATAAACGTTTGGCTTAAATCGCTAAAAAGGTGAAACGTTTGGATTTGTTTCGTAACGTTTTAAACGTTTGGCTGAAATCGCTAAAAAGGTGAAACGTTTGGAATTGTTTCGCAACGTTTGTAAACGTTTGGCTGAATTCTCTAATAAGGTAAAACGTTTGGATTTGTTTCGTAACGTTTTAAACGTTTGGATTGGTTTCGTAACGTTTTAAACGTTTGGCTTATATCGCTAAAAAGGGGAAACGTTTGGATTTGTTTTGTAACCTTTGTAAACGTTTGTCTTAAAACGCTAAAAAATGAAATGTTTGGATTTGTTTCGTAATATTTTAAACGTTTTGATTGGTTTCGTAACATTTTAAACGTGTTTTTTAAATTGATAAAAAGGTGAAACGTTTGGATTTGTAATGTTTGTAAACGTTTGGCTTAAATCGCTAAAAGGTGAAACGTGTGGATTTGTTTCGTAACTTTTTAAATGTTTGGATTGGTTTCGTAATGTACTAAACATTTGGCTTAAATCGCTAGAAAGGGGAAACGTTTGGATTTCTTTTGAAACGTTTTAAACGTTTGGCTTAAATCGCTAAAAAAGGAAAACGTTAGCATTTGTTTCATAATGTTTGAAACGTTTAGCTTTAATCGTAAAAAGGTGAAACGTTTGGATTTGTTTCGCAACGTTTGTAAACGTTTGGCTTAAATCGCTAATAAGATGAAACGTTTGGATTTGTTTCGTAACGTTTTAAACATTTGGATTGGTTATGTAATGCTTTAATCGTTTGGCTTAAATCGTTAAAAAGGTGAAACGTTTGGATTTGTTTCGTAACGTTTGTAAACGTTTGCTTAAATCGCTAAAAAGGTAAAACGTCTGGATTTGTTTTGTAACATTTTCAACGTTTGGATTAGTTTCTTAACATTTTAAACGTTTGGGTTAGTTTCGTAACGTTTTAAACGTTTCGCTTAAATTGCTAAAAAGATGAAATGTTAAGATTTGTTTTGTAACGTTTTAAACGTTTCGATTTGTTTGGTAACGTTTGTCAACTTTTGGCTTAAATCGTTAAAATGGTGAAACATTGGGATTTATTTCGTAACGTTTTAAACATTTGGCTTAAATCACTAAAAAGGTGAAATGTTAAGATTTGTTTCGTAACGTTTGGCTTAAATAGCTAAAAAGGTGAAACATTAGGATTTGTTTTGTAACATTTTAAACGTTTAGATTTATTTCGTAACATTTTAAACGTTTGTCTTAAACAGCTAAAAAGGTTAAACTTTTGGATTTTTCCGTAATGTTTTAAACGTTCGGCTTAAATTACTAAAAAGGTGAAACTTTTGGATTTGTTTTGTATTGTTTTAAAGGTTGATTTGTTTCATAACGTTTTAAACGTTTGAATTAAATCACTAAAAAGGTTAAATGTTGGGATTTGTTTCGTAACGTTTTAGACGTTTGGCTTAAAGCTCAAAAAAGGTGAAACGTTTGGATTTGTTTCAAAACGTTTTAAACGTTTGGCTTAAATAGCTAAAAGGATGAAACGTTAGGATTTGTTTTGTAACGTTATAAACGTTTGGATTTTTTTTATAATGTTTTAGACGTTTGGTTTAAATAACTAAAAAGAGGAAATATTATGATTCATTTCGTAACGCTTTAAACATTTGGCTTAAATTGCTAAATAGGTGACACATTAGGATTTGTTTCGTAACGTTTTAAACGTTTGGATTAGTTTCGTAACGTTTTAAACGTTTGGCTAAAATAGCTTAAAAAGGTGAAAAGTTTGGATTTGTTTCGTAACGTTTTAAACGTTTGGCTTAAATCGCTAAAAAGGTGAAACATTTGGATTTGTTTCGTAACGTTTTAAACGTTTGGATTTGTTTAGTAATATTTTAAACATTTGGATTTGCTTCGTAATGTATTAAACATTTGGATTTGTTTTGTAACGTTTTAAACGTTTGGATTTGTTTCGTAAAGTTTTAAACGTTTGGCTTAAATCGCTAAAAAGGAGAAACGTTCGGATTTGTTTCGTAATGTTTTAAACGTTTGGCTTAAATAGCTAAAAAGGTGAAACATTAGGATTTGTTTCATAGCGTTTTAAACGTTTGAATTAGTTTCATAACGTTTTAAACGTTTGGCTTAAATAAAAAAAAAGGGGAAACGTTTAGATTTTTTCGTAACGTTGTAAACCTTTGGCTTAAATATCTAAAATGGTGAAACATTAGGATTTGTTTCGTAACGTTTTAAACGTTTGGATATGCTTCGAAACGTTTTAAATGTTTGTCTTATATTGTTAAAAAGGGGAAACGCTAGGATTTGTTTCGAATGTTTTATACGTTTGGCTTAAATCGCTAAAAAGGTGAAACGTTAGGATTTGTTTCATAGCGTTTTAAATGCTTAGATTAGTTTCGTAACGTTTTAAACTTTTGGCTTAAATAACTAAAAAGGTGAAAAGTTTGGATTTGTTTCGTAACGCTTTATACGTTTGGCTTAAATCGCTAAAAAGGTGAATCGTTTGGATTTATTTCGTAAAGTTTTAAATGTTTAGATTTATTTAGAAACGATTTAAACATTCGGATTTGTTTTGTAATGTTTTAAATGTTGGGATTTGTTTCGTAACATTTTAAACGTTTGGATTTGTTTCGTAACGTTTTAAACGTTTGGCTTATGTCGATAAAAAGGTGAAACGTTAAGATTTGTATCGTAATGGATTAGTTTCGTAAGGTTTTAAACATTTGGATTAATTTTGTAACGTTTTAAACGTGTGGCTTAAATCGCTAAAAAGGGAAAACGTTTGGATTTATTTCATAACGTTTTAAACGTTTGGATTTATTTCGTAAAGTTTTAAACGTTTGGATTTGTTTCGTAACGTTTTAAATGTTTGGCTTAAATCGCTAAAAAGGAAAACGTTAGGATATGTTTCGTAACATTTTAAACATTTGGATTAGTTTTAAAGTCTTAAACGTTTTGCTTAAATCGCTAAAAAGGTCAAACATTTGGATTTATTTCGTAATGTTTTTAATGTTTGGATTTGTTTCGTAACGTTTTAAATGTTTGGATTAAATCGCTAAAAAAGCGAAACATTAGGATTTGTTTCGAAACAATTTAAATATTTTCCTTATATCGCTAAAAAGGTGAAATGATAGGATTTGTTTCGAAACGTTTGAATTTGTTTCGCAATGTTTTAAACGTTTGGCTTAAATAGCTAAAAAGGGGAAACGTTTGGATTTCTTTTGTAACGTTATAAATGTTTGGAATTTTTTCGTAACATTTTAAGCCTTTCAATTTGTTTTGTAACATTATAAACGTTTGGATTTGTTTCGTAACTCTTTAAACGTTTGGATTAAACCGCTAAAAAGGCGAAACATTTGGATTTGTTTCATAACGTTTTTAACGTTTGTGTTTGTTTCGTAACGTTTTAAATGTTTGGGTTTGTTTGGGAACGTTTTAAATGTTTGGGTTTGTTTCATAACGTTTTAAATGTTTCGATTAAATCGCTAAAAAGGTGAAATGTTAGGATTTTTTTCGTAAAGTTTTAAACGTTTCAATTAAATCGCTAAAAAGGTTAATTGTTAGGATTTGTTTTGTAACGTTTTAAACGTTTGGATTTGTTTCGTAACGTTTTAAACGTTTGGATTAAACAGCTAAAAAGGTGAAATATTTGGATTTGTTTGGTAACGGTTAAACGATTGGCTTAAATTGCTAAAAGGTGAAACGTTTGAATTTATTTCGTAATGTTTTAAACGTTTGGATTTGTTTTGTAAAGTTTTAGACGTTTGGTTTAAATAGATTAAAAGAGGAATATTATGATTCATTTCGTAACGTTTTAAACATTTGGCTTAAATTGCTAAATAGGTGACACATTAGGATTAGTTTCGTAACGTTTTAAACGTTTAGATTAGTTTCGTAACGTTTTAAACGTTTGGCTAAAATAGCTTAAAAAGGTGAAAAGTTTGGATTTATTTCGTAACGTTTTAAACGTTTGGCTTAAATCGCTAAAAAGGTGAAACATTTGGATTTGTTTCGTAACGTTTTAAACGTTTGGATTTGTTTAGTAATATTTAAAACGTTTGGATTTGCTTCGTAACGTATTAAACATTTGGATTTGTTTTGTAACATTTTAAACGTTTGGATTTGTTTCGTAAAGTTTTAAACGTTTGGCTTAATTCGCTAAAAAGGAGAAACGTTCGGATTTGTTTCATAATGTTTTAAACGTTTGGCTTAAATAGCTAAAAAGGTGAAACATTAGGATTTGTTTCATAGCGTTTTAAACGTTTGGATTAGTTTCATAACGTTTTAAACGTTTGACTTAAATAGAAAAAAAGGGGAAACGTTTATATTTTTTCGTAACGTTGTAAACTTTTGGCTTAAATATCTAAAAAAGTGAAACATTAGGATTTGTTTCATAACGTTTTAAACGTTTGGATCTGTTTCGAAACGTTTTAAATGTTTGTCTTAAATCGCTAAAAAGGGGGAACGTTAGGATTTGTTTCGAATGTTATATATGTTTGGCTTAAATCGCTAAAAAGGTGAAACGTTAGGATTTGTTTCATAGCGTTTTAAATGCTTGGATTAGTTTCGTAACGTTTTAAACTTTTGGCTTAAATAACTAAAAAGGTGAAAAGTTTGGATTTGTTTCGTAACGCTTTATACGTTTGGCTTAAATCGCTAAAAAGGTGAATCGTTTGGATTTATTTCGTAAAGTTTTAAATGTTTAAATTTATTTAGAAACGATTTAAACATTCGGATTTGTTTTGTAATGTTTTAAATGGTGGGATTTGTTTCGTAACATTTTAAACGTTTGGATTTGTTTCGTAACGTTTTAAACGTTTGGCTTATGTCGATAAAAAGGTGAAACGTTAAGATTTGTATCGTAATGGATTAGTTTCGTAAGGTTTTAAACATTTGGATTAATTTTGTAACGTTTTAAACGTGTGGCTTAAATCGCTAAAAAGGGAAAACGTTTGGATTAGTTTCGTAACGTTTTAAACGTTTGGATTTATTTCGTAATGTTTTAAACGTTTGGATTTGTTTCATAACGTTTTAAACGTTTGGCTTAAATCGCTAAAACGGAAAACGTTAGGATATGTTTCGTAACATTTTAAACATTTGGATTAGTTTTAAAGTTTTAAACGTTTCGCTTAAATCGCTAAAAAGGTCAAACGTTTGGATTTATTTTGTAATGTTTTAAATGTTTGGATTTGTTTCGTAACGTTTTAAATGTTTGGATTAAATCGCTAAAAAGGCGAAACATTAGGATTCGTTTCGTAACAATTTAAATGTTTTGCTTAAATTGCTAAAAAGGTGAAATGATAGGATTTGTTTCGAAACGTTTTAAACGTTTGAATTTGTTTCGCAATGTTTTAAACGTTTGGCTTAAATAGCTAAAAAGGGGAAACGTTTGGATTTCTTTTGTAACGTTATAAATGTTTGGAATTTTTTCGTAACGTTTTAAGCCTTTCAATTTGTTTCGTAACATTATATACGTTTGGATTTGTTTCGTAACTCTTTAAACGTTTGGATTAAATCGCTAAAAAGGCAAAACGTTTGGATTTGTTTCATAACGTTTTAAACGTTTGGGTTTGTTTCGTAACGTTTTAAATGTTTGGGTTTGTTTGTGAACGTTTTAAATGTTTGGGTTTGTTTCATAACGTTTTAAACGTTTCGATTAAATCGCTAAAAAGGTGAAATGTTAGGATTTGTTTCATAAAGTTTTAAACGTTTCAATTAAATCGCTAAAAAGGTTAATTGTTAGGATTTGTTTTGTAACGTTTTAAACGTTTGAATTTGTTTCCTAACGTTTTAAACGTTTGGCTTAAACAACCAAAAAGGTGAAATATTTGGATTTGTTTGGTAACGTTTAAACGATTGGCTTATATTGCTAAAAGGTGAAACGTTTGGATTTATTTCGTAATGTTTTAAACGTTTGGATTTATTTTGTAATATTTTAAACGTTTGATTTAAATTGCTAGAAAGGTTAAATCTTTGGATTTGTTTCGTAACGTTTTAAACGTTTGGCTTAAATTGTTAAAAAGGAGAAACGTTTGGATTTGTTTCGTAACGTTTTAAACCTTTGGCTTAAATAGCTAAAAAGGTGAAAGGTTACGATATGTTTCGTAACGTTTTAAACAATTCGCTTAAATCGCTAAAAACGTGAAACATTGGGATTTGTTTTGTAAGGTTTCAAACGTTTGGATTAGTTTCGTAATGTTTTAAACATTTGGCCTAAATAGCTAAATAGCTCAAAAGGGGAAAAGTTTGGATTTGTTTCATAATGTTTTAAACGTTCGGCTTAAATCGTTGAAAAGGTGAAACATTTTAGATTTGTTTCGTAACGTTTTAAACATTTGGATTTGTTTAGTAACATTTTAAACGTTCGGATTTTTTCCGTAACGTGTTAAACGTTTGGATTTGTTTCGTAACGTTTTAAACGTTTGGATTATATCGTTAAAAACATGAAACATTAGGGTTTGTTTCTAAACATTTTAAATATTTGGCTTAAATTGCTAAAAAAGTGAAAGATTAGGATTTGTTTCGTAACGTTTTAAACGTTTAGCTAAAATTGCTAAAAAGGTGAAACGTTAGGATTTGGTTCGTAAAGTTTTAAACGTTTGGATTAGTTTCGTAAAGTTTTGAACGTTTAGCATTCTCTAAAAAGATGAATCGTGAGGATTTGTTTCGTAACGTTTTAAACATTTGGTTTAAATCACTAAAAAGGGGAACCGTTAGGATTTTTTTCGTAATGTTTTAAACGCTTGGATTTATTTTGTAACTTGTTAAACGTTTGTCTTAAACAGCTAAAAAGGTTAAACCTTTGTATTTTTTTTTGTAACGTTTTAAAAGCTTGGCTTAAATTACTAAAAAGGTTAAACATTTGGATTTGTTTCGTAATGTTTTAAAGGTTTGGATTTGTTTCATAACGTTTTAAACGTTTAACTTAAATCGCTAAAAAGGTTAAACGTTGGGATTTGTTTCGTAATATTTTAGACGTCTGGCTTAAAGAGCTAAAAAGGTGAAACGTTTGGATTTGTTTCATAATGTTTTAAACATTTGGCTTAAATTGCTAAAAGGGTGAAACATTGAGATTTGTTTGGTAACGTTTTAAACCTTTGGATTTGTTTCGTAACATTTTAAACGTTTGGCTTAAATAGCTAAAAAGGTGAATTATTAGGGCTTGTTTAGTAACGTTTTAAACGTTTGGCTTAAATTGCTAAATAGGTGAAACATTAGTATTTATTTCGTAAGGTTTTAAACGTTTGGATCAGTTTCGTAACGCTTTAAACGTTTGGCTTAAATAGCTTAAAAGGGTGAAAAGTTTGAATTTGTTTCGTAACGTTTTAAACGTTTGGCTTAAATCGCTAAAAAGGTGAAACGTTTGGATTTGTTTCGTAGCGTATTAAACGTTTGGATTTGTTTAGTAGGCTTTAAACGTTTGGATTTGTTTCGTAACGTTTTAAACGTGTGAATTTGTTTCGTAACATTTTAAATGTTTAGATTTGTTTTCTAACGTTTAAAAGTTTGGCTAATATCACTAAAAAGGTGAAATGTTAGGATTTTTTTCGTAAGGTTTTAAACGTTTGGATTAGTTTCGTAACGTTTTAAACGTTTGGCTTAAATAGCTTAAAAAGGTGAAAAGTTTGGATTTGTTTCGTAACGTTTTAAACGTTTGGCTTAAATCGCTAAAAAGGTGAAACGTTGGGATTTGTTTCGTAACGTTTTAAACGTTTATATTAATTTCGTAATGTTTTAAACGTTTGGCTTATATCGCTAAAAAGGTGAAACTTTCAGATTTATTTCGTAAAGTTTTAAACGATTGGATTTGTTTCATAACGTTTGACTTAAATCGCTAAAAAGGTTGAATATTTGGAATTGTTTCATAATGTTTTAAGCGTTTGGCTTAAATTGCTAAGAAGGTGAAACTTTTGGGTTTGTTTCTTGAGGTTTAAAACGTTTGGCTTATATACCTAAAAAGGTGAAACGTTAGGATTTGTTTCGTAACATTTTAAACGTTTGGATTTATTTTGTAAAGTTTTAAACGTTTGGCTTAAATTGCTAAAAAGGGGAAAGGTTTGATTTGTCTCGTAAGGTTTTAAACGTTTGGCATAAATCGCTAAAAAGATGAATCATTAGGAATTGTTTCATAACGTTTTAAACGTTTGGATTAGTTTTGTAATGTTTTATACGTTTGGCTTAAATTGCTAAAAAGGGGAAACGTTTAGATTTTTTCGTAACGTTTTAAACTTTTGGCTTAAATGGCTAAAAAGGTGAAACATTAGGATTTGTTTCGTAACGATTTAGACGTTTGTATTTGTTTAGAATTGTTTTAAATGTTTGGAATAAATAGCTAAAAAGGGGAAACTTTAGGATTTGTTTACGTTTTAAATGTTTGGCTTAAATCGCTAATAAGGTGAAATGTTAGGATTTGTTTCGCAATGCTTTAAACGTTTGGCTTAAATCGCTAAAAAGGTGAATCGTTTGGATTTGTTTCGTAACGTTTTAAACGTTTGGATTTGTTTAGTAATATTTTAAACGTTTGGATTTGTTTCGTAACGTTTTAAACGTTAGGATTTGTTTCGTAACATTTTAAACGTTTGGCTTAAATAGCTAAAAAGGTGAATTATTAGGGCTTGTTTAGTAACGTTTTAAACGTTTGGCTTATATTGCTAAATAGGTGAAACATTAGGATTTGTTTCGTAAGGTTTTAAACGTTTGGATTAGTTTCGTAACGTTTTAAACGTTTGGCTTAAATAGCTTAAAAAGGTGAAAAGTTTGGATTTGTTTTGTAACGTTTTAAACGTTTGGCTTAAATCGCTAAAAAGGTGAAACGTTTGGATTTGTTTCGTTGCGTTTTAAACGTTTGGATTTGTTTAGTAATGCTTTAAACGTTTGGATTTGTTTCGTAACGTTTTAAACGTGTGGATTTGTTTCGTAACATTTTAAATGTTTAGATTTGTTTTGTAACGTTTAAAAGTTTGGCTAATATCACTAAAAAGGTGAAATGTTTCGTAATGTTTTAAACGTTTGGCTTAAATCGCTAAAAAAGGGGAAACGTTTGGATTTGTTTCGTAACGTTTTAAACTTTTGGATTTATTTCGTAACATTTTAAACATTTGGATTTGTGTCGTAACGTTTCAATGTTTGGAAAAAATCGCTAAAAAGGCGAAACATTGGGATTTGTTTCGTAACGTTTTAAATGTTTTACTTACATCGCTAAAACTGTGAAATGATCGGATTTATTTCGTAACGTTTTAAACGATTGGCTTAAATCATTAAAAAAGGGGAAACGTTTGGATTTGTTTCGTAACGTTTTAAACTTTTGGATTTTTTTCGTAACATTTTAAACGTTTAAATTTGTTTCGTAACGTTTTAAAAGTTTGGATTAAATCGCTAAAAATGCAAACGTTTGGATATGTTTCGTAATGTTTTATACATTTGGATTAGTTTCGTAAAGTTTGAAACGTTTGGCTTAAATCGCTAAAAAGGTCAAACGTTAGTTATTTCTTAATGTTTTAAATGTTTGGATTTGTTTCGTAACGTTTTAAATGTTTGGCGTAAATCGCTAAAACGGCAAAAATTCGGATTTGTTTCGTGATGTTTTAAATGTTTTGCTTAAATCGCTAAAAATATGAAATGATAGGATTTGTTTCGCAACGTTTTAAATGTTTGGCTGAAATCGCTAAAATGGGGAAACGTTTGGATTTGTTTTATAACGTTTTAAATATTTGGATTTTTTCTTATCGTTTTAAATGTTTGAACTTGTTTCCTAACGTTTTAAACGTTTTGATTTGCTTCGTAACACTTTAAACGCTTGGATTAAATCGATTAAAAGGTGAAACGTTTGGATTTGTTTCGTAACGTTTTAAACGTTTGGATTGGTTTCATAACGTGTTAAATGTTTGGATTTGTTTCGGAACGTTTTAAACGTTTGGATTTGTTTCGTAAAGTTTTAAACGTTTGGCTTAAATCGCAAAAAAGGTGAAATATTAGGATTTGTTTCGTAATGGTTTAAACGTTTGGCTTAATTTTCTAAATTGATAAAAGGTTAAACGTTTGGATTTATTTTGCAAAGTTTTAAACATTTGTATTTATTTCGTAATGTTTTAAACGTTTGACTTAAATCGCTATAAATGTTAAACGTTAGAATTTGTTTCGTAACGTTTTAAACATTTTGCTTATATCGCTAAAAAGGGGAAACGTTTGGATTTGTTTCGTAACGTTTTGAACCTTTGGCTTAAATAGCTAAAAAGGTAAAATATTAGGATTTGTTTCGTAACGTTTTAAACGTTTGGCTTCAATCGCTAAAAAGGTGAAATGTTAGGATTTGTTTCGTAACGTTTTAAACGTTTGGATTAGTTTCGTAATGTTTTAAACGTTTGGCATAAATAGCTAAATTGCTAAAAATGTAAAAAGTTTGGATTTGCTTTTAACGTTTTAAACGTTCGGCTTAAATAAGCTAAAAAGGTGAAACATTTTGGATTTGTTTCGTAATATTATAAACATTTGGATTTGTTAAGTAACATTTTAAACGTTCGGATTTGTTCCGTAATGTTTTAAACGTTTGGATTTGTTTCGTAACGTTTTAAACGTTTGGATTAAATCACTAAAAACATGAAACATTAAGGTTTGTTTCGTAACATTTTAAACGTTTGGCTTAAATTGCTAAAAAAGTTAAAAGTTAGGATTTGTTTCGTAAGGTTTTAAAGGTTTAGCTTAAATTGCTAAAAAGGTGAAACGTTAGGATTTGTTTCGTAAAGTTATAAACGTTTGGATTAGTTTCGTAACGTTTTAAACGTTTCTCTTAAATCGCTAAAAAGGTGAAACATTTGGATTTGTTTCATAACGTTTTTAACGTTTGGCTTAAATCACTAAAAAAGTGAAATGTTAGGGTTTGTTTCGTAACGCTTTACGCTTGGATTTATTTCATAACGTTTTAAACGTTTGTCTTAAATCGCTAAAAAGGTGAAACGTTTGGATTTGTTTCGTAACGTTTTAAACGTTTGAATTTGTTTCGTAATGTTTTAAACGTTTGAATTTATTGCGTAACGTTTGAAATGTTTGAATTTTTTTCGCAACGTTTTAAACGTTTGGCTCAAATTAGTAAAAAGGTAAACGTTAGAATTTGTTTCGTAAAGTTTTAGACGCTTGGACTAGATTCGTAATGTTTTAAAACTTAATTTTTCAGTTCGGTTATCGTTACAAATTGGTTGTTTTCTTGCATTCGTTATTATTTTGCATTTCGACATTTTTCTTGTTATGTTTCGAACTTGATTTTGAATGGTTATATGTTAGAAGTAAAAATTATGATACCTTGGTAGTGTCTTTTTGAGTGTCTTATATGTATCCCATAATCTCGTATGTGTTTGATATTGATTCAATTTATTTTCGGGTATTTATCAAAACAGTATTCACATGTTTTCCAGAACTGCCCTATTTTAGTAAAACGTTGATATCTACCAATTGAAATGTTGGATCAGGCCCATTTTTGTACATGTTGTTCATAAGAGTATTTTCTAGCATGAGTACAATTTTCACGTCGTTTGGATGCTTCTAACTCTCAAAATGATAATTAAATCGTGGTTTTTATCAAAGCTCATGTAAAGCTCGCATAAGTCTATAAGTAGACCTATATTTTCATGTGAGCAGCCTCCTTTTCTTTTCCACAAACCCTAAAACTAATATCTTCATATAAAATACACATTTCCTTTGTTCTAATTACAAGCCCGGATGCGATTCATTACGCTAAGAACTTGATATTTCATCATACTCGCAAGATCTACGCGATTTCTACATTGTGTTCTTCGCTGGTGCTTGTGGATCCAATTGATTTCTGTCCAGCCCTTTGAACCTTGGGTTAATACATCAATTATAATCTTGTTCATCATTCTTAGGTAATGTTTTTACTCCTAATTGATTTATGGATTCGTTGTTGTGTGATTTTACCTAGAAATGCATAATATAGGATTTTGATGGACTGAATCGTTGTTATTGATATGCTATGTTTAAGCTACTGATCTTATATGATTAAATGATGGGTTATACATATATGATCTGATGTTATAAGTTTTGTAAAGTGTTCGGCATGATTCAATAACGAATTGGTGTAATTAAACTATGAATAGGCGATTTCTAGACTTGTGCGAATTGGATTCGTTTAATGAATTATTTAAATGGTTGAATCCAAATTGATTATTAAGTGTTCTTATATCAATAGCTACTGATATAAAAAGTTTTTATTTGTAAATGAGAATTGAAATTGGTTTGTGTTGTAAAATCTCTGCGATTTGCGAAATTGACAATTCTACGAAAGTTAAACGCTACGATTGCAAAATGGTTTTCAAATGCTATATCTACTGATCTAATATTTTCTATATGATGTTTTGATGTTTTCAAATCAGTAGTAACATATTTTGGTTCATCGATTGTTGGTTTTGAATCGTTTGGCTAGTTTAGGCAATTTTCGGCAAAATTGCCAAATTTGATTATTTGAGTGCTTTGGCTTAATTTTGATTTTGATTAAATTGTTAATGGCTGGAAATACATTTTATAAATTATTTTGGACATTTATAAAATGATATTTACCTTGGGTCGTTTTAAAAATTAGTGGTTGTTATGGTATATAACTTATGGTGAATTTTACAAAGGTGCTATGGCTATCTAAGTTAATATTTTAGATTTGAATTTACATCTTTAAAAGGTGTTTAAATCCTATTAATTGAATTTAAGGTGGCATTTTTAAGTGATATATACCTTGAGTGAAACTTGCCAAGTGTTGGCAAGCTATATGATTTATTGCTTTTAAGGGTGGCATTGTTAAGCTATGGATTGAGTTCTTATTTTCAAATGACTTTGGTTTTATTTAAGGATTGGTTTTAAACTCTGGTTTTCACTTTGGCTTATAGTTGGTTCGGGTTAAACTTGTGTCGCCCAACATGTTGTGTTGAGCTATACTGCAGTTAAGGCCAACACACTACTCTGGGAAACTCTTTGGTTTAAAAGAACTATTTAAGTTATGAAAAGGACTTCGGTTTTGTTTTTATGGATACGAACTCATCCAAGCTAACTTGCCTAAATTGTTTAAAGTGAATGATATGAATTCTTTGGTTTGTTTGGTACATAGATGTTTACCCTACTTGGGTTGTACTTTGGTTGTGTTCAAGATGCTAGTCCTATGTTGTGTCTAGTATTCTTAGAGTTATGGATTGTATGGATTTTTACTTATACATTGTTTTAGACCCGTCGACTGCTCGTGCTTCGGAGTCTATGCAGGGTTAGCTGTTTGCCAAGATTTCACGTGGATAAGCAAGCAGTGAGTTTGTAGTGCTATTTACTGCTTTATTAAGTACCGCATCATATTTTAATGTTATAAATGCTTTTGAACTGTTTTTATGGATTATGGATCTGGATTGAAACGAGCTGCTCGATAGGCTTGTATCGAGACTGTGTGCACCGGTAAGTACTCTGGGATCGGCAGACTAAAGTCTTGCTTACGCTGGTATATGACGAGGATATGTTCCCGTCCACGCTGGGTTTATCAGTATGCTATGTCACACTTACGCTGGGATCATTTTAATAATGTTTTTCATAATCATATTATATTTGTATACAAGGTTTTGATTTAAGGGTTTCAAACTTAATAAATGTAAATAGTATTGCGAACTCATCTCAGTATATCTGACCCCGTTGTTTTCCCAAATTTTCCAGGTTTATGATTTGAAAGCTGGTCCATTCCGATTCTTGATTCTTGGAGGTTTTTATGTCAATAAAACTAGTCTGTTGTTTTAAACTCTTAGACCGTATTAGAACTAGTATAGTGTTTGATTATTATACTTTGGTTTGTCGTAGTGGTACGACTTTTATATTATTATACTTTGGCATGTTACATTGGATTATTATATTTGAGGCATGATTCACAGTTTCTGATTACTATCAAGTTATGATATTAGAACTGTTGTATAAACTGTTAGACTTAGGTTGGAGTCTCGGTTGCCCCCGAGCAGTGGTTTTCTTGCAGGTTTATTTGCATATAAGGTTATCCGCGAGGCTTGCTACGGATTTTGGTACGACCATACCCATACCCTAGCGCCGGTCGCGATCCATGAAATTGGGTCGTGACATTTCGTAACGATTTAAACGTTTGGATTTGTTTCGTAATGTTTTAAACGTTTGGCATAAATCGCTAAAAAGGTGAAAATTTAGAATTTGTTGCGTAACGTTTTAAACGTTTGGATTAGTTTCGTAATGTTTTAAACTTTTGGCTTAAATCGCTAAAAAGATGAAACGTTTGGATTTGTTTCGTAACGTTTTAAATGTTTGGATTCGTTTCGTAACGTTTTAAACATTTGCCTTAAATCCCTAAAAAGGTGAAACGTTAGAATTTGTTTCGTAACGTGTTACACGTTTGGATTAGTTTCATAATATTTTAAACATTTGGCTTAAATAGCTAAATAGGTGAAAAGTTTGGATTTGTTCCTTAACGTTTTAAACGTTTGGCTTAAATCGCTTAAAAGGTGAAACGTTTTGATTTGTTTCGTAATGTTTTAAACATTTGGATTTGTCTAGTAACGTTTTAAACGTTCGTATTTGTTCCAAAACATGTCAAACGTTTGGATTTGTTTTGTGACGTTTTAAACGTTTAGGTTTGTTTCGTAACGTTTTAAACATTTGGCATAAATCGCTTAAAAGGTGAAACGTTAGGATTTGTTTTCCTAACGTTTTAAACGTTTGGATTAGTTTCGTATCGTTTTATACGTTTAGCTTAAATCGCTAAAAAGGAAAAATGTTTGGATAAGTTTCGTAACGTTTTAAACGTTTGGATTTGTTTCGTAACGTTTTAAACGTTTGGCTTAAATAGCTAAAAATGCGAAACATTTAGATTTGTTTAGTAACGTTTTAAATGTTTGGATTTGTTTCTTAACGTTTTTAACGTTTGGCTTAAATCGCTAAAAACGTAAAAAATTAGGATTTGTTTTGTAACGTTTTAAACCTTTGGATTAGTTTCGTAACGTTTTAAACGTGTGGCTTAAATCGCTAAAAAGGGGAAACGTTTGAATTTGTTTCGTAATATTTTAAAAGTTCTTATTTGTTTCATAACGTTTGGCTTCAATCGCTAAAAAGGGCAAACGTTTGAATTTGTTTCGTAATATTTTAAAAGTTCTTATTTGTTACGTAACGTTTTAAACGTTTGACTTAAATCGTTAAAAAGGTGAAACATTTGGATATGTTTCGTAACGTTTTAAACGTTTGACTTAAATCGTTAAAAAGGTGAAACATTTGGATATGTTTCGTAACGTTTTAAACGTTTGGATTTGTTTCAGAACATTTTAAACGTTTTGCTTAAATCTCTAAAAAGGTAAAATGTTAGGATTTGTTTCGTAACATTTTGAACTTTTGGATAAGTTTCGTACGTTTGAAACGTTTGGCTTAAATCGTTAAAAATGTGAAATATTTGGATTTGTTTCGTAACATTTTAAACGTTTGGATTTGTTTCGTAACGTTTTAAATGTTTGGCTTAAATCGCCAAAAAGGTGAAACATTAGGATCTGTTCCGTAACGTTTTAAACGTTTGGCTTAAATTGCTAAAAAGCTGAAACGTTAGGATTTGTTTCATAACGTTTTAAACATTTGTAATTTGTTTCTTAACGTTTTAAACGTTTGGCTTAAAATGTTGAAAAGGTGAAATGTTTGAATTTGTTTCGTAACGTTTTAAACGTTTGGATTTGTTTCGTAACGTTTGAAATATTTGGATTAGTTTCGTAACGTTGAAACGTTTGGATTTGTTTCTTAGAGTTTTAAATATTTGGCTTAAATCTCTAAAAAGGTGAAATATTAGGATTTGTTCCGTAACGTTTTAAACGTTTGGCTTAAATCGCTATGAAGCTGAAATGTTAGGATTTGTTTCGTAACGTTTGAAACGTTTGAATTTGTTGCGTAACGTTTTAAAAGTTTAGCTTAATATGTTAAAAAGGTGAAAGGTTTGGATTTGTTTCGTATCATTTTAAATGTCTGGATTTGTTTATAATGTTTTAAATTTTTGGATTATATCGCTAAAAAGGCGAAACGTTTGGATTTTCTCACGACCTGAAATTATGAGCCGTGACCGGCGTTAGGAAATGGGAATGGCAGTTCCAAAACCCGTAGAAACCCTTTTTTAAAAATACATATAAATGTTTCACAAAACATACACAAACCAAACATATACAAAAACGTTTTCATTAAAAGGTTGCAAAGCTTGACGTATACAAATGTCTGTTCAAAACTTGAAAACGTGCATAGGAACCTGGGTCTTACTATGCGATTTCTCATATTCCAGCATGGCCCGTTCCAACATATACAAATCATATCATATCAAATTCCTTTAATAGGTAATTGGTACATAAATCAAACGGTTAGAAACATAGTTTTATAAACTATGTATATACATATACTTTATCATAGTTTGAAAGCATATTCAAAACCATTTGACAGACCATACATAATTCTAGGACCAAACTACTGCAGCACTACTGATCAACTCCTCTTTACGGTACCTACAGACTTTCGGAACAAGAATGAAAGTCTGGCGCTTCAGATACGTGCACCTGAAATGAAACACTGTGGGGGGGGGGGGGGTCAGTCGTCACTGAGTGAGTTCATTAGTTTATATAAAAGTATTTATATAACATTTCAAAATAATGTATAGTTCATTCAGTTCAATGCATCCATGTATAAACATTCCAGATGAAACCCTAGTCTTATTCGTAAGACGTATTTCCTATGACGTATACTTAGTTCAGATTATATCGTCCAAAATGGTACAAGTCACCGAGTTATCCTGTACCGTATCCTCTTCACAACTTGTGGGTCCATTCACCCACTAGACCTAGGTCCGTGGCCCGAGATAAATCAACCGAGCTCAACCTACGGTCTCCATACAAATGAATCAAACAATGCGCATACAAACGGCTTACACACAACATTTCATATACTTCACTATATTCAAATGACTTTAGACATCTAGACCATAACGACACCGGTGATCACACAGCCTATTGACACCCAATAGGTAGTATGTTTCATCGGTTCTATATTGGTTTCAAAACATGATATATGCATTTCAAAGCAAAGCAATCCATTAAATAATGTTATGCAAACTATATAAACATTTGCATAAATGAATTGCATTTTAAAATACTTTGAATGTTAATATTCAACATAATAAACTCACCACTTGCTTATCAATAATCTTTGATTATTATAGCGTAAGCTCCCTGAGCTCCTCGTCCGCTAGTAGGTCGCTTTGTCAAACCTAGGGCAATTCATGTGGATATCGAGTTAGGATTTAACTCGATAGACGTATAAGACTCGAGAACAACAAGTATATAACTTATTGTATAATCGACCCCGTAGCCGACTATGTTTGCTATTTGTAAAATAGTCCGACCTCTAAATGAAACCGACATTCGTCATGTTCAGAATGTCATCTTCGATTTCCATTTATGTGTCGGACTAATTCTAGCACCAGAAGGTGTCGGAATCTAGCCGGAAAGTTAATCCCTTGGGCTGTCGTAAAATTCAGAACTGTTACGCGTGATGTAATGTTCCGATTTATCCGAGCCTCATAGAGGCCAAAACTACTTAAACTTAAACATATTTAGAAAATACTCTTAAGTTTCGGTACCAACAAACAGAACTTAATTTGGAGTTGTATAACTCAAGATATAACTCTCGCAATAGGGCTGTTCTGCAGCACTATATTCTGCAATTAAATCAAACTTTTCATACATTCAAACTTAACTTAATCTCCATCAATATTCAGCTCTATGAATTCTTAACAAATCCTAAACTCATTAATTGAACTTTATTTTATCAATTAGGCTTAGGGGACGAATGCCCTTTACCAATTCCATGTCAAACTACTCATTCAAACAACACAATTTCTCTAGCTAAACATTCAATCATCACTAACAACTTAACCATGCCAAATACATCAACCAAACACCATCCAAATTTTATCAATTCTCTAATTCCAAATTTCAGAATTATGATTACCTTGGCAAATACTTCATGCCGAAACCCTTATCATCACAAACCACCATCAAACATCCTCCATGTAAGCTTTGAACCTTAAGAACACAAAATCCCTAATTTATGTCTATGAACCCTAACTGTGCTTTTCAAAATTCTTCAAAAATTAACCAAACAATTCACTAAATAATGACCCTACCTTGATTACCTTTAAGAATTGAGTTGTTTTGCTTCAAATTTGACTCATTTTGGTGAAGCATGGAGGAAGCTATGGTGATGGAGGTGTTTGGCGTGGAGGAGAAAAGGATGAGAGCTCCATCTCTCTCTCTTTTTCTTTCTTTTAATTTCCATTTCTTATCTTTTGCCTCTTGATATTGGAATAATGACTTAGTCAACCCCTTAGTGGCTAGAGTGAATGACCTCACTTAGTGGCCAAAAGTTCCATTTAACTCAAATAACAAACCGACATAATTTAATTCTCAAAACGACTTCCCGTCGCGCTTAATTCTCCATTCGATTTCCAAAAATCCTTTTGTTTCCTATTTATTTATAATATGTGAAATGAATAAAAATCATTCCCTTACTTGATAAGTCGTTGGCTAAAGGTCCCTTTAACTCAAAATGGTTAATTTGCACTTTAGCTCAAACTCCCAATTAACCATCGTACTTAAGTTTTGGAGATCCTTTTCCGATTAGACCCTATCTATTAGTAATATTAATAATTTTCCCATTTTGAACTATTATTATATCTCGACATATCTTCAGTAATTCTCATGTCGGTGTCCATTTCCCGACCTACTTGGTCCAAATTACGAAATTTTAGGACTCGTGGCATCATTTTCTTATTTCAAAATTTTGGGGTTATTACATTCGCCCCACCTTATAATGAATTCGTCCTCGAATTCGAACTTTTGCCACTTACTTAAACAAACTAATACGTGTATCCTTATCGCATATTTACTCCCATTTTTTTTTCTTCATTTGCACCCTTCTTGCTAGGGTGGTTCTTCTAAAGGACTCTTACTGTCGGAACCTCGTTGGTTTGTATGTTTCATGTCCGTGTATCGACGATCTTCACAATCCTTTCTTCGTATATCAACTATTTAGTTACTTCTACTATTTGTGGTTGATTCACAGAAGAGAAGTTATTTCCAACTTTCAACTCCTTGTTCATACCTTTCAATACATGGTATAGAATTTCATTCCTTAAGGATAACGTTCCCCTCTAATATCCAAGCTGGACTACACCTTTCCTAGGTGTATCTTTTATCTTTCATTGTTTGTGACCTTGGATAACTGTCTTTGTTATCCCGTCTTTTGTTTCATCTTATGGTAGTACTAACATCTTTAAAGATTGTTAGTCGTTTCCTACGTTCATTTGTATCATCGTTACTCATCCGTCGATGCCCAATATTCGTTGTAAAAGAGATTGTCAATCTCTTTATGAACTTTCCTAGTTCGCGCTTAGCTACTCCGTATACGGTTCTCATAACGATAAGACAGCATCTATTCTCGCGTTGGGATTTTAATCCCGTCATTTACTAACATCTGGCATAAATAGGCCCGTATCATTTCACCTTTTAGCGTTGATAATTGCCACTCTTTATCCATTGTTCGCTTCTTAGGTCCATAAGGGTCATATCACCCTTGATACCAACTTTGATTTATGCCCGCTAGCTTTAGGCATAACTCGACTCATACCTATCAAGTTTTTCTTAAACTTTGTCCAAAAGCTGTCTATCTTACTCACTTCGGCTACCCAAAGTGATTATTCAAAAGCATTTGTGCACTATACGAATTTGGATTCGTATACTTTCACACTTTCGTTAACAACTTTTATTGGAACTTCGGGTTTCAGATTGATACCCGAATGTATCGAAAACCGACCCGGAAGTAACTACCTGGGATTGTCTTCATTGCTTGCATAGACTGTCATTTAAGTTTATGAACTAAGCATTCAGACAATCCTTATCTGAATTTCTTTTCGTATTCTCATACCTTGCCTCCTTTTCTACTACTTCCGTTTGGAGTCGAACTTATTTGGACATCTTCTTAATGGCTTTAAGTACTCATTTGCACTTATCCCTTTTTATCGAGTATATGGTTATTCCTTTACCTTATCTCGAGACTTAGTCATTCATAGACCTCTTATCTTATGATGTGTTATTACTTAACACATGTTCCTTGTCCTTGGGTCTTTCCTTGTCCCATGTCCTTTAATCCTTTGCCTCTTTCAGTATTCATCATGAACTATTTTCCATAATAGTCCTGTCAGTATCCCTTCAATTTCCTTTCAAAGTCTTACCCTAAATTTTACTTGATAGGTTATACTAAGTTCTTAATGAACTCTTATTCTATCCTTGCTCCTTGCGGACTTTCGACTTTATCAATGTCCGACGTCGTTTTCCTTGACGTTTTTCCTCTTCCTCATATCTGATTACTTATGTGATTATCTTTTCCTCCTTCGCTTCCACTGCGACACTCTGATCATTCATTTCTTAACTGTTGTCTTTACAGTTTAGGCTTATGCGACCTTTCGCCCAATAGCCTTACCTATATCCTGTGGTAGTTAGGAATACTTTTCCTTGATTACCCATCATATACTTCATAGTTTCTTGAATCGCATATAGTCGAATGCCTATTTGGCATTTACTCGATGTGTATCGAATTCTTTTTCCATGATATACTTTATTGGACTAGTAGTATCCTTTTCCTCGTCTTATTACATTTCTTGATCATTCCACACCTCTTAGTCCAGTATCTCAAACCTTATCTTGACCTAAGGTCGAAGGTTATTCCTCTCAATCTTGCTGACGGATTGTACTCTTAGTCGTACGTACATCCATCTATTACATCCTTACTGACATCTTGTCCATCATTTGGTTGGTCTTATACTCGTGCCAATTCTATCTTTCTTATTTATATGTGTCTTATGACTACACAGAAACTGATCCCTCTGGTTACTTTCCAAGTAACACTCTTGTTTTCTTTTCTCGATTACCTTTATCGAGTGTTTTTCCATATACTTAAGTCGTTTAGACCATCTCTATGTCGATTATCTTAATCGATCTCGTGGTATACCTTCGTCCATCTTTAGTTCTTATACATCCTTATGCTTGAATGCCTTTCTATAGGCGTCTTACTTCAAGCTCTTACTTCTTATAGGTATTCTTTCTAACCACTTCTCATTTCGACCTTTACAACAACACCTTCGTGTTGTAGCTCAACTACTTTGTTGAGTCTCCCCCTTTCTACTCCATTACACCATTTGATGTATACATGGCTTACTAGCCTTAGCGGTTGCCTCTTTCATTCACATTTCTTAGCGTCGTCGACCCATACTTATATCCTTCTTCAAGGCTTATGCGTTCGAATATTGCGAGTTCACATCATCATGCTCATCATCTATACTGACCATATCCCTAGGTATCGATTTTTCCAATCGTACATTTTGATGTCGCTGTTGTAACACCCTTCTCGAAAAAAATATAAAAAATATTAGTAATTTCATAATTCAAAACAAAATCTTAAAAATCTTTTTGTTCGGTCATTTATTTAAAACCTCAAAATAATACAATTTTATTAAATTTGCAAATATCGATTTTAAAACAGAAAGCTAAAAGCAAATTTTAAAAATAAGGGTTAATGTCATAAAAATTCACCAACTTTACACATTTTTTCATTTTAATCACGTAGTTTAAATTTCCTCATTTTCATGCACGAACTACCACTTTATCTCAAATTTATGCACGGCGCTGAGGTGTCACGACTCAATTGGTGTAATTCGCTGAGGTGGAGTTTATTTTACACCAATGAATGAGTGTCACCTCAGCGCCGTGCATGAATTTCGGAAAAAGTGGTAGTTCGTGCATAAAAATGAGAAAATTTAAACTGCGTGATTAAAATGAGAAAACGTGTAAAGTTCGTGATTTTTTTTGACATTAACCCAAAAAATAATAATTAATTGTTTGAATACAAATCGAAATTTATACTTAAATAAAATCTAAATCCAGATGACACTGTTGACCCACCTAACGAGACCAATCCAGTGACTGCACGAATATAAATGGATGAGTCACTACGGTCTAACTCTTGAAAAAGGTGGCAAGGGGTGAGCTGCCTACTTAATAAAATATAGCTAATTATATTTATATATATGACAACAACAAGTAAAATCAAAACCATATATCCATCAACTCTCATATTCAGACCCACAAATATAATTAGACAAATTAAATCATAATTTATTATATTTATTAATTAGGGCCCTGCTTAACCTAGCTAAATTATATCCAATTGTTTGCCGGCCATCACAATCACATTAACAATATGGATCGCACAAGATACCAAACACATTAGTATCCCGACATGTCACGACCCAATTTCAAGGATCGCGACCGGCGCTAGGGTATGGGTATTGTCGTACCAAAACCCGTAGCAAGCCTTGCAGAAAACAATCAAATGAATAAACCTGCAGAAAACACTGCTCTTGGACAACCGAGACTCCAACCTAAGTTTAGCAGTTTATATCACAGTTCTAATATGAACAACTTAAATATCTGAAATACTCATCTAAACTGAGTCTCAACAGCATGCCTTATATATAACGAGATAAATCCAAAGTATACATGCCAAAAGTTTACAATAAAACAATCGGACCAATCCGACAATCCAAGTACGATAATCAAAATGATAAACTAGTTCTACTGCATCCTAAGAGATAAAACAGTTAACTAGCTTTATTGACATAAAACCTCCGAGGAATTAAAAAACGGAGATGACCAACGCACTCAAATCATAAGCCTGGAAAATTGGGAAAACAACGGGGTCAGATATACTGAGATGAGTTCATAATGCTATTTACATTTATTAAGTTTAAAACCCCTTAAAACAAATCCTTTTATACTAATATACTTACGATCATGGAAATAGAGTATTGAAATGATACCAGCGTAAGTATGACGTATCATAGTGAACCCAGAGTGGATGGGAACAAATCCTCGTCATATACCAGCGCAAGCAAGACATTAGTCTACCGATCCTAGAGTACTTACCAGTGCACACAGTCTCGATACAAGCCTATCGAGTAGCTTGTTCCAATCCAGATCCATAATAGCTTAAAACAGTTCGAAACAGTTTATATACTAATATAATTCGTACTTAATAAAGCGGTAAATAACACTACAAACGCACTATTTGCGTATCCACGTGAATCTTGGCAAACAGCCTAAACCTGCTCTGACTCCAAAGCACAAATAGTCGACGAGTCTAGAAACAAAGCTTAAGTTAAAAACAAATCATCCCCTAACTCTAAGAATACTAGACACCACATAGGACTAGCATCTCAAACCACAATCAAGGTATAAGCCCAAGCACAACATCCATACAAATACATTCCATATTCAAAATAATACCAGAGTTAAACAATAAGTTAATCATAATTGAGTTCCCGTTGAAAATATAATCCAGAGTACTTCTATAACTTAGTTTAAAATTTTGAAACCAAATGTAAATCCCAGAGTTGTGAATTAGCCTTCAAGCTTAATCTCACACGTCGGGCGACCCAAGTCTAACCCGACCCAATTATATTTCAGAGTAAAACCAATGTTAAATCTGAAACTTTTAAACCAAAACATTATTCATTTGAAAACCATGGAACTCAATATAGCTTAACAACAAGGCAGCACTTACATAATATGCTCAAAACTAGCCATAGTTGGCCAAACCATCCAGAGTACACACCAGCGTGCCAAATCACTTAAAATGATTCCAACAACATGTATACATATCTAAAGCATAAGCTCATATATGAACCAATTAATCAAACCAACAATCATTCATGGCATATAATTTCCAATCTTATAATCAACCAACATGAAATGTTTTCCCAACAAGTTTAAACAATACCAAAGTCATACAGACAGCCCCAAAAATGTTTATGGGCAGCAATAATAACCTCAAACAATAACAACAACAAACCAATGCATAATTAAGCATTTTAAGCAACAATCCAACCTTAGATTCACTAAGCATTTTAAGCAACAATCCAACCTTAGATTCACTAACACCTTAGATCAATAATATATCATGCTTATATACTCATACTAAAACAATTCAGATCTGAACGTAAGCCAAACTCACTTAAACAACCGATATCGCAATTTCGCTAGAAATTGCCTAAACATGCCATTAGGTTCAAATCATAAATCCAATGAATCAAAATACATAAAAACTGATTTTAAACATTTGAAATATTCTAATATACCCCTAACATCAGTAGGTACAATATTCCAAAACATTCTGCAATCGAAAAGTTCATCTTTTATAAAATTGTCAATTACGCAAATCGTACGTAGAGATTTTACAACATAGATCAAATCCAATTCTCACTTTTAAAATAAAAACTTTTTATATCAATAGATATTGATATAAGAACACTTAATAATCAATCAATTTGGATTCAACCATTTAAATAATTCATTAAACGAATCTAATTCGCACAAGTCTAGAAATCGCCTAATCATTGCTTAATTACACCAATTCGTTATTGATCATGCGAAACACATTCCAAACATTATAACATCAGATTATATATGTATAACCCATCATTTAATCATATAAGATAAGAAGTGTAAAGATAGCATATCAATAACAACGATTCAATCCATCAAAATCCTATATTATGCATTTATAGGAAAAATCACACAACAACGAATCGAAAAATCAATTAGGAGTAAAACTATTACCTAAGAATGATGAACAAGATTATAATTGATGTATTAAACCAAGATTAAAAGGGCTGGACCGAAATCAATTGGATCCATAAGCCACCAACGAAGAACACAACGTAGATATCGTGTAGATCTTGCGAGTATGATGAAAAATCAAGTTCTTAGTGTAATGAATCGCATCCGGACTTTTTAGAACGAAGGAAATGTGTATTCTCTATGACGATATTCGTTTTTGGTTTGTGGAAAAGAGAAGGGGGCTGCTCACATGAAAATAAGGGTCTATTTATAGACTTATGCGGGCTTTACATGGGATTTGATAAAAGCCATAGTTTAATTATTATTTTGAGAGAAGCATCCAAACGACGCGAAAAGTGTACTCATGCTAGAAAATACTCTTATGAACAACATATCAAAAAATGGGCCTGATCCGACATTTCAATTGGGAGTTATCAACGTTTTACTAAAACAGGGCAGTTTTGGAAAACATGCCAGTACTGTTTTGATAAATACCGAGAATAAATCGAATCAACATCAAACACATACGAGATCATGGGATACATATAAGACACTCAAAAAGACACTACCAAGTTATCACAAGTGTTACTTCTAACATATAACCATTCAGAATCAAGTTCGAAACATAACAAGAAAAATGTTGAAATGCAAAATAACAGCGAATGCAAGAAAACAACCAATTTGTAACGGATAACCAAACTGACAAATCAAGTTTGAAAACACGGGGTATTACATTCTCCCCAACTTAAAAACAAATTCGTCCTCGAATTCGACTCAAAGTATCTCACGAATAAAAGTAAACACAGTGCGCACAAAATAATATAAAATACAAAATGAACAAACCCAACATACATCAACGAAAAAAGAAACAAAAAAAAATTCCGCAAATCGGACTCTGTCTCCCGTGTACACTCCTCAACCGAGTGATAAACCATAAATCTTAACCATAGAAATTTCATTACTTATCAACCTATGTATTTATGTAACCACCGTCTCAACAGGTTGCTCCTCGATCAAAGAATCTCTTACCACCGCTCACATACTTCTAACTATCTCATATGGTCACACTAACCTCAATGCTAACCCCTATTAACATCAAAATGAACAACACCTTACATTAGTGATTTCAAAGAAACAAGGCAGAGTCTTACCAACCACTCAAATAACATTAACAAGGTGGAAACAAGACATGAAACTCAAATCGTAATTCTTACGATACCAACGTCTATTGTTCCAAATTGGAAAACACTAAATATCACAAACTGCTATGAATCCTTCATTTCTTGTCAATTAAACATCAAGCAATCCATATTAAAAATACTTAATAGAAATCGTTATATAAAATGAATGATTTACTCCAATAAATCAGCTAGATAAAATTCTCTCTAAAAGACAATCAACGGCAACATAAAACATCACAAGAGTTTAACAGTCTAACAACAGAGACTAAACTCGATAGATTCAACAAACTTTGCGAACTAAGAATCACAAATTCACAGAAAAACACTCTGGAGAGTACACCAGCTTAACTCAAATATCAGAACCAAAATAAATTTCCAGAATTATTCCACCAAACTAACTATAAGCTCGTAACCAGCCACTTAAATCAAATTCACTGATGGTTCTCCGAATTGTAAGATCTTCTCTTGTCGACCTGAGATCACGAACATAGGTCAGAATGAGTCGGACGTGTTGTGTCCGACCACACTCCGATGCCTAAGTCAGATACCTCGTGAGATTGAAGATAAATGACGTAGTTTAAGAGAATCAAATTACGGTTTTACCTTTAGTCTTCAATCATTTTATATAGAGTTCTCTTCAAGTAGTTTATTCAAAGTCATCTTCTTGTGGTTGTTCAATTCGGACTATAATAGGAGACAGAGATTAGGTTAATCTCTAATTCGTACTTACACCTTACTCTTAAATAAGTTGCAATTCTATAAAATTGTTAAACTGACAAAATTTATTTTTCTCTTTAATTCAACTCGATAAATGTATATATATATATATATATATATATATATATATATATATATATATATATATATATATATATATATATATATATATATATATATATATATATTTGTGTCAAAATGGAAAATAAACCTATAGTGAAAAACTCTTCGTTCGCACAATATTCAATACGAATAAACAAAAAACAAACTTCATTTAAAATATAACATAAACACTTACGTGGAGCATAACTAAATCCTTAATCCAAAAATTTGCAAATCCAAATCAGAAATTATTACGAGAGTCTTCTAATCTGAATCTAATTACAAACCACACTTAGCACAACAATAACTCTAGCGCAACCTCAAAATCATAAATTTTCAGCAAAATATAGAAGTCTGATAATGCGAATCGATCCCTTCACAAAGTAGTCGCCTTAGATTCACCACCATAATCACAAAGTATTCGTCTAGCTAACTTTCGCTAAAAAATTCAAAACCATTTGAAATCCATTAAATTATAAATACACTTATCTCAATTTGACTCGTGAGCTCGTTTAAAAACATCTTTCTCAAAATACTTTATCGAAAAAGAAAAAAAAAATCTATTTTTACATAATTGTGCTCAGAGTGATGACACCTCTTATCCCCAAAGAGTTGCATCCAACTCTAATCATTTTAATGCACGTGATGCATGTACTATTATGCATGTATCAATTATTTATTTTATTATCGATTAGTGAACATAATAGTGCTCAATGCAATTTCCCATTCGTGAGATACCATAATGCATGTTCATGATATGTCTGGGCATAATTACGTGATAAAATATTACAAATATTTTAACAAGTCAACCTTTCAAATCGAATTTCAATAACACATTTGCTAGACGTTACACTCTGTGAGATGTGCACTTGATAACCTTAAAAGATTTCCTCGAACTCCATAATTACAATCTACTAAGTCATATGATGTAATCACAACAATCTAAGTCAAAAAGAATCTCCTTATGTTCTCTAATGCAACAATAATATCTCATTTATCATTAAACTCAACTGAATATTATGCTCAATATAAACAACACATAAAGAATTTACCTGTACAGATTTACCATTAGTCTCAAAATATCACCATCTAACCAGTACATTGCTACACCGTTCTATCTCATCTTACTCAGCTTCAAATCTTAAACATCTCGACCACAAAATCGATACGCCACTCCCGGCGTATCTCAACACTGACACTAAAGCGATAACAAGGTCTAAACGAAGGTTCGACTCTCAAATCAAAACCAAACATAAAGTTTAAGCCAAAAACCAACAAACATTAAAAGTGTCATCACGTGCTACTCCGCCTAGCAAAACAACATAAACCACAAACATGGTATATGTAATATCCCGTAAAATTTTGAAATTTATTTTAAAAATTTCCGGTAATAATTTGAGTCATTTTCTGTATCGTGGTTTGATTTAGGATTTGAGAAATATTGGTTTGGTTCAAACCTTAATTAGGTTTGATTTGGCCCATGTGGTTTTGGCCCATGGGCCAATTTTAAATTTTAAAAGCCCACCAAGCACAAGTCTCGAGCGAGACTTGTGCCGAGTTAGCTTGGTCTCGAACGAGACCAAGCTATGGAAGCTAGGTCTCGTTCGAGACTCTCTGCTCTCGAATGAGACCAAGCTTCAAAATGTTGGGTCTCGTTCGAGACCAGCGCTTGGTGCCCCAAGGGCCTTTTTGCCCTTCGCCCTCCCTACTTTGTCTATAAAATTAACATAACTACGTACTATAAAAACTTGATTTATTTACCCTAATCTATTCACCTCACTGCAATCTAGCCCTAGCCGTCTTTCCAACTCAAAATCGCTGAGAATTTTTGTGCTAATCATCAATCAAAGCTAAGTGTTCAAATCAGTAAGTTTTGATTCCTTGTTCTCAGATTTTGCTGAAAGCGACCCTTACGTTTTCTGAATCGTTCTCACTCGTTCCAACGTTATTTCAGTTTCGATTCCTTCAAGTCGAAGAAAACTCACTTCTCTACAAATCCTAACTTTTGTTTCATAAAATGGTACGTTATATTTCTCGTATTAGCTGCCGCCGTTTTACCGTTTTCATGTTTATTACTGTTTTGAGTTCTAAATCGATCTTTCTGAATTTTGATCCATTCGTAGCCATTTGGAGGTCGAATTAAAATATGTTTCATTCTCGTGGATGTAGACTCGTTCCTCTACAACTTTGCTTTTCGAATTTCGTCAAACGATACGTAAATCTATTCGCTAGAGTCGCCGTCGTCTCACCGTTTTGTTTGTTATAAACTGGAATATTGAATTTGGCTACTGCCGAACCCATCCTTCATTTTAAACAATGATTTTTGATATTTGATGTCTTAATGAGTATGGTATCTTGGATTAAGGGTTGTTTACTGTTAACACTTGTTTACACCAGCCCAGAGAATTGCTGGATAAGAGCTTCAGGTGGGCTTACAAGGGATTCAGGCCCAAAGAAAAGCCTTTCAATTATTGTTTTTTCTTCTTATTAGGAGTTTGTGACTCATTAGGACTATTTTTCTTTTTAGAATCTTAGTCCTAGTTAAATTAGGAGTCTTGATTATGAGGAGCTATAAATAGCTCAGAGTTTCATTATTTTTGTATCAACAAATCAATCAATCAAAAACCAAGCCCAGTGCTTTTTATCTCGTAATCTCCAGATTGTTTTAACTTAGGAGTAGTTTTTCTGTATTAATCTCGCCCGAGTTAGTAGCTCCCAGATTATTACTTTTAGATCACGTGGTTAAGTGTTTTTAACCAAACAAGCCCTGCGAATATCTGCATAGGTTCATTAAAGTATCAAACCTCAAACCGATCCCGATTATAAATTCAAAGATTCGAGTCCGGAATATTTCCAGGCGAACGTCATTCGGCGACTCCACTGGGGAATCAGTTTATGGTTAGCACAAAAACGGACTTTAAGGACGATTCCAGGCACGCTCGGTCTATACGCCGACAACAACTGAAGGGGGGTAGCGCAGTAGACGAATCTGATTCGGACAGATCTGAAACCATGGCCAAGGACAAACAGGTGAACCAATCAAACAAGGTGCCGAGTACTACGGATACCGAGGGGAACCTTCCTAAGGACAAGAGTGATGATGCGACCGATGATGGGATGGATCACCCGCGTCAGCTTCCTCCGTCTCGCCCATCTTTATCACAGGCCGATTTCTCGGCCATGAGGGGCGAGATAGCACAGGAGAACAAACAGATGTTCGATGGTGCGATGCATCAAATGTCCGAAGACAAATCCAGGGGAACTTGGACGGCCTCAACAAAGCAATGGAGAACCTAGGACGACTCTTTTCTGGGAAATCTACTGCTGATCAGGGTTACAGGCGGGCCGAACAAAACCAAACGCCGAATCGGTTCTGTCATACGGGTGGTTCAGCCGAAACAACGCAGCAACCCAGTAAGTTGGGGTATACATATGGTTCGATCAAGCTCTTGACAAGGAATGAGACCGAATCTGCGGGAAGGGCTGATCACCCGGGGGCGAGTTCTTCTAACCCTCAAGGAGATTCCAGACCACAAGGAGCAGCCACTGGAGCCAACGCCCAAGAACCCAATATGGGCGAACGCCTTTTTTCAGAAGGGGGCGATCCGAACATTTATAACCAAGGGCAGCTTGTAGACATGTTAGAGAGACTCGGAGTGGACCTGAGACCGATGCCTCGCCCATCATACATGAAGCCGTATCCGGACTGGATCAATAAATTGTACCCTTTCCCAAGGGGATACAAAGTGCCCGAGTTCAGTTTGTTTTCAGGCGAGGAAAAAGGGCAATCAACAGTTGAGCATGTCGCCCGTTTCTCAGCCCAGTGTGGCGAAGCGGCCGCGCACGATTTTTGTAAGCTCCGATTGTTCGCCAATTCTCTGAAGAAAATGGCATTCACTTGGTACTCTAGGTTATCACCGAACTCGGTGGACACGTGGAAAGATCTCGAGATTCTCTTCCATGAGGAGTTCTATAGGGCACCGCCCGATATCACCCTGGCCGACCTCGCCTTGATCTCGCAGCTACCGAGCGAATCGGCGGAAAAGTATATTGGCCCGTTCAGGAACCTCAGAACGAGGTGCTCCACCAAAATGTCTGAGGCCGATTGCGTCCCAATGGTAGTAAGGGGGATGAGCTTCGCCATGAGGGAGCATTTCGAAGGCCATCGGTTTCGTGACTTGTTCGAGTTGACGAACAGGGTGACGAGCTACGAGAGACTTCTCCAAGAGAAGGAGCAGAGGAGAGGCGCATCTAAGAGGACTTACTACAAAGACCAGCTGGACGTGGCCGTCGTGTCGGACAATGAAGACAGCGGCTCTAAGGATGAAGTCAACATGGCCGAATTTTTAGGAACAAAACCCCTGGAGTGTTCGGCTCTGCGAAAGCCTGGTTTTGTTAAGAAAAACAAAACCGCGGTGGTGCATAATGAGTATTTATTCGACCTAACCAAAGCCGATGATATATTCGACGCTTTGCTCAAGGATGGACAGATCTCCCTAAGCGAGGGTCACGTGATTCCGGCGCCAGAAGAATTGGTCGGAAAGGATTACTACAAGTACCATAATTCCTGGAGACACAGCACGAACAATTGTGTAAACTTCAGAAACGTATTCCAGAAGGCGATCAACGAGGGGAAACTTCTGTTTCCAACAAAGAAAGAGGCCGATGCAAAGTATGTTTCTATTAATACCGTTCGGCCGCACATTGATACTTTCCTGAAGAAAGGACAAATACAGAGCAAGTGGAATCCTAGAAGGCCTAAGCCTAGAGTGGAAACCGATCGCTCAAAATGGCGAGGAGAAGGGCGATCTCAGCAACAGAAGAGAAAGTGCCATGGCTCGCCTCCTGCAGAAATGACCTGCCCGTCATGCAGTACGTGTTTCAAAGCCGAGAAGGCCGAAAATGCGAGGGAGCATCCTAAGACTTTTAAACCAAGATCGCCCACGGAGCAGTGGCAGAGGCATCAGCCACAGCGGGGGTATAAGACCACTGTATTCTAAAGAATTTTTCGGCCAACGGAGGAGACCCCTCGTATGACGAAAACCCAAAACAGGCGAATGCAGAGGTTGAGACAAGAGTCGAGAGCGAATCATGATGAGAAGTTGGCTCCTAGAGACGAGCAAGGGAACAGACCTATAGTTGAGAGGTTGGGAGTCAAGAACCGGGCAGATATGATCACCGAGCTGCATGAGCAGCGACACCCCAAGGTCAGAAAGATATGGGTTCCGAAGCAAGTAACCCGAGTAGATGATTCGGTCAACACAGCCCCCACGAAAGAAGTGCACAAGAGCAAAGTAGATCCTGGTGAGAAACCGTCCTACAGAGATGTACTCGTATCTCACCAAGATGGTCAGTTGAAGGCGAAGTTTCCCAAAGACCGTGAGGTCATTGTTTTTCACAAAAAAGGGGTGCTGAAAGCTTGGGTGCCGGTTGTGAGGGACGAGTTCGGAATCAAAGTAGTCATGCTCCCCGATTCGTACAGAAGCAAGCCTGGGCAGAAGACGACCCTAGAAGGTGACGTGATCGTCCCGGAAGGTGACAGTGCCGATAGCACGGCAGTGGTACCATTGAGCAAACCCCCAACGAGAATGACAAGGCACATTCGGCCGCATTACATCAAGGCCGATTTGAATGGAGTATCGGTCAACAGGGTCCTTATTGATAACGGAGCGGGGGTCAATATATTGCCAGCAAATATGCTTAAGAAGCTCGGCATAAATCGAGACCAGCTTGACCCAACTGATGTCTACATGACTGATTTCGCCGGAGGCGAAACGCCGGCAGAGGGATATATTATCCTCCGAATAAGAGTTGGTCGAGTAGAGACCGAAGAAGGGTTTTTGGTTGTTAATGCCCGAAGCAACTACAACATATTACTCGGCCGAGATTGGATACACTCCAATATGTGCATACCATCAACCATGCATCAGATGCTCTTCATATGGCGAGACGACGGTGAAGCCGAAGTCTTACAGGGCGATCCCAACCCCTTCGGCGAAGATCATAACGTGCTTGAAGTACATTTATATGACGAGGAAGTGCGCAACATACAATCCCTTAGTTTGAAAGGGGAGACAAATGTACCTTGCTTATTAGTCAACTCAGATCGGCCAGTTTCAGTAACCCTAGGGGGCAACGGTCGATCTATTATCCTCAAGTGTTTATAATGATAGCACGACGTAAGGAAATAAGGGAGAAGATCAGACAGCTAGCCTCACTTTGTGATGTGTTATCAGCCGAATGCATTTACGAGAACCAGGATCAAGACCCAACAGGATCGCTGAAAATTGAGGATATACAGCTGGCTACGGGAAAACTTGAAGACGACCCCGCCCAAGTACAAGAAAACCTTCTCGAAATAAACTTAGGGACAGCTGAATCCCCTAGGCCTATTTATGTCAACGCCGGATTAGATGAAGGATTCAAGGGACGGTTGATCGCTCTACTCGCCGAGTTCCGAGACTGTTTCGCCTGGTCATACGATGAAATGCCAGGCCTTGATCCTGATATCCCCGAACATAAGCTCCCCTTGAAGAGTGGATTCCAGCCATTTCGACAACCTCCCCGACGAATGTCGAGGGAAGTGGACACACTCATCCAGGACGAGATTAAACGATTGGAAGATGCTTAGTTTATTAGGGAAGCTCAGTACACCGAATGGCTCTCCAACATTGTCCCGGTCATGAAGAAAAATGGAAAGCTAAAGGTGTGCGTAGATTTTCGAAACCTCAACCTGGCAACACCTAAGGACGAGTACCCGATGCCTGTAGCCGATATGCTGATAGATAGGGCAGCAGGGCACACGATACTTAGTTTTCTTGACGCACATTCCGGGTACAACCAAGTCCCCATCTGCAAAGAAGACATCTCCAAAATAGCTTTCAGATGTCCCGGGCCGATTGGAGCTTACGAATGGGTCGTCATGCCTTTCGGCCTAAAAAACGCGGGGGCAACATACCAAAGAGCGATGAACAAAATGTTCAGAGGACTTGATTGCCTCGAAGTTTACATCGACGACGTGGTGGTTAAATCAAATAACAGTGAAGTTCATCTGGCCGATCTTCGGAAAGGGTTCGAACGCATACGATGTAACGGATTAAAAATGAACCCCCTAAAATGCGCCTTCGGCGTTTCGGCTGGAAACTTCTTGGGTTTCTTGGTTCACCAGTGGAGAGTAGAAATAGACAAGAATAAAGCCAAGGCGATCATTAATGTTGAACCACCCAAAACCAAGAAGCAGCTCCAGAGGCTCATCTGTCAAATCAATTTTCTCAGACGGTTTATAGCAAACACAGCAGGCCGAATTCGTAGTTGGAGTGTCTTGCTGCGAGGAAAAGAGACTGATGATTGGGTATGGACCGGCGAGCAATAGAGGGTCTTCGACGACCTGAAAGAGTACTTGGCCAAACCTCCGGTTATGACCCCCCAAAGCCGAATAAGCCATTGCTGCTTTATTTATCGGCTGCACACGAATCCTTGGGGTGCATGCTCGCCCAAGAAGATAACGGGGTCGAAAGAGCGGTCTATTACTTGAGCCGTGGATTGACCGATACAGAGATTCATTATACCGATATAGAGAAAATGTGCTTGTGTTTGTACATCCCATGTTGCAAG